>NC_037670.1:96661429-97010766 GCF_003255815.1 Theropithecus gelada
AAAAAAAAAAAAAAAAAAAAAAAAAAAAAAAAAAAAAAATCCAGAAGTGGGATTTCTGAATTACATGGTATTTCTAGTTTTAGATTTTGAGAAACAACCATACAGTTTCCCACAGTGTACTAATTCATATTCCTACCAACAGTGCACAAGAGTTTTTTTCTCCACATCCTGCCAACATTTCTTGTCTTTTACCTTCTTAGTAGTAGCCATTCTGACAGGCGTGAGATGATATCTTATTGTAGGTTAAATTTGCATTTCTCTAATGATTACAGATATTAAGCATTTTTTCATACACTTGTTGGCCATTTGTATTTTTTCTTTTGAGAAATGTGTATTCACGTCCCTTGCCGTTTTTAATTTTATTTTGTTTGTTTTGTTTTCTTGCCATTGGAATGTTTGAGCTACTTAAATATTTTAAATATTAACCTCTTATCGGGTATATGGCATGCACATATTTTCTCCCAATCTGTAGACTGTCTCTTCCTACTGTTGTTTCCTTTTGGGTTTGGTCTAATCACACTTGTCTACTTTAGCTTTTGTTCCCTGTACTAATGTAGTTAGATCTGAGAAATCATTGCCCATGTTGTGCAGTTTTTCTTCAGCCTTCTTCTAGTAGTTTTATAGCTTTTGGTCTTGTGTTTAAGTCTTTAGTCCATTTCAAGTTGATTTTTATATATGGTGTGAGATTAGAGCCCAATTTCATTCTTCTGAATGTGGATATCCAGGTTTCCCAGCACCATTTATTGAAAAAACTATCCATTTCACATTGTGTGTTCTTGGCACCTTTGTCAAAAATCAATAGACTGTATATGCATGTGTTCATTTCTGAGCTTTCTACTCTGTTTTGTTGGTCTTTGGGTATGTTTGTGTATGTCTCTCTCTCTCTCTCTCTCTAATCAGTACCATGCTGTTTTGATTACTATAGTTTTATAGTATAGTTTGAAATCAGGTATTGTGATGCCACCAGCTTTGTTCTTTTCACTCATGGCTGCCTTGGCTATTCAAGGTTTTTTACAGTTCCATATGAATTTAACAATATTTTTTATTTTTATGAAAAATGACTTTAGAATATTGATGGGAATTGCATTAAATTTATAGATTGCTTTGAGAAGGGGCATTTTAACAATACTAATTCTTCCAATATGTGAACATGAGATATCTTTCTATATATTTGTGTTGTCTTCAATTTTTTTTTATCAGTGTTTTACAGTTTTCACAATATAGGTTTTTACCTTCTTGATTAAATTTATTCCCAAATATTTTTACTGCTATCATGAATGTAATTGTCCTCTTGAGTTCCTTTTCACAGGTATGTTGCTAGTATATAGCAATGCTACTGAGTTTTGTGTATTGATTCTGTATTTTGCAACCTTATTGTATTTGTGTATTTTTTTCAAGTATTAACAGCTTTCTATATACATGAGATCATGTCATCTGCAAACAGTCAGAGTTTCACTTCTTTCTTTTCTATTTGGATGTCTTTTATTTATTTCTCTTGGCTAATTGCTCTGGGAGGGACTTCCAATATTGTATTAAATAGAAGTGGTAAGTGTGGGCATCTTTATCTTGTTTTGGAACTTATAGAAAGGCTTTCAGTTTTTCAGCATTAACTATACTGTTAGCTGTGGCATAATGTTTCTCATATATGACCTTTGCTGTATTGAAGTAAGTTTATTCTGTACCTAATGTGAGAGTTTTAACGTGAAAGGATGCTGAATTTTGTCAAGTGCTTTTCTTTTGCATCTGAATGAGATTATATGGTTTTGTCTTTCATTCTGTTAGTAATGATGTACAGCAATTGTTGATTTGTATATGTTAAATCATCCTTGCATCTGTCATAGTAGATTATCCTTTTGTTTTTCGGTTTGCTAGTATTTTGTTGATGACTTTTGCATCTATGTTTCTGAAAGATATTGGTCTGTAATTTTCTTTTCTTGTAGTGTGATGTTCTTGTAATACAGTTTATTTTCTTGTAGTTTTTTAAATATTTGGTAGAATTCAGCCACGAAACTCTCAGGTCCTAAACTTTTCTTTGGTGGGAGAGTTTTTATTTCTGATTCACTCTCCTAACTTGTTATTGGTCTGGTCTTATTTTCCATTTCTTCATTTCTTCATGGTTCAATTTTGGTAGTTTGTATTTATCTAGGAATTTATACATTTATTCTGGGTTACCCAATTAATTTACTTATAATTGTTTGAGATAGTCTCTTACTCTTTGTATTTTTGTGTTATCAGTTGTAATGTGTCCTTTTTCATTTATATTTTATTTGAGTCTTCTCTTTTCTCTTACTGTGCCTAAATATTTGTTAATTATCTTTCCCAAAAACCAACTCTTAGTTTTATTTGTGTTTTGTGTTGTCCTCTAATCTCTTTTATTTATTTTTGCTCTTATCTTTATTATTACCACTTTTTTCCTGCTAACTTAAGGCTGAGTTTTTTCTTTTTCTAGTTCCTTGAGATGTAACACTAGGTGTTTCCCTTGAAATGTTTTTTCTTTTTTTGATGTAGGCATTTATCATTACAAACTTTCTCCTAAGGCCTGCTGTTGTGTTCCCGTTTTTATTTGTCACAAAATATTTAACAAATTTTCCTTTTCTTTATTGATTTATTGGTCTTTTAGTAGCATATTGTTTAATTTTCATGTATTTATATTTTTTCCACCATTTCTCCTGTTATTGATGTCTAATTATATATTATACTATGTGGCAGAAAAGATACTTAATATAATTTTAATATCATAAATTTGCTGAGGCTTATTGTGTGCTCTAACATGTGAGATCTGTCCTGCAGAATATTTCATCTGCTTGAGAAGAATAAGTATTCTATTGCTGTTGGAAAGAATGTTCTGTATGAGTCTGTGAGGTCCATATGGCCTAAAGTATTGTTCAAGTACAACATATCCTTATTAATTTTCTGTCTGGATGATCTTTTCATTGTTGAAAGTGGGATATTGTTGTCCCCTGCAATTATTATATTCTAATATTTATCTCCTTTCAGATCTTTAATATTTGTTTTATATATTTAAGTGCTCTGTTGTTGGGTACATATATATTTATAATTGTTATATTCTGTGGACCTTTTTATTATTCAGAATATCCTTTGTCTCTTTATGCTGTATTTGGTGTAAAGTCTATTTTGTCTGATATAAGTATAGCTACCCTTGCTATCTTTTGGTTTCCCTTTGCATAAAATATCCTTTCCATCCCTTAATTTACAGTCTATGTGTGTCATTAAAAGTGAAGTAAGTCTCTAGTAGGCCTATAATTGGGCCTACTTGCTTTGTTACACATTTAGTGACTCTATGTCTCAGATAATTCAGTTCATTTACATTCTTGGTAATTATTGATAGGTAAGGATTTACTATTGCCATTTTTGTTGTTTTCTGTTATTTTGTAGATACTGTATTTTTTTCTTCTCTTGTGATTTAATGGTTTTCTGTGCTAGTATGCTTTGAATCTTTTTATTTTTGTTTTGTATTTCCACTAAATATTTTTTTCTTTGGGGTTACCATGAGGCTTATGTAGAACATCTTCTAACTGTCTATTTCACGTTATTTCAAAGTGAAAAACTAACTTTGATTGCATTTAACTCTACTTTGTACTTACCCTGTCCTCTACATTTCATATTTTTGATGTCAGAATTTTCATATTGTATAATATATATCCCTAACAATTTTAGCTATATTTATTAATAGTGTTTTTTAAACTCTCATACTAGTATAAAACCCTCATACTAGTCTTACCATCATTACAACTTCAGAGTATTATGAATATGACTGTTTTACTTACACGGTGTATTTTTTTTGCTTTTTTATGATTCATATTATTAATTAACAACTTTTTGTTTCAGTTTAAAAACTTGCTTTATCAGTTCCTATAAGGTGAGTATACCAGTGATGAACTCCCTTTGCTTTTATTTTATGAGAAACTTTTTGTTTCTCCTTCATTTCTGAAAGATAGCTTTGCTGAATAAAGTATTCTTTGTTATTTGTCTTTTTTTTTTTTTATTTAACACTTTGAATATATCATCCCACTTTCTCCTGGCATACAAGGTTTCTGCTGAGAAATCTGCTTATAGTCACATTGTCATTCATTTGTATGTTATATGTTTCTTACGTCTTGCTGCTTTCAGAATTTTATTTATTTTTTGATTTTGATAGTTCATTATGTGCCTTGATGAACTTCTTTCTGGGTTGCATTGATTAGAGACCTCTGTGCTTTCTGTCCTTGGCTGTTGGCATGCATCCCCAGAAAGACATTTCTCAGCCATTATTTCTTTGAATATGTTTCTTTTCTGGCCCTTCTGCTTTCTATTCCTTCTGCAGTTCCCCATTATGGAATGTTCGGTCCTTTGTTGCTGTCCCTTAATTCCTATAGGCCTTCATTCTTCTTTTGTGTTTTTTCCTCACTAACTATATAATTTTAAATGTCTGTCTTCCAACTAATTGATTCTTCTGCTTAATTGAATCTGTTGTTGAAGGATTCTTTTGAGTTTTTCAGATCAGTAATTGTATTTTTTATTTCTAAGGTTTTTATCTGATTTTTAAAAATTATTTTTATTGCTTTGTCAAGCTTATTTTTTGTTTTCCAAATTCCATGAAATTTCCTGTCTGTATATTCTTACAGTTCACTGAACTTTTTTGAGTATTATTCTGAATTCTCTTCATCAGTCATTTCATAAATGTACATTCCTTTGAGGTAGAAAATTGGAGCTTTATTACTTTCTTTAGAGGTGTCATGATTCCCTTATTCTTCGTAATTATTATGTCTTTGCATTGTCATCTGTACGTTTGAGACAGCAGCCCCCTCTTCTAGCCTAAGAGGTGTTCTTTGGCAGGGATAGATCTTCACTATTTAGCCTAGCCTGTGGTTCTGGAAGGGACAGTTGGTAACAACCCCAGACAGGTAGAACTTGTTCTGAGTTCTCTAGTTGACTGAGTCACTGCCTTTTGCTCAAATGTCAGGTGGGGCTACTGGTTGGGCTCTGCTGTCCAGTGGCTGGGGTCTGCTGTTAGGCATAGTTTCTGGCTGGATACTGTAGTAGCTTCTGGTCAGACTAGTCACAAGATATATTCCCTGGATGGCCAGTTCAACTCTTTGGGATCTATAGTTGGGCAAGGCTTCAGGCTGGACTCTAAGTTTAGGCAGAATTGCTGCTCAGGACAGGTCAGAAGAGAGGCTATACTCTTTAGAAATGCATGATTGACAATTGACTACCTGTCAAGGTGGAGCCGCAGGATGGGTCTTTTTGCAGAATTGAGTGGCTGTTTGCTCCGTGGTCAAGCAGGTCTAGCTCTTATGCTTCTCCAAATTTGTGGAAATGGGAAAGTTATTGGGTGGGCTTTTAGGCTGGTTGGAACCCCTGAGATTTACGTTCCACTGAGTGGAACAACTGAGATTTAGGCTGAGTAGAACCACTGCTTGACTTCCTGGGTCAAGCTGGCTACAGTTCTCTGAGATGTACAGAGGTGGAAGTCTTCCTGCCTGTGCAAAGTTGTTAGGAGGGCTTATTGGCTTACTGGAGCCACTGTTTGACTTTCTTGGTCAAACTGGTGTCATCCATTCATTTCTCTAAAATCTAAAGAAGTAGGATTCTTCTTTCCTGAATGGGGTCATTGGGTAGACTTTTTAGCTTCATAGAGCTGCTGCTTGGCTTCCTGGGTTAAGCGAATTTAGGCTCTTCATGTCTCTGAAATGGAAGGAAGTGGGCACCTTTCTGCCTGTACAGGATCTTTGGAGTGGTCTCTGAGATTGGGCAGGACAACTTATGATATCTAGGACTTAAGTTTTGTTGAACATCCCATCAGGTTTCTGAAGGCAACCAGCTCAGCTTTGTGGGCGTTGACTGGTATCTGTAATTGGATACCACAACTGGTAGGAACACAGAAGTACCACCAAGATCCATGACCTGATCACTAGGACCTCTGCCTCCTTTCTTTGTTTCTACCTGATCCCAAGTAGTCTAGCCATGGCATTTTCACTACTGTTTTCTATGAAATAATAAAACCAACGTGGGTTGTCTAGGAAGCATCCCAGAATGGTAGGGATGGGTATGACTGCCTCTATTTCACACCCCTGCCCTCAACTCATAGAAACTATGGGGGCCCAAGGAAATTCTTTTCATTTGGCATTGTGGCAACTTAAAGGAGCATGAGGGATGTCATAGTTGGAGTGAGACCATTCTTTTTACCTTTCTCATTGTAATTTCATTCATTTCTATGGACCACATTGGTGTCTTAGTCTTATTTCCAAGTGTTGGGGTTTTAAAAAAGATATTCTTCTAGTCTGTGAATAGTTGCTAGTTGAACTTTCTCTGGAGGGCAGTGGAGGAGAAGACTTCCCATTTTGCCATCTTGCTGACCTCACCCATTCTACACCTGTATGATGACTTCCACAATATCTGTTGTGTTTTATCTCCAGGATTCCCTTAGATTTTAAATTAATGCCTTGATTTTACTGTCATTGTTTTCACTGTTTTCTTCTGAGTTCTAGACATTTCAAGTATGTCTTCTATGTATATAATACAGCTTTGGTGATAAAGTAAGTTGTACACTACCTCTAATGAGAATTTTTCTTTTTTTCTTTTTTCTTTTTTTTTTTTTTAGATAGAATCTTGCTGTGTTGCCCAGGCTGGAGTGCAGTGGTGTGATCTTGGCTCACTGCAGCCTCCGCCTCCTGGGTTCAAGCAATTCTTCTGCCTCAGCCTCCTGAGTAGCTGGGACTACTAGCTAATTGTTTTGTGTTTTTAGTAGAGACGGGATTTCGTCACACTGGCCAGGATGGTCTTGATCTCCCGACCTCGTGATCCGCCCACCTCGGCCTCCCAGAGTGCTGGGATTACAGATGTGAGCCACCGTGCCTAGCCTCTAATGAGACTTTTAATTCAAAATACATTAAATATTCACATGAACTCTTCTGACACAGATTGTTCTTACTTTGTGCCCACCTCTATAGTTGAAACCTCTTCTTTAGTCTTCCTGAGACAGAAAATCAGAAAATATGTAACATGCTTTCCAATTTTACTCAAAAGCATCTTTTCAGGGAGACATTTAATTATAATGATTCTTAGAAGTTCTTTCCACCTGGAGAATTACTTCATCTATATGCTGATTTTTTTCTACCTCCCTATTGGGAAGAATCTCTATAGACAATAATTCTACCATCTGTGACTTCAAGAAAGGATTGCTTCTGCTCTGCATTCTAGGAGGGAGCTTTGCCAGGCTAGGATTTTGCTAACTAAGGCTGATAAAAATTGGCACTACTCTGTTCAGAACAGAAGTATTTTCCAGGTTGTAATTCATGGCCACCTTCTTGGAAGGAAATAATTCCTAATACAATGGTAAACAACTGTGAAATTTTGAGATTAACACTTTGGATACCAACTATCCACCTACTAACCAATATTCAAAAGCCTAATAGTTATTAACCAGGGGTCTTTTTCACTAGTCAAAAATATCCTTTAAATGATCCTTTTCTTTGCCCCATGTCTCTGCCAAGAAGATATGTTTGAATTGATCCATTTTATTCTTTTTTCCTTTGGTGTTAAGTTTATAATTTAAAATTTTGAAACTAAATTTTATGCAAAAAAATCTAACCAGTCTTTCTGCTTCATAAGAAATTATCAATATTATTCTACTGACACCTGGACCATTAACTGGAGAAGTTAAGCTTTCTATCCCTCCTATAAGTTAACATATGTTCTGGAAATTGTATCAGTTGCCTAACAACAGATTGTGTATAGCTTTCTATTTATGCATCCACTCCATTTAAGAGAATGCCTGCCTCATTGTCTGCCCTTATCCCCCAGACTTGGATGTGTTAGTGTAGATTTGTCAGTGTCCCTTATACTTACTTCTTAGACAGGGTGTTTTTTCATAGGAGGAAGAATCCTGGAGGTACAAATTCCTAATTTTTGACACCATTTCCAGTTCCCAAGTACAAATATAAGGTTTTTATTTTTATGGTGTTATTTTCATGACAACGTAGCCTTCATCTAAAACGTTTGATATTTCTTTTCTTAAAATTATACTTTAAGTTCTGGGATACATGTACAGAATGTTCAGATTTGTTACATAGGTATAAACGTGTCATGATGGTTTGCTGCTCCCATCAACCCATCATCTACATTAGGTATTTCTCCTAATGCTATCCCTCCCCTAGCCACCCACCCCCTGGCAGGCCCTGATGTGAGATGTTCCCCTTCCTGTGTCCAAGTGTCCTCATTGTTCAACTCCCACTTATGAGTGAGAACATGCAGTGTTCTGGTTTTCTCTTCCTGTATTAGTTTGTTGAGAATGATGGTTTCTGGCTTCATCCATATCCCTGCAAAGGACATAATAGCATTCTTTTTATGGCTGCATAGTATTCCATGGTGTATGTATGCCACATTTTCTTTATCCAGTCTATCATTGATGGGCATTTGAGTTGGTTACAAGTCTTTGCTATTGTGAACAGTGCTGCAGTAAATATATGTGTGCATCTGTCTTTATGGTAGAATGATTTATAATCCTTTGGGTATATACCCAGTAATGGAATTGCTGGATCAAATGGTATTTCTAGTTCTAGATACTTGAGGAATCACCAATGTCTTCCACAATGGCAGAACTAATTTACACACCTGTCAACAGTGTAAAAGCGTTCATATTTCTCCATACCCTCTCCAGCATCTGTTGTTTCCTGACTTTTTAGTGGTCGCCTTTCTAACTGGCATGAGATGTCATCTCATTGTGGTTTTGATTTGCATTTCTCTAATGACCAGTGATGAGCTTTTTTTTCATAAGTTTGTTGGTCTCATAAATGTCTTCTGTTGAGAAGTTATCTGTTCATATCCTTTGTCCACTTTTTGATGTGGTTGTTTGTTTTTTTCTTGTAAATTTGTTTAAGTTCCTTGTAGATTCTGGATATTAGCCCTTTGTCAGATGGATAGATGGCAAAAATTTTCTCCCATTCTGTAGGTTGCCTGTATATTTTGATGATCATTTCTGTTGCTGTGCAGAAGTGCTTTAATTAGATCCCATTTGTCAATTTTGTCTTTTGTTGCCATTGCTTTTGTTGTTTTAGTCATGAAGACTTTGCCCATGCCTGTGTCCTGAATGGTATTGCCTCGGTTTTCTTCTAGGATTTTTATGGTTTTAGGTCTTATATTGAAGTCTTTAATCCATCTTGAGTTAATTTTTGTATATGGTATAAGGAAGGAATCCAGTTTCAGTTTTCTGTATATGGATAGCCAGTTTTCCTAACACCATTTATTAAATAGGGAATTTATTAAATAGGGAATCCTTTCCCCATTGCTTGTTTTTGTCAGGTCGGTCAAAGATCAGATGGCTGTAGATGTGTGGTGTTATTTCTGAGGTTTCTGTTCTGTTCCATTGGTCTATATATCTGTTTTGGTACCAGTACCATGTTGTTTTGGTTGCTGTAGCCTTGTAATATAGTTTGAAGTCAGGTAGCATGATGCCTCCAGCTTTGTTCTTTTTGCTTAGGATTGTTTTGGCTCTATGGGCTCTTTTTTGGTTCCATATGAAATTTAAGGTAGTTTTTTTCTAATTATGTGAGAATATTCAATGGTAGCTTTAGGGGAATAGCATTGAA
This sequence comes from Theropithecus gelada, assembly GCF_003255815.1. Lineage (NCBI taxonomy): Eukaryota > Metazoa > Chordata > Mammalia > Primates > Cercopithecidae > Theropithecus > Theropithecus gelada. The sequence goes on from NC_037670.1 coordinate 96,671,020, forward strand.
TCTATAAATTACTTTGGACAGTAGGGCCATTTTCACGATAGTGATTCTTCCTATCTATGAGCATGGAATATTTTTTCATTTGTTTGTGTCCTCTCTTGTTTCCTTGAGCAGTGGATTGTAGTTCTCCTTGAAGAGGTCCTTCACATCCCTTGTGAGTTGTATTCCTAGGTATTTTATTCTCTTTGTAGCAATTGTGAATGGGAGTTAACTCATGATTTGGCTCTCTGTTTGCCTATTATTGGTGTGTAGGAATGCTAGTAATTATTGGTTTTGTATCCTGAGACTTTGCTCAATCCAGGAGCTGTTTTATTGAAAAGATTAACAAAATAGATAGACCACTAGCCAGACTAATAAAGAAGAAAAGTGAGAAGAATCATGCAGATGCAATAAAAATGATAAAGGGGATGTCACCCCTGATCCCACAGAAATATAAACTACTATCAGAGAATACTATAAACACACCTACACAAACTAGAAAATCTGGAAGAAATGGAAAAATTCCTGGACACATACACTCTCCCAAGACTAAACCAGGAAGAAGTTGAATCACTGAATAGCAAGTTCTGAAATTGAGACAATAATTATTAGCCTACCAATCAAAAAAACCCTGGGACCAGACTGATTCACAGCCGAATTCTACCAGAGGTACAAAGAGGAACTGGTACCATTAATCTGAAACTCTTGTAAACAATAAAAAAGAGGAATTCCTCCCTAACTGATTTTATGAGGCCAGCATCATCCTGATACCAACACCTGGCAGAGACACAACAAAAAAAGTTGTGTCTCAGGCCAATATCCCTGATGAACATCGATGCAAAAATCCTCAATAAAATACTGGCAAGCTGATTCCAGGAGCACAGGAAAAAGCTTTTCCACCATGATCAAACTGTCTTCATCCCTGGGATACAAGGCTGTTTCAACATACACAAATCAATAAACGTAATCCATCACATAAATAGAACCAATGACAAAAACGACATGATTATCTCAATAGATGCCAAAAAGGCCTTTGATAATATTCAACACCCCTTCCTGCTAAAAACACTCAATAAATTAGATGTTTATGGAACATATCTCAATAGATTCTGAAAAGGCCTTCGATAATATTCAACACCGCTTCATGCTAAAAACACTCAATAAACTAGTTGTTTATGGAATATATCTCAAAATAATAAGAGCTATGTATGACAGTCCCACAGCCAATATCATATTGAATGGGCAAAAGCTGTAAGCATTCCCCTTGAAAACTGGCACAAGACAAGGATGCCCTCTCTCACCACTCCTATTCAACACAGTGTTGGAAGTCTGGCCAGGGCAATCAGGCAAGAGAAAGAAATAAAGCATATTCAAATAGGAAGAGAGAAAGTCAAATTGTCTCTGTTTGCAGATTACATGATTGTATATTTAGAGAACCCCATTGTCTCAGCCTAAAACATTTGATATTTCAAAGATATCTTAAGGTCAGCTAAAAAGTCACTGCTTTATAAAGTTAATTAGCCAATTATTCTAACTAAAAAATATTTACCAAGTGCCTACTATGGACATAGTACTATGTTTGAGCTTAGAATTTGGAAGAGTTCTCTTTTAGTATCTTACGATTTAGCTGAGAAATTAAGTCCTGTAGATTGCAAACCAGATGAAAACATTAGGGATTTTGAGAAAAACTATGATAACATAAATTACTGATATGCAATAAAAAATAGATGACATCTTAAGAGGTAGTCATTACAGCTGGGTCTTTAAAAAATATGTGAATGAGCAAGACAGTTACTGGGAAACCATTTTTCTGGGGGCTGAAATAGTGATTATACTGGGATGGCAACAAAAGTGGATTCTGAAAGAATGAGAATTGCAGTTAGAAGGGTTGATTAGGTTGATCGTGGATGGCCTTGAAAGCTAAGAGGAGTAGCTGAAAATTTGGGTTTGATAGAGTGAAGGTAACTATTTTAGGGAGGTTGGAGCAGTAGCCAAAAACAGAGAGAAGTGCCAGTTAGAGCATCCTGGAGGAGTCCAGGCATAGGATGGTGTTAATGTAGCTTACAGTGGTTGAAGCATGACAGTAGAAAACTAGCAGGTGTTGGTAACTGCTGGGTGAGTTGTGTAGGATCAAAACATTTTTTGCTGATTAAAAAGGACATTGTATATGACACTGCTTTTTCAACTTTATTAAGTTGTGGAATTTACATTATGATTGATTTCAGAAAATAAAGTGTAACCGTGTCACAAGTCCCAGATCTAGAAATATTGGATGCAGTAATGAACTCTTTGTTCTTCAGGCCAGATGTCTGATGCCTTTTGGCTGTCTACATTTTTCCTCACTGCCGTCTGGCTCTGAGCACTTGTAGTTTGGGTCTTTCCAACTCTCTGTTCCTGCTCAGTAAAGTTTGGGTCTTTCCAACTCTCTCTTCCTATTCAGTAAAGTATCGGTGCTGCCTTACAGGGTTTTACTGAATTTTATTGACCAACCTTTCCCTCCCTTCTCTTTCCCTTTTTCCTTTCCTTTTCCCTTCCCTTCCCTCTTCCCTTCTCCTTCTGTTTTTCCTGCCCTTTTCCATCCCTCCTTTTTCCCTTCCCTTCCCTCTCCCTTCCCCTATTCTTCCTTTCCCTCCCCTTCCTGTTCCTTCATTTTTTCCTTTCTTTTCCTTTTTTTCTTTCCTTTTTTTCTGTCCCTCTCCCTCTCCCTCCTCTCCCTCTTGTCTTTTTTAAGAGATAGGGTCTTGCTCTGTCACCTAAGCTGGAGTGCAGTGGCACAGTCATTGCTCACTGCAGCCTTGAACTCCTGGGTTCAAGGGATCCTCCCCACTCAGCCACCTGAGTAGCTGGAACTACAGAGCTTAAGCCATGGCACCTGGCTTCCTGATCCTTTTTTCTTAATTATCTCTTTCCGAAATGGTTATTGAATTCCTCCTGTATTGTAAGGCCCTGTTTCTAGACACAGAAAATAAAAAAGACTAAAACTGTTGTGTGATGATTATGTTAATCAGTAAACCCAAGTGCCTTTTCATTAGTATTATCTAAGTTTTTGAGAGACATTTGTTTTCACTCACAGGAGCAAGAGGAAAATGTTTCTCATTCAGAGAGGGCTATTTTGTTTTTCTCACACTCAATAGGTGATCGCTTTTTCCTGCAGTTTTGGCAATTGACATACACTGAAAAGTTACTTTCATCTCCACTAGGGGACAGTGTATCACCGTTAAGTTTTTTCTTCCATATTGGCAAAATGTATACAAAAAGAAAATTTAGCTTCAAATTATTTTGATTTGATATTAATGGTCTTATAACAAGCTTGTTGAAGATTTAGTAAGTCTAACACTTGTGGTTTTTGTATATTGTATATGGTACAGAGATAGGGATGTGTATATTTATGACTAGATGTAAATATAGCTAGTACGCTTCTTTCGTGTTTGAAATTTTGTGACATTTAAATAATACTTTTTGCATAAGTTCACCAAAACAAGGATGGAAGATGGGTATTAATATCAAACTATAAGCAACCTGATTTTCAGGAGATTTTGTAACTCATGGAAATTGTAATTCAATTTTTAGGTATGGAATTTGCTGAGACAATGTAATGTTTACCCTTAAAGAAACATTGTGTAATCTCTTGAGACATCTAAAGCTTAAATACATATGCATACATTTTAACTTTATAGTTTTCCTTTTAGCAGAGTACATTGTGTTCTTTAGAAGCGATGTGTATAGAAGATAGATATCGCTAAGAGATTTCCTTTCAGCTTGTCCATAAAGATTTAGAGGACAATTACGTCATAGCTTTTCCTGCTATTCTTTGAGATGGTATTCCACCAAATCCACATAAATTTGATTCTAACAGCCTACTATAAATTTGTTTACACTTTTTAAATTCAAATGCTGATATTTGTGTAGTTCAGTTATGGGATTTAATGTTTTAAAATATACTTTTAAAAAAGGTTTGTCCATTTTAAGTACTCTGGGAATAGTTTCTCCCAAAATTATCCTTTGAGAAAATTGAAAATTGAAAGGGACTGTTAGTAAGTAAGGATTTGTGAGGACATGGGCATCATATAAAACTGACCACTTACACACTTGCAAGATGCTACGTATTAGTAATTTACTTCACTGCAGGCTTTCCTTGCTCAAATTTTGAGGTGGGAAGGGGAGAAGGATGTAAAAGAAGAGCCGCTATGAGTTAGGGGAGGTCCCACTGTCATTGCCAATCTTCTGTGAAAATAAATCTCCTAATTTCCCACAAATTTGCCAAAGGCTTAGGAGGCCCTTCAAAGTTTCATCAAGACTTCACTACTCTGCTAAAGATGCTGGATATAGTCATCATAAAAGAACCAACTCAACAACAAAAAGAGGCAAACACAGACAAAGATTGGCATGTGGGATTTTATTGACAAGACTTCATTACTATGGACTAAATTTAGAATTACCTTATATGTTTAAAAGATAATGGTAATTAGATCTCTTCTTTTGTGCATCTTTCACCCAAACATCGTGTATTTCATCCTAAACCTGAAATTATAGGTGACAGAGAAGTAGCTAAATATAAGTTTCTAGGTAAAACTCATGGTGAATTTTAATCCTAAATAATTCAGTTTGATGATTTAGAAAATTAAAAATACCTATTTTGTATTGCTATTTTTTTTGTCTTCTAATAGTCTTAAAATACAGCTATTATGAAACTATTTAAGATCTGTGTGAACAATTGTTACGTGCTGGGTAAAATTAAGTACACTTTTTTTTTGTTGTTACTACTTTTAGCTGGAATTTTAGATAATTTTCTTTATATCTAAGAAGAAAGCTAAGACTTTGTGAATTATTAATATGATTCCTTTAGGGGCCTTTTACTGAAGCCTTGAATTTTCAAGCAAAAGAGATTTTCTTTGTATAGATTTTGAAAAGATTTATGGAGAGAAATGTTCTCCCGGAATTTGGACAATGTTCAGTACTATTGATTTTCTATGACAACAAATCAAATTTAGCTCTGTGAATTTAGCAGTCTTAAAACTAAATTTTAAAATAATTTGTTTTTCCTCTGTGAATAAAATGTGTTCATTGTGGAAGTTTTGAAAATATAGCAAAGCAGAAAGAAAAAATAATATTGTCATAAAGCCATCATCCAAAAATAACTTCTGTCAACATGTTTATATTTTCCCTCCCAGTATTTTAAGAAAGCTGACTACTGAAGAGTGTACTATTTTTCTCCTTTTCAGCTGGTCTCTATTTTTGCTATAATATAGTTGTAACCAAGAAAAAGAGTGAAGCTGGATGTAATAGCTCACACCTATAAGCCTGGTACTTTGGGAGGATGAGGTAGGAGGATTGCTTGAGAGTAGGAGTTTGAGATCAACCTGGGCAATGTAGTGAGACCTTGTCTCTTCAAAAAATTAAATATTAGACATGGTGGCACATGCCTGTAGTACCAGCTACTCAGGAGCCTGAGGCAGGAGGATCACTTGAGCCCAGGAATTCGAGGCTGTGGTAAGCTGTGATTGTGCCACTGCACTCTACCCTGGACAACAAAATTTTCTTAAAAAAATTGACACTGTTATGAAGTGAACAAAATGATAAAACAAGCACACCGGCTATAACAATAATTTAGATTTAATAGAAAATGCAGACTTCAACACATTATATAGGATTCAATAGTTCTGTTTTTAAGTTGCACAAGTGTATGCTTTTTATTTTTATGTGTGGATATGTAAACATTGTTATGCAGTTTTATATCTTATGCTGTTTATGGCTGTTGAGCTGGAATCAAAGTAAACCAGTTCCAGATTTTTTTTTTTTTTTTTTTTTTGCTAGTTATAGATAGTAAATTAACTGCTGCTGAATGTAATCTCAGTGGTTTTCCTTCTTTACTTTTTAATCTGGAGATCGGGGTACCTACTTTTCTTGCAACACTTTTGTAAGACCTATCTTATCACATTGATATGCCACAAAAAAATAAGTCATATCTTTTGTTCCCAAAGTATTTCTTGTCCAATCTGGACTCATCTGTTTTTGCCACCTCTTTCTCTCATCCTTTGATTCCACTTCTTTTATGAATCATCTCGGCATTATTTAATGTTATCATGCTCTGAATTCCCTCATCTTTTTATGCCCAGAAATGGTGATACTGTCTACCTTCTCACTTTATACTTATTTGTGTTTATTACATCACATTACTTTTCTAGGAATGGGGTTGATGTTTCCTTTATCTTGTTTGTTTCATGAAAGCAAATATTCCCAAATGACTTGGCTGCTAGGATAGCCCACATGTGGTTTTCTAAATGTTCCAAACAGGTTTCCTAATGTTAAGGGGATTACCAATAGATAAGGTAGGAATAGAAAAATAGAATAGTAATATGATCATGAAGTATTAAAACGACTATAATACTAATTTGTCATTTTCTTCTCTCTGTGCTACAGGTCAAATGTTTTTTTACTGTCTTCAAGCTCCCTTATACTGTGTTCTGCACTCCCTGTTCATTATAAAACCAGTCCAATTAATTCTTAATTTCAAGGATTTTATAACTCAAATTCTCTTTATTATAGATTCTTTGTTGAAAATTTCCATTTTTCATCACCATTTTTATCTTTAGTTCTATTTTTTAATGTGTTAAGCATGGTTATTTTGAAATCCTTGCATACTGATTCCAATGTATGTCTCATTTCTGGGTCTGCTTAAATTATTTTTTCTCTTGATAATAGGTTTTTTTTTTTTTTTTTTCCTGAATCTTTGCTTTCTACGTCTTTGCTTATCTAGTGATCTTTGATGCCACGCTTTGAGTACAAACATTATAAAAGCTCTAGATTATTTTAATGTCCTCTAAGGAATATGAAATTTGTTCTAGCAAGCGGTTGTATTGCTGAATCAATTTGATCCTGTGGACATTGTTGACGCTTTTTTAGGGCAGGTTGGGTTCAGTCTTGCCTTATACCCAGGCTGTAGTCATGGCTTTTCAGACATCCCAGTGAAAGCCATGGATGTTCACCAAGGCCTCTTCATTCTAGCTGGACTCAAATGTAACCTCCTGTTCCTTGGCACAGTGGGGCCTCAAAAATCTCTCCTCAGCTCTCCAACTTTCCAGCAGTTATTCTCTGCTAGGCCTCGTTGAGTTCTTCCTTGGGCATGCACAGTTAGGAGCTGGCCAAGGACTGAAGGCATTTTTAGCAGATTTTTAGGAGTTCTCAGCAATTCCTTCCTGTCAGGGACGCTGCCTGCAGAAATACAAGCCACTCTGACAGCTTTAAATTGTTATCTATGTCTTTTCTACCCAGAGAGATTGCTATGCTCTCCTTGGGTTCTGTTTTTCTTCTGTGTAGATTGCAAAAATGCTCTCAGCATGACAGCTGGGGAGAATGTTAGGAGGCTCTTCTTTCAAGGATTATAGACAGGCATATGTTACTGTCCAAAACCTGCAAAAAATATTCTCACATAACTTTTCCAGACTTAATGGCTATATATGGTGTGAGGGAGATATGTACTACTCTGTCATAGCTGAAATTAGTTTACTTCATAAAGGTAATAATTCCAACTGCGATTGTTATTGAATATTTACTAGGTACCAGTGTTTTACATGTCTTATCTAAATTCCCACAAAAAATGTTATCCCATTTTTAGATGAAAAAATGGAGAGCTATACAACTTCAGCAGTTTGCTCAAAGATCACTTAAGTTGTCAAAGCTGTATATAAATAGCAGCAGTCTGACTTCCCAACTGCATAGTTTATTAAAGGAATACTGTACATTTTTCAAGGAATATACAAATGGGCCAATGTGCAAAAATAAATTACCTTTGTAACTCAGGTTTTGTAATCCAGCACATAACATTTGTAAATGGTCATCAATTAAAAAATGCCTTTTTGAAGGGAATATGCTTCAGTTTATAGACATACAGAAAAATTTAGAGGATGCTGCAGAAAGTTCCAGCTTCTCCCATTATTAATATGATATGTTTGTTACAGTTTATGTACCAACATTTATGTATTGTTATTAACAAAGTCCACAGTTTAGTCAGATTTCCATAGTTCTACCTAATTTGTTTTTCTGTTCCAGTACCCCATGTTACTTTTAGTTCTCTTCAGGCATCTCTTGGCTGTGACAGTTTCTCACACTTTCCTTGTTTTTTGATGACCTGTACAGTTTTGAGGAGCACTTGTCAGGTATATTGTAGAATGTCCCTCCAATAGGAACTTTTCTGATGTCTTTCTCATGATTAGCCTGGAGGTACAGGTTTTTGGGAGGAAGCCCACAGACATAAATGTCATTTTCACATAATTTAAAGAGTGTATACTATCAGCATGATTTTTCACTGTTCATATTGACCCTGCTTACCTGAGTTTAATAAACATTTAAAATGTTTATAATATTTGGAACTCACAAAGTAATGTGTGTGTGTACATATATACACACACACACACATTTATGTATGTGAATAATAAAATGATCTCCTGTATTGCACCTCTGCTTCCCACTCTCCCCAAGCATTTTTTTTGTATATTTGCTGGAGGCAAGAAGTGCTTTTATAAGATATATTGGGTTTGCAGTTTTTTCCTGTGTTAATACTGTTCTAGAGATATGAAATTTTGAGATTAGTTTGAAATCCATGAATTGTGTGACTATCTAATCTTTCCACATACTAGAGTTTCCTGAATATATGTGTGTCTAACCATCTTAATCAGTTTTTAAATTTCCATGTTTCTTAAGGGTAGAATGATCAAATGAGTTTAGGCAGAGAGGGAAAACAAATGTTCAGTAGAATGACATAGTTTCTTGTCCTTCAATTCTAATCTTTCAAAATGAAGCCTGTAAAAAATTGAAGAAGTAAATTAATCTTTAAAAGGACATCTTAAATTCTTTACCAAAAATATGTACATTATGGAGATATCAAAATGAACATAGATGATTTATTGTAAGATATAGAAATGTGATTTTTCTAGCCCTGGGATCTTAAACAGTTTTTCCTTAATTTCTTCATTTGTTACTGTGCTGCCTTCATTATAACAAGTATAAACTGGTTTCAACAGGGCGATAGAGACAGACTTGTTCTGTTTATTTTTGAAAGAGGAACCTTAATTATCATCTGTGTTATGTCTCAATTTAATAAATGAGACTTAGGAATAGATGTGTATTATAGACCCTGCAGCACTGTAATTAATTGATCATTAAGAATGACAAATACATATCAATAGTTGGTTTGTATTTGCTCATTTTAGAATATTTATATGTTTATGAATGATGTGACACAGATGAAATCTACTCTTATATAAATCAATCGTATTTTAAGCCCAAACATACATAGTTTTATGATTTGTTTAGATGTGGTTTAGGTACTGTGATATTCTGGAAACCAAAATGGCATTTGAATCCAATTTTAAAATGTCATATAAAACTCGCTTTCAAGAAGCAAAGCAGCTGACATTCAGCATCTTGCAGATCTTTTCCAGCTCTATCCCTTAGAACACAATCGGAGAAATTGATAGAAAAGAGCACTTTAAGCAGAGATGGCCTCTCACCATCATCCTCATAGCTGAGGAACCCAGACACAGGGTGGTGGGAGCATGTAGTAGTTGTGGTGAGGCTTCAATAACATATTTATTTTGTACTATTGCCAGGCTTTAGGCTAAATATGCAAATAGGAGAAAACAAAGTAAGCAATTGTAGTTAGTGTTAACAACTGAGCTCAACTAAAAGGGTGATATGTCTATCATAGTCAGAACCTCTTTTGCTTTGAATTTGTTATAATTTATGGAGTGCTACCATGTGTTAGGCATTGAGAAAAGTGTTCCATATTCAAAGATAAAATGAAAAAATCTTTACATCAAAAAACGCATCATCTGGTAAAGTAGATGGTCAACTAAAAAAGACTATTAAAATTTAGTGTGCTAGAGGAATTCACAGCTGTGGAAACATATAGTCACTTCACCCAAATTGGACTGGAGGATAGGAGTCAGGGTAGATTTCAAGAATCTCTGATACCTAGGTTGAACCGTGAAGAGTAATTAGGGTCAGATAAGCTAGAAAGGGTGTGGGAAAACTTTTCTGGCAAAGGAATTAGCTGGCCCAAAAAGATTCAAGCTCAGAAAAATAGCTTGTTTGCACAATCTTAAGCAGTTCTATGTGGCTTGGAGAATTGAGCAATTTTAGGGGAATATCAAGAAGAGGCCAAGAGGATAAGAGACATTTTATTATCAGGTAAAGAGATCAGACTTTATCCTGAGGTTTAAAAATGATCTTCAAAGGATTTTAGTCAGGATACTGATGTGATCAGATCTATATTTTAAAGTAAGTATTTTGACTTCCCTGTGGGAAATGGAGTATAAGAGGGTAAGACTTTAGAGGGACTATCTGTGTGAATATTCCAGTTATTGAGGACAGAAGGTGCTATGCTGGCAGTGGCAGTTTGAGCAGCCTTATCCTTAATGCCTTATCCCAATGTATATGGATGCAAGAAACAAGAGGAAGGAGCTACAGTAGATCCTAGTGATATACTGGATATTGGGTTAAGGCATTAAGGATGATTCTGGAGTTCAGAGACTGGTTACCACATCCTGTTTTAACAGATAGCACAATTCACAACACAGAGACCTGAAAGATATTGATTCTGTTTCTATTTTCCCTTCACATTATAATCTCCTCATTATAAATAATTAGAATAAATGGATTCTTACAGGCAATATGATTTCAAAGGCAAAACCACTTTTTAGCAACTTGTGAAGTAACTCATTTCTTGAATTTTCTCTATTCTTACTTTACAAACAGCAAGCAGGGTTTTTCCCCCCATACCAGTACTCACAAACAGTTCCTAACAAAGTTGGAGAACACTCAGAAAAACAAGATGAAGAAAAGGATTGCATCATTGATGAAATATTCACACTTCAGTGAAGAGCCAAAGGTTGTCAGAAATTGGATTAAGGGAAAATAATCTTTTCTTTCTGTTAGCATTTGAAATTGTGTCGTGTTTTTCCTTGTATCTTAAGCAAATATTTTTTGGTCTCTAATGAAAAGTGTTTGTGAAAGTATTTCCTCTTTATTTGGGAACTGTGTCCATGACAGTGGCTAGAGTCTGAGTTTCTAAAATGCCGAATCTGGATAGCAGCAGATTTTGAAAAGTGACTTTTTTTCAAATTTAACACATGGCATATTTTTTTTCTAAAATATTATTGTTTTATCCTTTCTTTTCAGGATGAACAGAAGCTACAGGAGAGTTTAAGGCAAGGTGCTATCATTATTGCTTCATTAGTCAAGGAAAGAAATTCTGGACTCATTGGTCAGCTTCTGATAGCATGAAGAACACAGAAAATTACCTACTTTCTAAAACATCTACTTGAGTATCTTTATTGTGCTTTATGCCCCCACTACTGTGTGTGGTAGAATGTTTCAATTGTCTTTTATATCTTCTCTATGTAGGATGTGATGCTTAGATTATAAAGCAGATTAATGTTTATATTTATGAAATAAAGAATACTTTTGTGTATGACAAATATTAATTGCCTGAACCGGAAAAAAATAGTAGATAAGTGGAAAATAATAGCCTTCAAATGAATCTTTCCACAGAGACATGAAAGGTCAAATAGAAATAATGATGGGTGAGCTATGCTTTCAAGGAATGGGAATTTAGAAAACTTCAGCTATTATCCTAACTGATAATTAACAATTCACACTATTATGAAGCTAATGGATAAACTTCAGAATTGTTCTCACTTGTGTAATTGTCCTGTCACCAGGTGATATTTTGTCTTTTTGTCTTGTGTTAAAAATTTCTACACCTTAGTAAAAAAGGGTGAGGGGGAGGGCCAGGGAACGGAACTGTTTGTTTCTAGTGTTTTCCCCATTTGCCACGTATTACTCAAGATCTCTAAAAGAGATGTCATCTCCTTCTTTTCTGTTTTTAAATTGTATGTTATTCTTGGTTTGCGAACTATAATTATGACTTACATTATTTTAAAGGGTCTCTAGTTTTCTGAATGAACTTAAAAGTGTCTGGAAAGTTTCGTAAGTGATTTTGGTCAGTTCCTGGTTAGTTATCTTCCAGGTAGAGAATCTATTGTACATCATAGAGTTAAATTAGTTATTTTGATTCAGATGCTGCTACCTTTTAAAATCAAGTTCTTATTTCCATTTTCCATTGGTATGTCCATCTTAAATATTAATATTTTCCCTTTTATAATTATGGGTGTCCTTTAATTCATTAGAGGTGCCTTTTAATCTGTACATACACTTACTTTATTTACTTCATTTTTAATTTTTTTGAGATGAAGTCTCCCTCTGTCACTCAGATTGGAGTGCAGTGGTACAATCTCAGCTCACTACAACCTCTGCCTCCTGGGTTTAAGCAATTCTCTTCCCTCAGCCTCCCAAGTAGCTGGGATTACAGGAACCTGCCACCACACCTGGCTAATTTTTTTTTTCTTGTATTTTTAGTAGAGAAGGGTTTTCTCCATGTAGGCCAGGCTGGTCTTGAACTCCTAATCTCAAGTGATCTGCCTGCCTCGGCCTCCCAAAATGCTGGGATTGTAGGTGTGAGCCACCATACCCAGCCAACATACATTTATTTTATTGAAACAGATTAGGGCTTAGGTTGCACATGGAAACTATAAAAGTTGCATGAAATGTTTTCAATTAAAGATACACTATAAAATATCTACCTTGTGGAATTTTTATTTAACATGTTGGGTGATTTTTCCCTCTAGTGTTCAAGTATCTATATAGTAGGAGAATTTCTATTTTACATTCTCCTAATTGAAATGTGTTATTTGAATGTAGGCTTGTATCTAAATTCCTGGGCCTGCCACTTTTTCTCTCTCTAGGAATATTAAGAAATTTAAAACCCATTAATTTAAGTTTTTGAGGGTGGAAATAGGTAAGCAACGTGTGGATTGTGGTTAGAATATCTGTGCCCTTGTTCAGGTGTTGGCCGTGTGTGTGGCGAAAACCACAGCTGCCGATTCCACAACATGCACCTGTTGAAGTCATCAGGTGAAAATGTTTAAGACTTTGAAAGTGCTCATGAAGGAAGAAGGGGAAATGTTATCAAGGCTTTAAAGACAGGGTAAGTGCCTTTAAGAAGAAAGAAGGAAACTGGGCATATCTGTGGCACAGCAAAATCACCCTGATCTCTGGAGCGCTGGCTGAGTTAACATGGAGTTCAGCTTAAGGAATCCTACAGCAGACAAGAATGTATCCCAGAGCACTTACTATAACATTACCCTGGGCAACTGGTAACATTTAGTATAATTTAGTTAATAAAATATTAAATTGTGCCTGAAAAAAATAGCATTTGGTCCTTCGTAGCAGACAAAGCAATTCACAACATTGAAATATATATATATATATTTCTCTCTATATATTTCTATATATTTATATTTCTATGTATTTATATATATTTATATTTATATATTTATATTTATATATTTATACATATATTTATATTTATATTTATATATATTTTGTGTGTGTGTGTGTGTGTGTGTGTGTGTGTATGTGTCCCTCACTATTTTCTTGAGGAAATTAGAGCTCAGGGATCTTAGGTACCTTGCCGAAATCATGTGACTGAATAGTAACGAAAGGCTGGACTTAAACTCAGGAAGACTGATAATAAATGTTAAGCTTATATTCATGTCTAACGATGATCCCTGGCAAAGATACCTGAAAGATGTGATATATAAGCCAGAGGCACTAAATGAACATTGGCGAAATGGACAAGAAGGGTGGGACACACATGTCCAAGGACTAGATGAAAGTCCTGGAGCTTTCAGCTATCCTGTCACCTTCCCAACATAAAGAAATTGTAGCTAAAGTTAAGGGAATGAAGAGAAGTATTGGCCGAAAGAGAAATTATTTTGTTGTTTAAGAGATCTGGCCGCGCATGGTGGCTCACGCCTGTAATCCTAGCACTTTGGGAGGCTGAGGCGTGTGGATCACGAGGTCAGGAGATCGAGACCATCCTGGCTAACACGGTGAAACCCCGTCTTTACTAAAAATACAAAAAATTAGCCGGGCGAGGTGGCGGGCGCCAGTGAATCGGAGGCAGGAGAATGGCGTGAACCCGGGAGGCGGAGCTTGCAGTGAGCCGAAATTGCACCACTGCACTCCAGCCTGAGGGAGAGAGCAAGAATCCGTCTCAAAAAAAGAAAAAGAGATCCAGAGGCAACTTTACAGTTACATGTTTATCACTGCTTCTGTAAATTTACTTTAGTAAAAGCTGTCTACTCTCACTTTATTTTCCAAAATCTCGTAAAAAATAATAGTGATTATGCTTCAAGGTTTCTGAAAATGCTTCTACTTGTGAGAAGTTGTGTTGAAAAATGATTATTTTCTTTCTAAACTTATGCTAGTTAGTTAAATGCAAATTAAAGTTAGTCGTCTTAGGAGTTCATCACAGCGTAAGCAGTGGGTTGATTAATGACATTTTGGTAGAGGTCCTATTTTTTTTCATAGAAGTGCTCAATTTGAGATGACTTGTTGCAAGTATACTCATTTACAGGTAAGTGTCAGCTCCCTATATTCTCTCAGAGTCATTGTTACGGTTATTATTTTAAGCATTTTGCATTAATTTAACAGAATTTTTTTTCTTCACTAATAAGTATCAACTTTATGTAAATACAGAGGTCATCTTATAAAAATCAAATTGAAAAATGTCTTAAAATCTATACATTTCACTTTGTTTTAATGTTGAAACTACAAATTCACAGAGGCATAAATCATAACATCTTAATTAAAATGTCAACCATATGCAAGAAGAAAGAAGTTATTTACAAAGTTTAATTTGAAAATAGAATAATGGAGCATTTTAATTGATATAAGATTTGTTAATATGGCTTAAAATCAGTGGACTAGAAGTAGCTGTGTAGGTGGTGGTTGGTATTATAGTTGCATTTACATATGTTCTTATTAATTTCAGTTTCACAATTGTAAAAAGCATATGCATATTTTTAAGGTGACATTGAAAAAGTACTATAAAGATTCTAAATATGTTGTTTTTACAAAACAAAATATACGTAAATAAATTGATTTAAAATCTAATGGCATTTTCTTTTTTTTTAGTTTATACATGTTTTTTCAAACTCAGTCACAATTGAATAAATGTAATATTCTCAAAATATAACATTGTGATGGTTTATATTATAGAAAGATAGAATTTGAAGTCCAGATCTATATTCTCTAAATATATATATTTAAATATATATCTATGTATGTAAATATATATATTTTATAGTACTCACATATATATAATTACATGTAGAAACATATATATGATTATAAAAGCAGAAGTCTTAATTAGATTTCCTCTTCTTCTCCTAGTTTTTAGCAATTATAGTGGCTGCTAAGGATATAAAACCTATACTTGGGCACAGTGGAGAAATGTATGATGATTTAATCTCTGTAATCAGGTGAATTATTGCTCAGAAATAATCTTTTCTTCCCATTGCTCTCTGGAGAAATATTTGTTCAGGACTTTGGTATTCATCATATGACCTGCCTTGGCCAGTACAGTGGGTCCGAAATGTCAGTGTGCCACTACGACTAGACCTGCAGAGACCTTTCGTGTTTCTATTCTCTCTCCTGCTTCCACCACCACCATGAGAAGAACATACCCAGCCTAGCCTGCTGCCTCCAGAAGGAAGTCGAGAGCCCACATCAGCTGACCTCCAGCTAACCCATAAACAGACGAAGGGCCTAGCTAAGATCAGCAGAGCCACCTAGCCCCGTTAGGTTGGCCTCCAGCAGATATGTGAGCCAAATGAATGCTCATAGATTTTGCTAGTACTGAGTTTTGAGTAGTTTTATTGCACACCAATTGGTAACAAATGAAAATCTTTGGCAATATGTGGTATACTTGCCTTAACAAATCTAGGACATACGTAGAGACACACATTTTGCTAAAGCAGAATGCTTATAGGAGAGTTGTTAGAGCAATGATCCCAAAGTACTAGAAAGTTCTGAGGATCACTCATTTCCCACTCAATAGTTTTTACAGGAGAAAGATAGACCTAAGTGTTTGTGAAAAGTTTTTGAAAGAGGTGAAACTTTCTTAGACATGAAATTATATTGAATTAAATATATGGACATTTAAAATAATAAATAATAAAAACAGCAAACTTGCTGGATGATCACTATGTTCCCAAAACTGTTCTTATTTTACTTGTGCATAACTTCTGTATTCTTCATAATTACTTTATGTTCTAGGTAGTACACCTATAACCATTTAAAAGATGTCAAAACCGGCTGGACGCAGTGGCTCACGCCTGTAAACCCAGCACTTCGGGAGGCCGAGGCAGGCAGATCATGAAGTCAGGAGTTTGAGACCAGCCTGACCAACACGGTGAAACCCCATCTCTACTAAAAATACAAAAATTAGCTGGGTATAGTGGTGCGCGCCTGTAGTACCATCTACTTAGGAGGCTGAGGCAGGAGAATTGCTTGAACCTGGGAGGCAGAGGTTGCAGTGAGCCAAGATTGCACAACTACACTCCAATCTGGGCAACAGAGCAAGACTGTCTCAAAAAAACAAAAAAAGTTGTGGAAACCAAGGCGCATACATTTTGAATAACTTATTCAGATATTCAGAGTCAACCAAGCAGCAAGTGGGAGGAATGAGATTCAAATTTGGTTATTGAGCCCCAGAACCTATATTTGTGAGCAGTATGCTATGCAATATTTAAAAACATACTATTTTAAGATCCCTTAAACAAATGACTCTCAAAAATGAGACCTTTTTAAAATTTAATAACAAGAGAAATAAAATGGGTAAAGCCTATTACTTTTCAGTGTTTCAGTACTCTTCCTTTCCCCATCTCCATGCCCAAAAGACATATTTTAGAACATCCTTGGATCTGTATGTGCCGGTGAAACCAATGAAGACTGTTGATGTACATAAGATTATTATCAGTGTTATCTCTTTGAGCTCTAAAGTTGTTGGGATTTCCTCAGGCAATGAATGATGAGACACACTTGGATATTGAAAGTGGAAGATGAAAACGGAAGCAAGCACTTTCTTGATGGACAAGAGATGCAGGTAGCCATTTGTGCCTCAGCAACACAGCAAGACATGAAAAAGACTTGAAATCTATTTATCCTTACTAGAGAAAGAACGGTTCAGAGAAGTGCCTAGGAATGAGAAAGTATAAAGTCTTTCTTTGTCTTGAGATTCTCCTAATCACGTATGTTCACCAATGTTTGGTCAGCAGGAAAATTTTGGGGTGAATGGTGCCTAGTTTGATGAGAGGCCAGAGTGGTGCCAGGTGGGTTTTCCTTTATCTGAAACATTGGACGCTTGTAACAAAGTCTTCACAGCTGAGATGTATTATGCAAATTAATTCTCTACTTAGGATGCTACCAAATGATCTGAACAGTTGTTAAAACATCTGAATCGGTTTAGCTGCACTGATGAAGCCTAGCTTGTCAAATGCATTTTTTTCTTTCAATTTAACCTTAATTAGTCCTTGCAGGATCTCTACGAGGTAGGTCTGTATCAACCTCTTGATATGACAGTTGCAAAAAGGCAGATGCAGAGATTAAGAACTTGTGATCGCTGGGCACACTAGAAGCCAAACTGGAATTCCAGCATTTCTAATGTAGGACAATTTTGGACCAATAATAGCCCATCTACTCTGGATAATTTTTTAGGAAATTGTATCACATATAGGAAGGACTGTTCTTAAGGATTAAAAAACTCGATTTAAATCTATATCCAGAATTTTACCTGGATGCATTCACTTATTTTCCATTTTGCAAAATTGCAGTTAAGCCCAGAGGCAAAAGCTTCAATAAGACAATCGTAGAGATGGTTTTGACTCGAGTTGGAGACATGATTTGAGATTCTAGGTAGAGGCCAATTTTGTAAGAATTTCCACTAGTCTGCAGACTGTAATAATTGTGTTATTTGGATAAGGTTTGGCAAAGCATCTAGTAAGATTAACTGAATGAGTTTTCTGGAGCTTTGCCATTTGGCGCTATCCATTATGTTCTTTATTCTACCTCATTATAAAGTGGGCTATTGAAATTGGTTGGTTTATTGGTATGTCAGGTTTTTATTTCTATTTTTTTTTTTCCTTTTCTATTCTTAACATCTGAGCTCTTAATTTGGTTGAAAGCAAGCTCTTCAGCCTAAGTGGATAACAAAACATCCCTTTGAGGATGAGGAAATAGATGATAAAATCTGTGTTACTAATTTTCTTCAATAGTTTGGAGGATTTTTTTTCCATCCTGTGTGTGTTTTTAAGACCTTGTTAAGTTCATAGTTCTTTTTTCTTTTCTTGTTTGAATAGAAGATCATTCTCTTTAATCCCACCTGAGTTTCAAAAATGTATTATTGAACTGCCCAGTTCAGGAATTCAGTTGCCTGTTTTACTGAATGGAGGTATGTATGACCCAATGGTAAAAGAATGTTATTCAAAGACATTTCCGCCTGTTTGTTTCTTGGATCAGTTACTATTCACATAAATCTGGAAAGAAGCCAAAATATGTAAACAAATTAAGAGTTTGAGGATCCCAGTGGGAATATCTATAAGTTCTGCTATAATACAGGAATTTAAGATAAATGAAGATAAATGCAGTATGTTATAATAAGATAGCCAGGAGAAGCAGCTATAGACCAACTATTCTTGGCTCTGGTTTGGGAATCTTAATGAATATTAAAATATTTGGGTTAATCATGACGTTGTGTATAATGTCACTCCTTCCCAAGCCTATATATGTTGCCTAAAGAGAATTTTATTTTCATTTTACTAACTTTTAATTGTAGCTTAATATCAAACAACTATTCAACTTAGAAGCTACTTATATTCTCAAACCCTATTACATATTTTAAATATGCAAATTACTTATTTTTATTATTAATCTATGTATTTACATAAATCAATGAACACAGTAAGGTATAGTTTGAAAGACTGGAGATTTTCCTCCAAGAGCTTTTTTTGATATACTCTCTTCTTGAAACTGTCAGTCTCAGCCTGTGAACTAAAAACTGTGTTCGAAGAGATACAAAGTAATGTGGTGTTCTCTGGTCGTTTTATTACCTTTGACCCAGGGCTACAACTTAAATGTAAAACTCCCTCTTAAGAAAGATAACACAAAAGTTTTATTTTACCAGTATGACATGTCCATTAATTTTCGTGTGAGTGTAGAGAAGGAAAAGTGTATTTTTTGTGAACATTTTCTAGAAAGAGTTGGAAAACAATTTCATTGTGAGTTTGTGCTTTGCATGCATATACAATAACTTCTAGAGACTGGGTGTCACTGATTTGGCAAAGCAGGAAAACAGAGTAAATGAATATATCTGGTGCATATGTATACATAAAAAATACATGTTTATACCTAATAATGATACATGCACAATTAACAATGCGCATTGGCAATGCAGGTTAAATACATTTTTAAAGCAATGGCATATCTTTTATGTTGGCAGCCTGACGACATAAAAAGCCTGTGACATAAAAATGAGATTACACTTTCATTTTTTTAACCCAAATTATTGTAACATCAGCCCACATTATTACTGCTAGAAATTAACCTGACTCAAGTTATTCTTAGCAATTTTATGCATGCTCTAGAATAGGCCCCTCGATTTCTTATACCTTTAATTTTTCATCTTGTCACCATGCTGTTACCTCTGATGCTGATGATCCTCATGAGAAAGCCACTCTGCCTGGCACTGCTGCCTCCAGTCTTAACTATCCTTTCCTTGCATCGAAGGTATCAGTTTGGGATGCTCTTCCAGCTTGATCTCAGATGCATGCAATTGAAGGAGGTAGAGGCTAGACTTCCCGTGAAACTTCAGTAATCTTTCTGGACAACAGAAACATGTACTACAATCAGAAGCAAAGGTGGCTTTGCCACTCATATCAGGCCTGTCTCCACCTGCCTATCAGAAACACTTCAGATCACTGGATGTTTGACCCCAACTACTCCTAAACCAGAGAGCAAGCAATAGCTACTCCCATCCAAAGGATGGGCCTTATTGGTTATATGAAGATTAGATACTCCTAGAATGGGTGATACCACTATCATCCATTCTCTTCAAGAAAAATGCTCATGTGCCCAGCAAGTTAAACACAAAACAGTGTGGGTATTGATACATTTCCCTAAGTCTGGAGTAGCCACAGTCAACTGTAACATTGTAATTTTAAAAAATGATTTTTTTCAAAAGTATATTTAACTGGGGGAAATATTTTGTGACTTGAATAAATTCATATGATTTCACCAAGAAACACAAGCATGGGCATGGGCAATGTATATAAAAGACAGACTCTGCCTTTTTCTCTATAAAACCTCAGTGATCTTTATTATGGTAAAAAAGTATCTTGGAAACAAATGAGTTATTTAACGATAATTACCAGTAAGTTGTGTCTTACTTTTTACCAAATAATTTTCTCATTATCTGATGTAACTTTCTTGAGAACTTACAGTTACGCGTATATTACAGAAGAGCCTGAGCCTCATGGAAGCCAAGTGAAGATCCTGAAATTACACCGCTAGTAAGTTGCATGGCCAGTACCCAAAGCCCCTATTTTTTGTATTCTCCCTACACTGCTTCATATCAATTAGGATATAAAAGTGATCCTAAAAAATAAGAAAATAATCTGGTGACAAAATATATATTTAGAGTCTACATGTTCAATTGTGTTCCAGTTTTTTAAATTTTGATTCTCATGCTTCTATGGGCTTCAGGCCAGTTGGCAGTGTCATTAGCAACAGATGTGTGCCTCTTGGTCATTAAGATGAGAACTGTGTAGCAGACCAAATCCTGGTTCCTAATT
This sequence comes from Theropithecus gelada, assembly GCF_003255815.1. Taxonomy (NCBI): domain Eukaryota; kingdom Metazoa; phylum Chordata; class Mammalia; order Primates; family Cercopithecidae; genus Theropithecus; species Theropithecus gelada. The sequence goes on from NC_037670.1 coordinate 96,691,749, forward strand.
ATTTATTGAGCATCTCTTATGATCAAGACCTCTAGGTTACATGGAAATTCTAAGAAGAAATAAGTCAGGATTCCTATTCTCCTTGATATGTTTTCTGGAAAAGTAAGAAAGACACAATTTATGACAATGGAAAGTGGTATATGATGAGTGAAGTAAATGGTATTGTTACATAGTCATAGAAGCTCAGAGGAGAGAACTTTCCAGGATCTGATGTGCAGAGAATACTCTATCTCTTTATGGCCTTAGTATTCAAGGTGTGGTTTAGGCTCCTATGAAATTCCTTCCCTAAACTTTCCTAGAGGGCAACATATCCTCTTGATAGTCACATAGCACCAGTGGACACCTTCGCTTTGCTGATTATATTCCAGATTGCTCTCTTTATGTATCTCTGTTTACTTTTAAGATGTAATCTCCTTCAGGCTAATCATTAAGTTGTACCTATGTGGTTAATGCCAGCTTTCATTAAAATTAATTTGCCTCATTTCCCTTACCCAAGGATCATTTGTATAATCTAATGGGATTTTGTCTTTTACACCACAACCAGTGGCACCTATAAATTTAGGCTCTTCCTTCTCTCCTTCTGTATTAGTCAGTTCTCACAATGCTAATAAAGACATCCCCAAGACAGGGATTTATTAAAAAAAAATAAAAATAAAGGAAAAGGAAAAAAAGAGGTGTAATGGACTGGCAGTTCCACATGGCTGGGGGGGCCTCACAATCATGGTAGAAGGCTAAGGAGGAGCATCATGGTAGGTAAGAGAGCTTGTTCTGGAACTTCCCCTTTATAAAACCATCAGATCTGTGAGACTTATTCACAGTCATGAGAATGGCAGGGGAAAGACCTGCCCCCATGATTTAATTACTTCCCATTGGGTCCCTCCCATGACACGAGGGAATTCTGGGAGCTACAATTCAAGATGAGATTTGGGTGGGGACACAGCCAAACCATATCACCTTCCTTCTGAAATCTCTGAAGCAAAGAACTGTAAAACCAGGCTACAAGCTTTTCAGTAGAATGGGGAGGAAAAAGAACTGGACAAAATAAATGAATAATCAAAGTAGTCCTGCCTTCTGTATACTGAGTAGTAAATGAGAGGTACAGATTATGAATGCCTCTCTTTTCAGTGCAGTTTTCTCTTCCCTCCCGGACCTATGCTGCCTCCCAATGACTATTGCATGACCTGCAATCCTGTATCTTTGTCTACTGAAAAACATGTTTATATCTGTCCATCTTTTCAGTTAGAAACAGACTATGTTTTCTCCCCCAAGCTTGACTTGTTCTCCACATTCTTGTCTTTGTTGATGTTACTGGTGCTCACTCTTGCTCTCCTGCTTTTGGAGTTTCGGACCCTTTTCTATTTTCCTTCTTCCCTATCCAACCACCTAGTTCTCTTTGAGCTATCCCTCAAATCTAAGTTGGCTTCTTCACTTCTCCTTCCATCACTTCCATCTACACACTCATCACAAGCCACTCACGCCCTACGTGCTTCACACTCCAGCAAACCACTCGCCATTTCCTGATCAGCACTGTCTTTTTTGCCTTGTGTCCTTGAATATGCTGTTGCTGTCTGATGTGGCCTGCTGTTATCTTTTTATACACATTTGTTTCTTCTTTAGACATGTCATATTTTATTATAGAACTTAGAGTATTTTAACACTAGACAACTTAAGAAGGCATATCGATGGCATACAGATGTTCTTTATTTTCTTTGAATCTAGAAGAATAAATGTTGGTGACAGGTATAAAAGAAGTTAGAAATGCAGAATCAATACTAAATGAGCCTCCCCAATTATTTTCCCTTCCTAAGCTCCACAAATAATGCTCTTCTCACTCTACATTCCTATTCCACGATCTTCAGTAACTCTCTACTTATTTCTCTAGCAAGTAAATCCATCATTTTTCCTTTACTGTATATTTCATCATTGTAGTCCACCTCTCTATTTGCATTCTAGTCCTACCTATTAGGCCAACATTAGTCCTGCACCTTCAGTGGAATCAGACCAGTTGCCTTCCTGACCACATACCCATGCATCCCCTTCTTGCTGTTGCACTTTGATGGCCTTGCTCTTACTGGGAACACATCACCTGCCCTCTTTTTATTCAATTCCCATGCTTCCTACAGTATTTATTCCTGTTGCTGCTCAACTAGCATACCTTCTCGGACCTTTCCATTATTTTGATATTTAAAGGCTGTAAACTCACAAATCCATACTGTATACATGCTGACTTGGGATATACTAATTAAATGTAGCATCATTTCTCCTCAATTTAAGAACAAACAACATGTTTTGGTTTACAACAGGCTCTTCTGCAAGGCCCTGCCATATTTGAACACACAATGACATTCGTATATATGCAAACGTCGATTTGGTAGGACTGAATCATTATGGTTATCTTCTTTGAGAATATGGTGGAAGACACTTTTGCTACCAGCTGACTCTTATTTCAGGCGCTGCACCTAGATGCTTTCTGTACTGTATTTCATTTCATCTAACAGCAAATGCATGTTCTGCTGTGTGAATTAGAGTCAATGTTTACATAATATAGGTGATTTGTTCTGGTAATTTTACTTCTTAGGCTCTGTTATTGTGATAATCTGTAATTTTTATTTAAAGTCAGGCACTTAAATGTATAGGAATTTAACATTCTCATACAAAGAAAGGGAAAAGAGCAGAAAGGAAGGAAGTCAGTTGTCAAGCCATTCATGAGTGGTCCCCTAGCACCTGATCAAATGAGTACTGATGAAAAATACTTAAAGGCCTGTGGTAACTGGCACTTGTGACAGGCTTTTAAAACACACACTCTCCTTTGAAGTTCACCTTTTTTCTTCAGGTCTTTCCTGAGGGACACAAAGAATTCAAACAAGCACTGGAATTCCTCTTTACATATCTGCTGCTTTAATGGAAACTAAGCTCCACCTGGTGGTAGAATGGGTTTTTGTCTTTGGACTTCAGCATGTCCACTGAGATGTATTCAGCAGGGAAACAAAATCTGTGTACATCTAAACATATGCATACATTGATGTGTTATATGTGTGTGTGTTTTCAGATGTTCTGTCACAAAAGTTGTGAATTATGCTTACTCTTGTGCTTTATTGGCATTTAAAGCAACACATTCAGCATTTGCTTATTAATGTCTCATGATGTTCAGGCTCCCAGCAGTGACCAGAATGATCTTATTGTGATAAAATCTTTCCTCTGTTTCATATCAAGATTGTTTTTGAAAGAATTTGACTTATGCTTTGATAGTAATAGTAGTTTATGACTAATATAAAATAAAAAAATGGAGAAATACTTGAAAATATTAACTCAAGTAATAGTGCTGGTTCGTCCAACTCTTAATACATGACTATGTCTTTTCTCTCTCTCATGTAAGAGCATTATTATGTTGAATGACAGAAGTTTGTAACATTTAGCTTTATAAGAACTAGAAGCCCTCCAGCTGGATTTAGCCCACAGATCTGTTGTTAGATCTGTATTAAAAATACAAAATAGGTGCTTACGTTTGCAAATTGGGGCATTTCGTTATAAAAATGCAGCCATCTAGCAATGAAGGGCTTTTTTCTTTTATTGAAACACGGTCTGCTCTGTCACCCAGGCTAGAGTGCAGTGGTGTGATCTCAGCTCACTGAAGCCTCAACCTCCTGGAGCTCAAATGATCCTTCCACCTCAGGCTCCCAAGTGTCTGGGACTACAGGAGCCTGTCATTACACCTGGCTAATTTTTGTATTTTTTATAGAGACGAGGTTTTGCCATGTCGCCAGGCTGGTCTCAGACTCCAGATTTCCAGCAATCCTTCCACCTTTGCCTCTCAAAGTGCTGGGATTACAGGCGTGAGCCACTGCGCCCAGCCAAGGGATCTTTTTCCTTCAAGGCAAGTGACCTCAACCTGAAGAGTAGCTAGCCTTTTAAGAAGGGGCACTGATATGGTCAGGTTTTTTGTCCCCACCCAAATCTCATCTTGAATTGTAATCCCCATAATCCCCACAGGTCAAGGGAGAGACCAGGTGGAGGTAATTTAATCACAGACCAGGTGGAGGCAATTGAGTCACAGGTGTGGTTCCCGCCCCAGTCTGTTCTCATGACAGTGAGTTCTCACGAGACTGACGGTTTTATAAGGGGTTCTTCCCCGCTTTACTCAGCGTGTCTCCTTCTTGCTGCCTTGTGAAGAAGGTGCCCAGCTTTGCTCTCCACCGTGATTGTAACTTTCCTGAGACCTTCCCAGCCATGCTGACTGTGAGTCAATTAAACCTCTTTCCTTTATAAATTACCCAGTCTCAGGCAGTTCTTATAGTCATGTGAGAATGGACTAATACAGGCACATTTATTTTTCTCAGGCCCCTTTACCCCTTGAGGTAACACACTGCCTTCTTCACTCATTATTGCCTGATTTCTGTAGTCATTCACATTTATGACCACTGTATTTTATTTGTAATGTCTCTCTGAGAAATTTTTAGTTTAGCAGAAGGAGAAAATGAAACGAGTTAACAACCATCAAAAATATGAAAGAAAACCACCCAAATGGTATTCAATTGCTTTCTCTATAGTTTTTCACAATGGCTCAGTGGTGCAGTAGGTATGCTTCAAATAGTATGATAGATATTTAATTGAATTTGTGTTGTTTTAAGCCACCAGGTTTGTGGTAATTTGTTAGGGCAATGATAAAAAAAAAATAATACACCAGCAAAGAAGTTTTGAAGTTTGCTTTCTGAAGTTCTTATGAGAATATTTTTTCAATATATTAAATTATAGTACTAAGCATGCAAACTGCCTACCATTCCCTTCCTTGTGCTCCTTATTCCCTTGAGAATTACTTTTCTAATCCCTCCCTACCTCTGTATAGCAGGGAGAGAAGGTCATGGTTAAAGAACTGTACTTCTGTAGCATGGCAAGGAGGGCAGGCCATGGCAAATAGAACTGTGGTAAGAGTTAATAATAGGGAGGAGGTTTCAAAAGATAAACTTTCTTTTTCCTGAAGATTGCCATAGTCTGTGGGTAGATTATACAGATGTTTAAAATGACATATGGATATGTTCTCAAAGTAGTAGAAGTGATTTTGCTCATAGTTTTTCTAGTGAGATAGAATGGCCATAGCCACTGGTGTTACAGACGTAAAGACATCCAGGTTCAGACTCATAGTATGTAGATTTTTGAGGATAAAGTAGGTTGAAGGGATTGAGTAGGAAGCATAGTTAATTGATCTGTAGTGGGGAAGTGGGAGAGAGTTTAGATGTCAAGATACTGAGAATTTCTAAATAGAACTGGATTTAAATGTACATCACATATTTATATGTAAATATATTGCAGAACGTTCTCTGCAATTTGGAAATGCTCCTTTTATAGCCAAAAAAAGTCTGAGTCAATACTCTTCCAGCTTTATTATGAATATAATATTTAGAAACTAAAAGCATAAGTTTGTGTAGCCTTTTCAGGCACTTGCAGATGACCACCTTAAAAATAGAGAGTACATTTTATTTATCACGTTGTTCACATTATTGCTGTTTATTCTCTGAGGTGCATATTTGTTAGGAAGAACTTTCTGTTGCTTTTGAATGACAGAAAACTACTGAACCACCTTGCAACCTGCTAGGAGAATGATACTTTAAAATGTTTCCATGAGATTATGGCACTGTAAGACCCGCTTTGCAGTCTGTGTAGTATCACTGATAAGCATACTGACTGTCAGGTATGTGGTGGTGTAAGGGGGATGATGTAGTTAACACATATTCACAATCAAGCACCCAGATGCAGAAATTCATGGAAATAGATCTCACAGTTGGCTACTCCTGAGAATATGCTGGATTTGCACAGAGAAGTCCAGGGATACTAACTATGACTGCATTTAAATACCATCAGCTGAATAGGTCAATAAACTGATACTCTAAAATGAACATTTAAATACATCTTTTCTACAGAAAAAAAAAGTTTATTTTTGAATAGAGACAGGGTTTTATTCTGTCTCCTGGGCTGGAGTGCAGAGGTGCTATCTTAGCTCACTGTAACTACGAACTCCTAGGCACAAGTGATCCTGCCACCTCAGCCTCCTGAGTAGCTCCTAGCTACAGGCACGTGCCATCATGCTTGAATAATTTTTAAATTTTTTGTAGAGGCTGGGTCATGCTATGGTCTCCAGGCTGGTCTCTAACTGCTGGCCTCAAGTGATCCTCTTGCCTTGGCCTCCCAAAGCGCTGGGATTACAGGTGTGAGCCACTATTTTTTGGCTGTTTTCTTTCTGTTAACCCATGAATAATTGAAACCTATCTCTAAACTTCTAACTGGTTGTCCTTATGGATTTTTTTTTCTACTTAACTAGAATACTTAATGTGTTTTAATATATCAACCTGACAGTAAAATCTAGGGTAGAAAGTTCTCACATTATGTTTTAAATTTTTCACCATGTTATTTTTTTGGAAGCACAACAAATGCTAATGTCACCATTTATCTTGGTATTCATGTCATTAAACATACTAGTTGCTCAATATATGGGTGGATGAAGTAATAAATGGATACATCCATCTTTTCCATTTATTGGCACATATTCTTACTTAACCAAAAGGATCTAAAGCTGCTGCCACTTTAGCTGGTCTCAGTTTTGCCCTGGGTTTCTCACAGTGTAATTTCCCTAAGCTCAAGATGGTTCTAGAATTTAAAGATAAATATTTTTTCAATATGGCCTCTAAATGTTAGCCGACTTATGTAATGTAGTGCTCAAAGAAGAAAAATTCTTTTTCCACACAGAAGGAAAATAAAATTGAGGAATGGTATATTAGTCTTCAGATGTCAATTTTTAAGAGATTTGTAAAGATTTATACGTGATTTCCCTCATGACGGCTGATATTTTAAAGCCTGAAGTTTCCCATACCACCATTCCCTCCCACCACATGGAAAATGTTTACATTCTTGGTGCTATAATTCATATGTTAATACTTTTCTATATAGAAAGTCAGCTGGTAAGTTTGTTAAATACGTTGCTTATCAGGTAGCCCCCGTAGGAATACAGATTGAGTAGCCTTTGGGCTGCAAGTATTTATAAAAATTGCAGGTCAATGTTAAAGTTTTGATCCAAGGCCACGCTGTGAGAAATGTTGCCTTAGATTGCTTGGTGCACTTACGTTGTTGTTTAGTTGTACAATCTTCAATAGTTGCCTAAGCAACCCCATCTACAAGTAAATTTGCTGCCATAGTGGTCCCTGTCCTGATACCTCTCCCCTGCCTCACGACTCCACCCCATGATTTTACAAAGTCATGCTTCTGAGAAGACCTAGGGCAGATAGAATTACTGCCGAAAAGTCCTGTAGTTGTCTGGCATAGGTAGCACTGTGCTTTCAAAAAAGGTTAAGCTTTCTTTTCTGTGGAATAGCAGATCTGACCTGGCCCTTGATAGGTTTGTATCTTTGGTATCTCTACCACTCTTTCTCAAATACCATCTCATCCTATGTTGATAATGTTCTGCCTGCCAAGATTTCCCCACTGTCACACACCACAAGGCTTGTCCAGGATCACATGTATCTCCATACCTTTCCTGACTCCCTCTTCCCACAAAAACACTTCTTTCAGCAGCAGATAATCCAAAAGGCAATAATTATCATATGGTGCAAATGGGAATTAATAAATGTTGGCAAGCCCAAGCATTTTCAATCTGGGGCTTCATCTTCATCAACAATAAGCATGGCTTAAGTATCAACTTAGTTGTAGGTTCTGTGCCAACTCAGAGATAGGAAGATTTTTCTACTCAAAGGGTATATAATAGTAGGAATTTGAGAAAAAAAAAGGCTTTATCCTATTTTTCAGCTTTTTTGAGGTATAAATGACAAAAGTTGTATATATTGAAAGTGTACAATGTGATGTTTTGAGATACATTGTGAAATGATTACTGCCATCAAGTTAGTTAACATCTGTATCACTTCAGAAATTTACCTTTTGTGTGTATGGAAAGAAGACTTAAGATCTACTCACTTAGCAAATATTAAGTATATATTAAGTTGGTGCAAAAGTAAGTAATATTAGTAACAATATTATTAACTACAGTTAGCACAGTGTACATTAGGCCTCCAGAAATACTCATAATGGCAAGTTTGTGAATTTTCACTAATATATCCTTGTCCCCCACCCCTGCCTGACCACTGGTAACCACTCATCTACTCTGTTTTTATGAGTTAAACCTTTTTTTTTAATTCCATATATAAGTAAGATCATGCAGTATTTTTCGTTCCATTTCTGGCTTATTTTCACTTAGTATAATATCCTCCAGGTCCATCCACGTTGTCACAAATGGCAGGATTTCCTTATTTTTGAATGATGAATAATATTCCATTGTATACACATACCATATTGTCTTCATTCATTCATTGATGGACACCGGTTATTTACGTATCTTGGCTATTGTGAATAACACTGTAATGAACATGGGAGTACATATGATACTTCAAGGTGGAGATTTTATTGCCTTTGGATATATACCCAGAGTGGGGTTGCTAGATTATGTGATAGTTCTATTTTTAATTATTTGAGGAACCTCCAGTATGAACCCTTTTATTTATTTAATTATTTTTGAGACAGAGTCTTGCTCTATTGTGCGGCCTGGGTGCAGTAGTGCAATCTGGGCTCACTGCAACCTCAGCCTCCGGGGTTCAAGCGGTTCTCATGCCTTAGTACCCCCACCAAGTAGCTGGGAATACAGGCGTGCACCACCACACCTGGCTAATTTTTGTATTTTTGGTGGAGATGGGGTTTCTCTGTGTTAGCCAGGCTGGTCTCGAACTCCTGGCCTCAAGATGATCCACCCATCTTGGCCTCCCAAAGTGCTAGGATTACAGGCATGAGCCACTATGCCTGGTAGTATGAACCCTTTTAAACTGGGAAGATGAATTCGACCATCTGGTAAGATAGACATACCTTGAGTCACTTTGACTAAATCCTGCTATTTTTTACACATATTTTTGCTTCACCCTTTGGGCGGTGAGTCTTCTGAGGCCTTTTAGGCTTCACACGGGGCTCTTCTGCTGTGGGCTAGCAAAATAATGAGTTGCTCTAGATCTTCCATGAAATAGAAATTAATTATGTAGTTTTATACAAAGAGAAAAACATTTTAAAATTTGAATTAAACATTGTTGGGGCCTATTTTCTATGCTCAAACTATTATCTATTGGATTCAACCCTTAGTTTTGGTTGTGATGGGCAATGGCATATATAATGGCAAAGAATATAACCATTTGATGTTTCTAATTTCATGGATTATTAATGCATTCTTATTTTGTTACTCCTGCCTGAAACAATCTAGTTTAAAATGGCTTCTTATTGTTATTGATTTTCACATTTTTAGTATTTTCTCTCATTCTGAAATATTTTAGAAATATACCATGAGGACTGGCAGAATGGGAAAGAGAGTATACTCTTCCCAGTTTCTTCATGAGGCCCAAGAATTACATGGTACAAAGAGTGGAATTTGGATTTGTTATAAACATAATTTCCTAACAATAGTTATACTAATATAGAAACAGTACCTTTCCTGAGGGAACGACACTTAGGTAAATCATAAGCTGACTTACTCTAGAATTGCTCCAACACAAGACAAACTGCAAAGACCCTTCCCATTCAGGATGGTGAGAATCCTGAAACTCAAAATGTACCTGCAGGGAGGTACACAAAATGTGGTACACAAAATGTGCCTGCAGGGAGGTTGCTGAACTTTCCGTTTAAAAAGTGCCCACTAGAGGGAGTATAACATCATAAATATTTCCTTTTGCTTGCTGCCTTGCTTCTGGTAAAAGCTGGCAGGAAAGCAAGATTGAGTGCAAATATCTAGAATCTCTTTTATATTCTAATTTTTTCTTCACATTTTATGAAATATTCTGATGAGCAAAGAAAAACAAGAAAAATTAGTATATAATATGTAACATTAATATTTTTATATGTGAAAAGTTCAGAATTTAAAATCATTGTCTCAAAATGAAATATAGATTGTTTGCATCTAACAGTGTAAAGCATCTTGGAGTAGGAGAACACATCATCAAATTTTGGGGGGGTTTGTTGTTATAGTTGTTTTTCTTTGCCATGGATATGATCAATATATTTACCTGTTAGTCTGTCATTTTCTGTTACAGTGTTCCCAGATATTTAAGATAATTTTTTTTTACTGGGCAACTGTTTTGGTTACACAGTAGCAAAGTCAAATGTTTAATTCTCAAGTTCAAAGCAACAATCTGCTACCTGCATTAGGAAAAATAGCAATTAGTATTTCTCAAGAGTAAAAGCACTTCTGGTAAAATGAATGGCCTGTATTTTAACTTTTTTGTATTTTCATTAAAAATTTTATATGTTTTTCCTGGTTTCCATAAATTGAAATATGGTCAAATTCTAACATAAGACTCCAAGTTCGATTTTTGGATTGCACTTTTTATGTTTGATCATTTGGAAATAGACTAAAAATAATTTCTATAACTCATTTTGAAACATTGAGCAATGAAACAGCATTTTCAAAATTCAAAAGGAAAATCTTTATGAAAAATCGAGACGCTATTAGCTCCTTATATATTAAAGTACATTTTAAATTTGAATTTACATAATTTTCGGCAAGGAAAAAAGCACATGTATGGTTATTTCAAATTTATTTTTAATGAAAAAAACTTAATTTCTTATGATCTTAGCTATTTGAAAACCATTTCTAACTGATTTCTTTCTTTAGTTACCTATTGTTAATATCAGTGGCCACAACTCCTCCAGTTACTGAATATTCCTGCTTCTTTTTAAATGAAAATATTTTTGTTCTCTTTTCCATTGCAATAAAACACACACAGACACACACACACACACACACACACACACACACACCTTTGCAAGTGATGTGTCAACAGGGAAACAATGAGGTTATTTTGATTGTACGTTGCCGTTTTATAAGCGACTTGGGATAGGGCTGATTCCTTGACCTGCTCTTCACATCCTTTTTTTTTTTTTTTACATCTGCCTCTCCTCTCCTGAATGACTCTAGGACTAGGTCGGCTCCTTCGTTACTCTCATTTGTAAGTAAAACCATACCTCCAACCTACCTCAAAAGCCAGGCTTACCCATCACATTTTATTTTTCTTGTGTTTAGAAAAGTTCAGTATGAAATTAGCACATATTGGTTGTAGATAAATAAAAATATGTAAATTGTACCGAAGGATAACGATTAAAAGGTAAACAAATATTTTTTCTCCTTCCCTTAGACCTTGCTATTCCTCTGCAGTTTGAAATCTCTTCAGATATTTTCTAGCACATGCAATCCTGTATATAGACACGTTATTATATATGCATATTTCCTTAATTTTTTTTTTACAAAAATTGGGTCATATGAAAAATATTCTTCAGTAGCTTGACTTTTTTGCTAGTAATGTATTTTTAAGATGTTTCTGTGTCAGTACTTACAGAAGTACTTCATTTTTTATGGTTGCATAAAATCCTATATTTTATTTAGACTCCAGACTTCTATTAATATATATTTAAATTGTTTCCAGTATTTCGTTATACCAAATAGTGCTGCAGTGGAGAAACTTGAATAAACACCTTTGGATCATGTGCATTTTCTACATTTTTCTAAATAAAATCCGACAGATATTGAAAACACAGCTGGCTTGTTATTATTTAGATTTCATTCATGGCCTGACTACCTCCACAAAGCTTTTAAGATGTCTGTGTTTTATGTTGTTCAGTGTCTCTGAAAGATATTTACTTTTATCAAGAAAACATGTTGGTTGCCAACAATCAGATTTCAAAACAAAAAAATGCTGATTTCTCTAGGTGCATCTTTATTAGAAAGTGAAAGAATTATTTGTCTCGATAATTCAGGTGGAAAACTCTTACATAAAAGATTGGAGGGAAAAAGTTCCCTTGCTGAATTAACCAGAATCGCTGTGACTTTAGATGAGGCTAATGGAATATGAGGTTAACTATTGGATGTTAATATTTTTGTATATGGCAAGCATTGAGTGGTTAGGTAAAAATGCAGTAGGCACATACTCTGGAGTATTCTGGAGTAATTAAAAGCAACAAATGACAGATAGACAAAATAACATGCATATATTATAAGAACACTGTTGAGAGCTTAAAAGTGACAATAACAATCTGTGTGACTCAATAAACTTCATTGATTATTAGGTTATAAATCAGTGCACTTTACAAAGTACAAAATGCTACATATTCTATAAGAATTCATAGAAATTCAATGATACCAAATACGTTAGTATGGTTCTAGATGGGAAAGCAAATGGGGATTGGGGAATAGGCATTAAAGATCTTTTACCAAAAAATAAAGCACAAAGATGGTGTTCTTGTGTTTTCAGGGACACTGAAGTGTTCTTTTCTAGAAATAAATGGTTCATTTGCAATGAACACTTTCTAAATTGTCTTGTGATGAGAATTTTTTTCTCTGTCAAGTTGACATTTGTTGGAATAGGGCAGAAAAGATGCAATGCAAATGTTCCTCCAATGCAGAGATGGGAAGTAGTATCCAGCAACAATCTTGTGGCAGCAAATGATGGTGTATTTTGGAGACAATTACGGTTGAGAGTTACTTGTGTTCTGCATCTATCTGGGGCATTGTTCAAGGTGGTTAAACTTTTGGAAATATGAGAGGTACATAATTGTATTACAGCTTTCTTACAACGTGACCTCCAAGTAAGGGCACAAGGATAGCCCAGGTAGCTAGCTGTCTGAACCCTCATCCAAACTATCTGAAGAGATGTTCCAGGAGCTGGGAGCTGGGCCTGAGACTGGGTAAACCTGTCCAACAGGCAAGGCTTAGAGCCAGGGGGAACTAAAGCCTGCATCCTGAGTGAGTGAGAAAGACCAACAGCTAAAACTTTCATGCACTTATTATGTACCTGTCACAGTTGTAAGCACTTTACACATAAACGTTCAGTCTTCACAACAAAGGTATGGGGTTATGAATGAGGAAAATGAGCAATGGAAAACTTATTTGCTGAAGGTCATCCTATTACTTAATAGTAAATGGTTGAACTGGGATCAAAACTCAGAGAGATTGCTAGTGTCTATGTTCTTATCCAATATTGCCTCTGAAGAAGATTGGGGAGGGGCTGAAATACAACCTGCTTAATGTCTTAGGTTCTAATGGACTTGCAGAGACATTGTGGAATTAAATCCAAGGGATCTGCAGGAAAGGCTGTTAGTCTGTGGGTAGGAGGGTCAAAAAAAAAAGAGGTGGGGAGAAATTCCTCGAGGTGCCACTCTGTGGAGGGAGGAGCTCTGAGAGCCCTCCAGTCAATTTATGTATTACCACGGTTTCAATCCAGGGCATTACTAGAGCCATAGAGTGGATGTCGGAATAATAAGGTCACCATTGTGAAGGCAGCCAAATCAGGATTCTCGAAACGTGATACTCTGTTTTGGTGAGGTTGGCAGCCCTCTCTGCTTCTCCTTTCTGGATGAATAAAAACCCCAAACATCATGAGCCGGATGTTTGAATGTTTTTAAACCTTGTAATTTTGTGAATTGTCTGTTCCTGGCCCCTTCCCCACCCTCCCACCCCAGCTGAATGTCACGATGTTCTTCCTTGCCGTTGACTTTCGAATGAAGAAAGTGTGGTTTGAGTTTGTTTTCTCAGCAAGGTGATGGCAAAAGGATATTTATGGTGTTGAAGAATTTTAATTTTCTCTCAGACAACTAGGATGTATAGTATATTTTAAATCTTACTCTCCAGGATATCTGCCTTCTGCCCAAATAATAAAATTGATCAGATGTTTTGAGGTTAAATAAACTGTTGTAATAATCTGGCAGCTGCCTGCTGGTTGTGGTTTTCAAAAGCAATTACTCACTCTAGAGTCAACTTTGAACTCTACATTTTAATTGAAAAAGCTAATTGTAGGCTATTGCTCCTGATTTAGCATTTGATTTGGCAGATTAGGAAGTAAAAAGACATGTGGAGGGGAGGGGAGAGGAAGAGAAAGTAAGCAGGAGTGTTGCTGAGCTCAGATTCCTGTTTACTTGTGAGTGTTTGCACACAGGGTACATTGTATGCTAACCGGAGAGAATGCAACTGGACTAAAAAGTCTCTGAGGCATTCATCTGAGGCTTGTCTGCAAAATCCTTATTTTTGGCTTATTTGCTCGCTCACTCTCACCCACACATAGCAGAGAGAGAGATGCTACATATGTTAGTGTCTTAACTGTAATTCAAATCTGAAAAGAATTTTTAAGAATATTATCAGACCATCTCTGATGAGAAGCTTATTTCTTAAAATGTTGGAAATGCGAATGGACAGAGATGGCTACTCACTTTCACTAAAACACATCTAACAATTTTACTAAAATTCAGCACAGTATCGGAATTGTTCTTATGGGCGCCCAAAAGAACAAATCAAGTCTCTATTGGAATCAAGATTTGAATAATTAGGGAAAAAGAGACAGCTACACTCATATTTTCCATCCAGGTCGATTAGTAGCATCCTTAAAATGGCCAGAAAATACCTGTTAGTGCCAAGCTGAGAAGAGTGAGAATTTGCATTTCTGTAGTTTTTTTTTCCTCATCGAAAAGCAAGCTCAGTACTGTTAGGTTGACCTAGTACAGATGATATTGTGCATTTTAGAGATAGACGTTCTTTAAATTTAAAAAAGGCATACGTGTATGTATGTGACTTCTTCAGACTTTATGCTCTGAGATCGACTGACAAACTCCTAGGAATTTCCTGCGAATATGATAAAATGTTGACAGTCCAAATTAGAGCTGAAGTGAAAAGCACAGATACAGGAATACATTAATTTTATGAGATGTTTTCAAATACTAGTTACATGTCATTTGGAAACTCAATTTAATTTTAGACTTTATGGAATGCAGATTTGGCTCATCACAGTTCTGTTAATATTTTGTTGACTTCATAAATATAATTTAATCCCTATACATCAGCTTTCTGATCTGTAAGAAGAAAAGTATTCTTCCCACACATTTTGCACTCAGAGCTCCTCTGTTGAAACAATAAGTAGTGTTGTAACACATGAATTTGAGCATGGCTTCAGAATCCAATGTTCTCTTTATCAACAAAGAGTGACTGAAATTTATTTGGTGTTTCAGTATCACCAAATTTGAAGATATTACCGTTAATTAAAGAAAACATCTCTGTTGATATAAGAATTATTCTGAAATATGAATATCCCTGGAAATGTCAGCTGCCTACTACATAATTTCCAAGAGTCATTTTTGTGATCTTAATATTCAGAGGTCCTCAACTAAAAACGACTCATAAAAAGAAAGAGACCCTACAGATAGGAAGACTCTGATTGAAAACATATTTACTTCATTCCAAATATATTTTTCACGTATTTACTTACATATTACTTACTCATAGATCTCTACTTTTGGCAAAGTTCATCGGTTTAGAATGCAGGGGAATAATGACTTCTGTGGTGAGATTTTAAAACTTTTTCTGTGGGAGGAAAAAAGGTTGAGGAAGAAGTTAAGTTTTTTAGATAATATTATTAGTGGCAGAAATCAGAGACAATGGATTAATGCTTTAGTCATGGGAAATCAGATCTGAAGAAAGGAAAAATAGTTACATAATGGTTTTTAAAAGTGCTATGAAATTGTTCAGGTAAATAGAATTTTCCCTTTTGATTGTCTTAAAATATAAAGAAGACGTGTTTAAAATGACAGATCTCGAGTCTGAATTTCAAGAACCAAACCAAACCAAACCCAAAACCCTTTATCACGATGGTATGATAGACATTTCAGAATGCTGCCTCTGGAAAAGCAAGGTGTGGGGTTGCATCTCCGGTGTATTGCTTACTTTTGACCTTGGACAAATTACAAAATCCTGATAAATCTCAGTTTCTTCATCTGTAAAATACCAGGATAATAACACCTATCTTTTTTGGTTATGGTTAAGATTAAATGAGTTACTATTAACTGATACAAGATGAAACTACCAATGTATACTAACTGCTACTTTATTACGCAGTATCTTTGTTTTTATAAGTAATGATAACCAAGTTTCCCCCAAATTGTCACAAAGGAATTGTAGAAATCAAAATGCAAAGTCACATTTGACATAAAAAAATGAAGCTAATTTTCAGGAAAGTTAAGAACTACAATTAAATAAATTTAAAATTGGTATTTAGGTTTATGGATAGAATTTTCTTTAGTTGTCTACACTTCTAGAGAAAGAAAAGTGAAGGCTGAGAAGAAGCCAGAGTTTTAGGAATTCTTGCACCTCATTAACATACACCATTATGATCAAATTATTAGAAATGAAAAAATACAAGCAAGGATAATCTCTTGTCTTGAGGTAACTTCCCATGTTATTTCTATACAATGTATCAGGATTTTAGACTTAGTGGGGAATTTAATCCTTTTCAAGGAAGACAAAAGATCAAAATTGTGCTATTGATATAAATGAAAATTTTGTAACTAATGATGATTATTGGGGTTTTGTTGTAAAGCGCATACTGTAAGTTTCTATAGCTGTACTTATCCTTTTCTCTTGTCTGGCATACAGACATTTCAGATATCTCACTGCCAATTCTCCAATGTCACCTGAATTATTTCTCCTCACTAAAAAACTCTGTGTGTGTGTGTGTGTGTAGTATGGTGTGTGGATGTGTGGTGTGTCTCCCTTGAGAGACTTCACAGAATGACGTGCAGGTCACTAGCTGCTACTACCTGCAGTAAGATCAGGTTCACCGAGAGTGCTAGCCAAAGCAGAGGCATGACTCTTAGCGTCTCCGGTTACTTGGTCCATCTGCGCTCTGCTCTGGTGGAGGTTTGACTATGAAGACTGCATTTTGCCTTACAGACATACACTTGAGTCTTATTGAGATAATTTGCTGCAAAGAAACTCTGGCTACTGCTCAGGTGAAACAGCTTTCTTTCCATAAGATTTCACTTTACCGGAGGTGAGATTCAAGAATGCTTTTTAATGGGAAAAGAAGGATTTCGCCAAGACGACTTGCTAGGATTTCTTTGTTCAATCTATTTTCTTTCATTTCGAGTTGATTGAGGGACATCAGATAGGATTCTTGTTTCACCCTGCATGCTTCTTGTCAACTATCTTGCCTTTCACAGTCTGACTACACAGGGACGTTTACAGCCTTCCAATGGTGTCTGCCAGACCTAGGTGTTATGCACCATACCTCCAGGGATCATTACCATATGGTATTTTAGGAGACGACACAGTTCATTTCAATGCAATTCAAATGAGCAGATTTCTTTTCTTTATTACACCATTGCATTTGGCGGCAATCCACCAGAGGCAGAGCCTAACTCTCAAAGGAATACTCTGCCCACTCTGTCCATTTAACTTGAAAATCTAGTCGGTTGATCACACATGTGCAACAGATGTGTGAGCATGCGTAGCGAAAATAAAAAATAAAAAATCCCAGCAGTGTACTGTGGGAAATGTAGCAGAACTACTGGAAAACAGGGACACAAAAAAGTCTGGTACTAAAACTTTGATTTTTGTCGTTGGAAGGGCAATGTTTTTTATTAATCTTTCCCTCCTTTCTTAGGTGGAAAAGGTATAGGTTTCCATTATGATTTTGCAGTGATTACTCATGTAACACTGGTAAGGAAAGTTTGTTCATTTTCACAGACTTCATGTTATATTGAAATAATTCTAAATATTTTGACCAGATTTTCTTGGGCCCCTGCCTCTCAGGAACTGGCTGTTGGCACACTTCCACTGAAAAAACCACCCATTTACAAGAGAGGATATCAGAAATATACATCCTTTCATCCGTGCCCCACAGGCTTACATGGAAGGAGAGAGCACCAGCTGTTTTTCTCATGGTGAATAAGGGTTACTTGGGGAAATCTCTCTTCCTGTTTTTATATGGACAACTAAATTGTTGCATAGCCAGTTAATTTTGGTTAGGTCAATAGCACAAGGTTAATTATTGGAACCTTCCTCTTTTTGCCTCTGTGAGAGTACAATATTAACATGAAATAGAAGAAAATGTAATATAGTGACTTATTCTAGAAGTGCTGTTTATTTGGGAAGTATTTGTTTTTATTATACTTTCAAAGATTTTACACATACTCAACTTTGTCTTCTAGGAAATAGTGGAAGAAGATTTTGATGTGAAATTAGATTCAGAAAAAGTTTTAGAGTATGTTAACACATTTAGAAAAAATATATCACTTTTACTTTAAATGGGAACATGTTTTTAAAGCTAGAACAATTGGCTAACCTATGAGAGAACTTTGAAGTTATGTTTTCCTGCTCTCTGTTACACCTCAATTTGGCTTGTATGATTTTATGCCTTTTTCTAAAGGTATGTTACGATGGCACATTATCTTTCTAACCTTGGATTTAATTAATGCATCAAAGGGCACATAGATTGATTTATTTTAATGTATTATAGAGTATTTTTATCCAGCTGTATAGTATTATAGAATCGCTTTAGAATAAAGCAATAATATAACTGTTGATATATTCCACTTCTGACTTTGGATTTGGTCAGCATTACATATGGAAGGAGAAGCCCACCCTGTATTGTTACAAGGATGGTTTTTCATTCATATCCTTATTGCTCTTAATAAATGTCCCAAAGAAAAATATTCTGCAGCAGCCACTCATAAAGAAGCAGAAAATGGCAAAACCACAGCATAGGAGGAAACCTATGTGAAAACAGTGGTTGTGTCTTCCTGGATACAGAAAACAAATAGAGCTTTTGAAAAAGCTTGCCAATAGATGCCTGCCAAATAAAATATTGTTTTATGAAGTCAGGAAAAAACTAATTTTAAAGGTTATTGTAGGTTATTTGTGGTCACTTCTGGTGTGCATACAGCATGATGTCATCCTGAACTCTTCTCTATTTATATTTCAGTCTTAGAGGTCTTTTGTCTAAGACTTGATCTCAGCTACTAGAGACATCTAAAATGCTCTTATTATTTGATACTCATAAAAATCGAGACTGAAAAAATTAGACTACATGGAAGGGAGACCTGGCCAAGTCCAGACAAGAAATCATTCAGGCAGATCCATCTTCTGAAATCATACACTGTAGACATCTTCACGGGACTCATTTGCTGGAGAACTTCTCAAGTGATTGGAAAGTAGTCATGTGTCCAAATGGCTCCACTAGTGAATTATTGCCTTTGAACGGGAGTAGATGGAACCTATGCCAGAGACATCTCATCTAAGGAAGGAGAAGGAGACCAGGGGATCCCATGGACAGTCCAGCTTCTTTCTCCTCCTGAGTGGATGTAGCCTATATCTCTGGTATCTTTCAATTTGCTTATGTGACCTCTTGCAGCAAGTTCTCTTCACCCTTGTAATGGGGCCAATTATTTTTTCTCTGTGGGATCCTTTTTTTTTTTTTTTTTTTTTTTTTTTTGAAAACCCCTTTTTTTTGGGGTTGTTTTCAGTAAACTAGGAAATGTCAAACACTGGTTGAGGACAGACTAGATAGCCAGTGAGATGTTAGCAACTGGAAATGGAAGAAGCTGAGGAGTCTCTTGAGGGAAAAAAATCCCACAGCATTTGGGTATTAGAAAAAACATAAAATGTAAAAGAAAATGCATGTTTATAGTGGAAAGATGACACATTAATAGCCATGTCTAGATAGACAGCTGACATCATTTGCATAATCTTTAAATGTATTAATTCATTCAAAAAATGTTTTTTCATGCATCTAGATGTACCAGGTGTATTGGTGTTAGAGAACAGAGAAAAAGTTATATTTAATATAAATATATAAAATAAAAACTAAGTCATACAGTAGAAGACATTAAGTGCTATGGAAAAAAATGTAACAGAAGAAGGGTATGGAGTGCTGGGATGGTGGGGTTGTAATTTAAAATTTGGTGGTCCAGTGACACCTCACTAAGAAGGTGACAGTTGAGCAATGCATAAAGCTGTGAAAGGAACAAACCATATAGTCACCTTCAGGAGACCATTGCAGGCAGTGAAAAGTAAACAAAAGAGGCCTGAGCCCAGGGGACATGTGGTGTGTTGGAGAAACAGCACACCATATGTACTATGCTGGCCAGCATATGTATACCACAGTACTGTGCCGGCCAGCATAAGTACACATCACATACACACGTGTGTGTGCAGACACACCTCTCTCCTTCATACATGTAGGTGCTTCAAAATGCCAGAGAGATTTAGAGCAAATACTTCTTCAATAACAGTTTTTCTCACTGAATGCAAAGGGATACTATTCATAATTTAGGCTTAGCTGAACTTTGGAAAATCTGCTCTTTGCATGAGAATGGAAAGTTCAGCAAACCCAGGGAGCTGAAAGATGATTCTCAAGTCACCGCCCTAAGTCAGCAACTGTCAGGTTAGAGAACATACTGGTGTGTTTGTAGTTATTTGATCATTACAGTGATTATATTGTGTTAATGTTTAACTGTATATTAAGCACTCCAAACCTATAAACAGATTTTATCATAAGATTGGCAGTGATTCCTTACTAATCCTTTCTTTTTGGGAAGCCTAGCCTGAAAAGTTATTTCCTCGTCTCTCTTTGCATAGCTTTGTAAATGATACAAACGCAAGATTCATTCAGTTCTGATGAAGTAAAACTGCAGAGAATAAATAGGACAGGACGTAGGAATACATGGTGAGTCAGCAAACAAGATCTAGGAAACTCAAAAGTGGGATATTAATTATCTGTTTCATGCAATGAGCACTAGTCCACCAACATGGGATAATTTTAGGAAGATGTGATTTGGGGTTTCTATGTTCCTGGGTTGCAATGTGCTGGGGAGTAATCTCTTGAAAAGAACGAAGAAAGAATGAATTAAAACTAGCAATAAGGCCAGACGCAGTGGCTCACGCCTGTAATCCCAGCACTTTGGGAGGCCGAGGTGGGTGGATCACCTGAGATCAGGAGTTCGAGACCAGCCTGACCAACCTGGTGAAACCCCATCTCTACTAAATACAAAAAAATTAGCCAGTCATGGTGGTGCATGCCTGTAATCCCAGCTACTTGGGAGGCTGAGGCAGGAGAATCACTTGAACCTGGGAGGCGGAGGTTGCAATGAGCCTAGATTGCGCCATTGCACTCCAGCCTGGGTAACAAGAGTGAAACTCTGTCCCCCTGCGCTAGCCCCCGCCCCCAGCCCCGCCAAAATAAGAAAAAAAAGGAAAAATAAAACTAGCAGTAAGACAAAGATTGGAACTCTCCTTCTTTCCTCTTTTAATTGCAAGAGGAAGAGAATACATTTTGGCCCCTTGATAAGATCCTTCATTCTCTTTGACAGCGTCTAGGGAGCTGCGTTGATAGCATAGGTAGCTAACAGCAAACAACCCAATGAGCTGAGCGAACGTCAGCCACCTACCACACTAGGGGACGAATTTTCAATTTGTAATTCCTGCTTCTATGGGAAGAAAGCAAAAAGAGAATATTTTGACTCCAATATTTTCTTCAGTTTTAAAGCTTGAAAAAAAAAAAAAGGCAAACCAAGTACACTTTGTACAGGGATAACTAGAGACAGAATGGGACCGACTCGTCAGAGGAACCACATCTCTGCTGGCTGATCCTATGTCACTGTAAGGTTAATTGAGTGATCCTCAGACCGAGAGCATCGTTGCATCTGTTTAGGTGTGTTTGGATTAAGGGGCAGTCCTGTTCAGAGCGCTGAGCAACCAACTGTGCAACCCTGTGGGATCTCTAAATTCCAGTTGTGCTCTGGCTATAGGTTACCTTGAATGATTTCAGGAACTCTTTGATTGCTTCTTTCTGTTCCTCTCCCATGACTGACACTGACAATTCAGCTCACTTATCAGGATGATGATAAAATATTTTACAAGCTATTGACAAAACTTCCTGCAATTCATCTCTAGGATTTATTTAGGTTCTCTTCATGCAAAGGAAGATAGGTATCATGATATGGGCTAGTGCATGGACACAGGAGTAAAAATAGTCTTGCGTGGAGGATGTCAGATAAGGCTGTGTCATCTAGTTAACAGTAGTTCAATGATAAAAGTTCTGCACAAGTCATTTTATTTTGGTGTTGTGTTATTTATCACTTATTCATTATTTACTCATTTATTTAGATGAAAGTGATTTATTCAAATAGGAGAAACATTACCTAGTAGAGGAGGTCTCTCCTATTAATATCATTATAACAATGTTTTGGTTTTATGAAATATTAACTATGGATTTTCCAATCTGACAAATGGTGGTATAGTTTATCCACAGTAGCAGGAACAAAATGTCCCTGTTTTCAAATTTCAACAATTACAATACTATTTCTTTATTTTATTGGTTTTATTGAGTTAAAGCACTTAGACAATTCTTTCTAATTTCATCAAATACCAGTTTCTTGTAATTCCCAATTATAAATGAGAATATTCATGCTACTAACTTCTGTCCCTCTTTCCTCCATCTCCTAACTTTGTTCATTTGTACCTTTACTTTTGCATTTTCAAAATTGGTAAGATTTACATGCTGTGCTAGAATCTTAAGCACAGAATGCTTTAAATTTTGTCTCCTATATTAATAGTATAATCTTAAATTTTTAAAAATTATTATTATAAATAATAATACAAAACCAAAAATTGTGCTGGAAATGTATTCTCTCACTTAATTCTAAAAGGGTCAAATGTCATAACGTATGTGGTACTTGTAAGAAAAAAGAATTTTAGAACAGTCTCAAATGGATTTTCTTTCTCAATGCTATCTAACTCAATGCTTCATTTTTTTAGTTCATTATGTTTTTGTAATTTTTTTCATTTCTTTCTGAAACATTTCCAGTTTCTGTTTCCTCTTTACATTTCTATCTCCTGTTGAGAGACAAAAGATATATTTTTGCTCTATTATTTTCTTTCATCTGTTTATTCATTTTCTTTCTAGTTGCATATTTATATGTTTACTTTAAAATAACTTCTAGGAATACAGAATTAAAATAATTATAATTATTTGTTAATGACATTGCCATCACTGATCCATACATTAATATATTATTAATATAATGAACTCTCACAACAATAACCAAGGATTAGAAAACTAATATCAGTTTTGTTTGAGTTTTATAAAAAGGGTATCACACAGTTTGTAATCTTTTGAGACTATTTTTCTTATGTTTCTAACATTCATTCAGTGTTGTCACATGTGGCTTTGATTAACTGATTTTTACTATAGTATAATTCTCCCTTGAGAGAATATACTATAACTTGTCATCCTGGTGATATACATTTAATAGTTTCATTATTTAATATTACAAAGAGTGCTAAAATGAATACTGTTAAACATGTTTTATGATTCATATATGTAAGAGTTAACTTGAATATGCTCATATGGTAAAATTATTGGCTATGGAATATATGGTTATCCGATTTCAAAAGTTAATACAAAAATGTTTTATAATGTGTTGCAACTGGAAGATACTTCCATTAGTAATGCACAAAATATTGCATTTAGCCACGTATTCTCCAATGCTTGGTATTCAATGATTTCTTCATTTATTTTCCTTTAAATTGGCTCAAAATGCAATCACATTAAGGGGTTGACTTGCTTTCACCTGATTTTTTTTTTTTTTTTTTTGCCACTGGTTTAAAAATACTGGTTTTGTTGAAGTATAAGTGCATGGAATATAGTCATCAAGGTTAAAAAGCATGAATTAATGAGTTTGAAAATGTGCATAGTCATATAATCACCACTGCATCAAGATATAGATAATTTCCATCTCCAACAATTCCATTCTCTCATGCTGCTTTGTCATCAACCCTTTCTGCAATCCAACCCCAGGGAAAATGCTGATCTTCTTCTGTCACTACACTTTTATCTTTTTTAAAATTTCATGTAAATGGTATCGTGAAGTATGTAGCCTTCTATGCCTGCTTGTTTCACTTATAATGCTTTTGAGATTCAACCACATTGCTGTTCATATTAGTAGTTCATTCCATCTTGTTGCTATATAGCATTCCACTGTATAGATAAAACATAATTTATTACACATTAAATGAAGAGTGGACATTTGAGTTGTTTCCCATTTTTGGCTCCTGTAAGTAAAGCTTCTATAAACATTGGCTTACGAATCTTTGGTGGGGATGTATGTTTTCATTTTTCTTGGGTAAATATGAAGTGAGATTTCTGGGTGATTTGTTTAACTTTATCAGAAAGTACCAGAATGTTTTCCAAAGTGGTTGTACCATTTCACATTTCCATTAGAAATGTATGAGAGTCCCAGCTGCTTTACATCCTCATTAATTTTTTGTATGATCAATCTTTATAATTGTAGCTATTCTGGAAGGTGATAGTGATATCTCATTTTTGTGTGTGTGTGTGTGTGTGTGTGTGTGTGTGTGTGTGTAACATGTCCAGATAGTTTTTCTTATTTTCTATCATGTTGCTTATATTCTGTATATATTCTGCATACAAGTATTTTACTAATTATATGTTTTACAAAATTTTTTTTCCAAGTCTATGGCTTGCCTTTTATTTTTTTTGACAATGTCTAGTGACAAATATATATTTTAAAATTCAATTATCAATTAATTTTTCTTTTACTGTTTCTACTTTTTCTGCCCTAAGGAATCTTTCCCTGCCCACAGCTTGTGGAGGTCTTTCACCATATTTTCTTTAGAAGTTTTATATTTAACTTTTATTTTGAAAATGTTTTTCAAAATAAATTTTGTATATGGCATAGGATAAGGGTTATGGTGAATTTTTCCCTTATATTCAATTGTTCAGCATACTTTGTTAGAGAGACTACTGATATGGTTAAGCTTTGTGTTCCCCCTCAAATCTCATCTTGAATTGTAATCCCCATAATCACCATGTGTCAAGGGAGAGATCAGGTGGAGGGAATTGAATCATGGCTGCAGTTTCCCCCACGATGTTCTTGTGATAGTGAGTGAGTGCTCACAACATCTGATGGTTTTATAAGGGGCTGTTTTCCCTTTGCACAGCACTTCTGCCACCTTATGAAGAAGGTGCCTTGCTTCCCCTTCGCCTTCCACCATCACTGTAAGTTTCCTGAGGCCTCCCTAGCCATGCTGAACTATGAGTTAATTAAACCTTTTTCCTTTACAAATTACCCTTTATAAATTACTCAGGCAGTTCTTTATCGCAGCATGAAAATGTACTAATACAACTATTGTTAAACTAAATTTGACCTGAGAAAGGCTTCTTAACTTGCATAGTTCAGTTTTCATGAATTGCAACCTAACTTAGCACATAGATAAATTGAAAACCCAACTTAGGAGTATGTGTCTGTAAAAATAAGTGAGGCTCAGTCAACCACAGCAGCTGTGCTTCAGCCAATCACAGACAACCAACTGTTCAAACTGTTCAAATAAAGCAACTGCTGAGCTGTAACCAAATCAGCAGTTTCTGTATCTCACTTCTATTTTCTGTATATCGCTTTCCTTTTTCTGCTCAGAAATATTATCCAACCATGCAGCAGCCCCAGTTTCTCTAAGCATCTTCTGGTTCTGAGAGTTGCCTGGTTTGCAAATCATTTTTTTTTTCTCAGTTAGACTCTGTTAAATTTAATTTGTCAAAAGTTTTTGTTTTAATACTACCCTTTTCCTATTGCATTCTCTTGGATTCTCTGGTTTCTCTTCAGCGCATATAAACCTTTCACCTTTTAGTTTCGCGTTATCTTGGTATATTTGTTAAAAATTAACCACATGTGTAGGGGTCCATTTCTAGACTCTTCTCTTCCATTGATCTTATACCAATAGTGTGTTGTCTTGGTTATTGTAGCATTAAAACAAGTCTAGAAATCATGTAGTATAAGTCATTCAAACTTGTTCTTCATTTTCAAAGGTTTATTACTGTATTTGCGTATAAATCTCAAAATCAACTTATTAATTTTTACTTTAAAAAGCCCATCAAAATTCAAGTTGAGTTGAATTTAAAAATCAAACTGACAGAACTGACATTTTAACAATACTGAGTGTTCTGACTCATGCAATAGTATATCTTTTCATGTATTTAGTGCTTTATTTCTTATGCATTCTGTAATTTTCAATGTAGAGGTCTTAAACATAATTAAAAAAATTTATCTCTAAGTATTCCACTTTATTGGTCATGTAGTAAATGGTATTATTTTTAAAACTTTTAATCTAATTATTTGTCATTCACATATAGAAACACCATAGATGTGCGTATATTGACCTTATGTGGTGTAGTCTTCCTATTTTACTTAGTAGTTCTGGTAGTTGTTTTTTTGAGGTGGGGGAGTAGATTCCATAGGATTTTCTATGTAGATGCCCAGATGATGGGCAAATACAGACAGATTTACTTTCTCCTTTTCAATGTGTATACATTTTTAATGCATATATGTCTATATACGTTTATGTGTTATTGTACCGGCTGGAGCTTCCAGTACAATGTTAAACAAAATTTGTTTGAGGGAATATCTTTGCCTTTTTTTTAGTTATAATGGGTAGGTATTAGTCTTTCATTAAGTATGATTTTGGTTGAATTAAGTATGATTTTTGATTGATTTTTGCATGTAGGTTAGACATATATGCTTTTTATCAGGACAATGAGGTTTCCCTCTAAGTTAGTTGAGAGTTTTGTTTCTTTTTTTTTTTTGCCATGAATTGTTGTTACATTTATCAGATACTTTGCATCATCAATTAGTGATGAAATTATCAATTAACATAATCTTTTTGGTTTTATATAATGTAAAAAATACATATATATATATAAAACCTTTATATATAAATCTTTGAAAGTTGTTCTCTATACCCCATGTATTAGGATTTTTTTTTGAACTATATAAAACACTAATCTCATATTTGTGTGAACGCCAGAGATTGTTTAGCCTAAAGGTTTCCTGATTTTTATTTCTACTATCTCAGGCAATTTTCTCTCACATATGTGCAGATCAGTATTCCAACAAATACTTCCTCTCTGGAGCCTTTTCTATATGCAGCTCCCTCCTATTTAGCAGTCGTACAACAAATGCTAGCTGTTTTAACCTCTCCAAATTTCAGTCTCCCTGTATTCAACTCGTTCACACCACTGGGCTCTGCGTGGTTCCCCTGCCTGGGTTGACAATCAGAACTCTCCTCATTACTTCTGCTTTTCTGTAGGATCAAAATTCTGGTGTATAATATCTGAAAACTATAATTTCATATATTTTGTCAATTTTCTGTTTCTTTAAGGCAGAAAGATAAAGCTGGTTGCTGATATTTTAATTTGACCAGAAGCAAAAGTTAGCCACTGAGTTATTCATTTTTTTATTACTAAAAAAGTTAATTTAATTTTTTTTTTCTTTTTTTTTTTTTTTTTTTTTAGTTGGAGTCTCGCTCTGTCACCCAGGCTGGAGTGCGATCTCGGCTCACTGCAAGCTCTGCCTCCCGGGTTCACACCATTCTCCTGCCTCAGCCTCTGGAGTAGCTGGGACTAAGGCGCCCGCCACCACGCCCAGCAAATTTTTTTTTTTTTTTTTTAATTTTTTGTAGAAACGGGGTTTCACTGTGTTAGCCAGGATGGTCTCAATCTCCTGACCTCGTAATCTGCCCACCTCTGCCTCCCAAAGTGCTGGGATTACAGGCGTGAGCCACCATGCCTGGCCAAAAAAGTTAAATTTGATTATTTTCCAATCTGAGTTATTTTAGAGCTTTTTGCTCTGTACTCACATATCTAATTCTTTCTTTGAATTTTGATTTATCCAGGCCAATATAAACATATTGGCTAGAAAAAATATATTAATTTTTTTTTTTTAAATTTATTTATTATTATTATACTGTAAGTTGTAGGGTACATGTGCATAACGTGCAGGTTTGTTACATATGTATACTTGTGCCTTGTTGGTGTGCTGCACCCATCAACTCGTCATTTACATCAGGTATAACTCCCAATGCAATCCCTCCCCCCGCCCCCCTCCCCATGATAGGCCCCGGTGTGTGATGTTCCCCTTCCCGAGTCCAAGTGATCTCATTGTTCAGTTCCCACCTATGAGTGAGAACATGCGGTGTTTGGTTTTCTGTTCTTGTGATAGTTTGCTAAGAATGATGGATTCCAGCTGCATCCATGTCCCTACAAAGGACACAAACTCATCCTTTTTTATGGCTGCATAGTATTCCATGGAAGAAGTTGAATCCCTGAATAGACCAATAGCAGGCTCTGAAATTGAGGCAACAATTAATAGCCTACCAACCAAAAAAAGTCCAGGACCAGATGGATTCACAGCTGAATTCTACCAGAGGTACAAGGAGGAGTTGGTACCATTCCTTCTGAAACTATTCCAATCAATAGAAAAAGAGGGAATCCTCCCTAACTCATTTTATGAGGCCAACATCATCCTGATACCAAAGCCTGGCAGAGATACAACAAAAAAAGAGAATTTTAGACCAATATCCCTGATGAACATCGATGCAAAAATCCTCAATAAAATACTGGCAAACCGGATTCAGCAACACATCAAAAAGCTTATCCACCATGATCAAGTGGGCTTCATCCCTGGGATGCAAGGCTGGTTCAACATTCGCAAATCAATAAACATAATCCAGCATATAAACAGAACCAAAGACAAGAACCACATGATTATTTCAATAGATGCAGAAAAGGCTTTTGACAAAATTCAACAGCCCTTCATGCTAAAAACGCTCAATAAATTCGGTATTGATGGAACGTACCTCAAAATAATAAGAGCTATTTATGACAAACCCACAGCCAATATCATACTGAATGGGCAAAAACTGGAAAAATTCCCTTTGAAAACTGGCACAAGACAGGGATGCCCTCTCTCACCACTCCTATTCAACATAGTGTTGGAAGTTCTGGCTAGGGCAATCAGGCAAGAGAAAGAAATCAAGGGTATTCAGTTAGGAAAAGAAGAAGTCAAATTGTCCCTCTTTGCAGATGACATGATTGTATATTTAGAAAACCCCATTGTCTCAGCCCAAAATCTCCTTAAGCTGATAAGCAACTTCAGCAAAGTCTCAGGATACAAAATTAATGTGCAAAAATCACAAGCATTCTTATACACTAGTAACAGACAAACAGAGAGCCAAATCATGAATGAACTTTCATTCACAATTGCTTCAAAGAGAATAAAATACTTAGGAATCCAACTTACAAGGGATGTAAAGGACCTCTTCAAGGAGAACTACAAACCACTGCTCAGTGAAATAAAAGAGGACACAAACAAATGGAAGAACATACCATGCTCATGGATAGGAAGAATCAATATCGTGAAAATGGCCATACTGCCCAAGGTAATTTATAGATTCAATGCCATCCCCATCAAGCTACCAATGAGTTTCTTCACAGAATTGGAAAAAACTGCTTTAAAGTTCATATGGAACCAAAAAAGAGCCCGCATCTCCAAGACAATCCTAAGTCAAAAGAACAAAGCTGGAGGCATCACGCTACCTGACTTCAAACTATACTACAAGGCTACAGTAACCAAAACAGCATGGTACTGGTACCAAAACAGAGATATAGACCAATGGAACAGAACAGAGTCCTCAGAAATAATACCACACATCTACAGCCATCTGATCTTTGACAAACCTGAGAGAAACAAGAAATGGGGAAAGGATTCCCTATTTAATAAATGGTGCTGGGAAAATTGGCTAGCCATAAGTAGAAAGCTGAAACTGGATCCTTTCCTTACTCCTTATACGAAAATTAATTCAAGATGGATTAGAGACTTAAATGTTAGACCTAATACCATAAAAATCCTAGAGGAAAACCTAGGTAGTACCATTCAGGACATAGGCATGGGCAAAGACTTCATGTCTAAAACACCAAAAGCAACGGCAGCAAAAGCCAAAATTGACAAATGGGATCTCATTAAACTAAAGAGCTTCTGCACAGCAAAAGAAACTACCATCAGAGTGAACAGGCAACCTACAGAATGGGAGAAAATTTTTGCAATCTACTCATCTGACAAAGGGCTAATATCCAGAACCTACAAAGAACTCCAACAAATTTACAAGAAAAAAACAAACAACCCCATCAAAAAGTGGGCAAAGGATATGAATAGACATTTCTCAAAAGAAGACATTCATACAGCCAACAAACACATGAAAAAATGCTCATCATCAATATATTAATTTTTAACGAGTTACTTGACACACAGAGAATCTGGCTCTGCTGTGTTTATTTTTTTGTACACCTTCATGGTGCTTGACTTCCTACATGTTTTGTAATTTTGTTGATGAGTTCATATTTCTTGGAAACGTGTCTGTTATTTCCTTAAGGTATTGGTTTACCACTGGTGTCCCCAACAAGGATATTAAGTTTTTTTCTGTCAGAGCCTAGAGTTACTACTAATCTGGGACCACTTCAAAATAAATTTATGGCTTAACATATTCAGACATTCCAGGTAGTATAGCATTGGTTTGCAAAACTCATTGAGAACCCACATGTATTTACAAATGCTTAGGAGAGTTACATTTCCCCCCCACTACCAGCACTAAGTTTCGAGATGAGCAATTTATTCTTTTTATCATTAGCAGCAGAGGTGTGCGTAGGGGCGGGATGAGAATGGGGAATTATAGGGAGATTATAGGGAACAGAGTTTACATGTATTCCAACCAAGACTATGTTAACCACATCCTCTTCAGTTTATGCAGAAAAATTATCGGTAGGGTTGGATTAGTTATAGGGCTTATCTCATACTTCTTGTGACCTGTGTATCCTTGACAGGCAGTCAAGGTTACCTAGGTTTGGAAAATATTCTGAAGGTGAAAACAGTTTTATTGCTTAGTTCTTGTTATTTACGTTCTGCCTTCAAATAACTCTTACCTTTTTATAGCACATTCACAAATTTAAACTGATGCTATGCATGTTGTGTCCAGCAATTTTAGTTATTTTCAGGGCAGATTATGTTAGGCTGCCACACTGCCAGAAAAAGAATTCTCCTCATCTATTTTTTGTTATTGTTGTTGTTCTTAAGTTCTCTAGTATGCTACTCATTCTTCTGTTTCTTCTACGATAATGAGTGCATTCTTTAATTTTATTGTTACTGTCATTTTACGTGAACTGCCATAGGAAAGGAAGACAAATATAGTCAAATTCAAGTTATAAATTATGAGAAGTCTTCTAAATTACTTCCTTTAAAATGCTAATTTTCAAAATAGAAGACAGCAGGAAGTTAAAAAATAAATATCTGATATTCTTTATTTTTTATTTTGAAAGACTGGTAGTAGATTAGTGAAAAAAGATTTTATACTGAACTGGATATATCAAAGTTTAGACAATCACAATTAACATGCTAATATGATAAGATATTATATACAATTATATGTCTAATTTGCTCTTGCAATAAATTCAATCTTTTTGAGCATGTACTGTATGCTATATGCCCAGTAAAAATATTCACAGAAACAATTAGGATATTTTCCTTAGAGTTGTGCTAAAGAAATAAGAATATTCTTCTATTTTTGAATATTGTGCATATTTTAAATATTATTTGAGGCTGGTTATATAAATGTAGATTTTACAAACGTGTTAAGTCAAAGTATCTGGATATAATATAAAACTTTTTTTTTTTTTCTATTCTTTTAAAAGCTAGTATGGCAGAGATTTCCGGCCTCTGATCAGAACACATATATTAACATTTCATAAAGAAAGAGAAATTTGGATCAAATTTATGATATGCCAAATAGTAAAATAAATATACACTAGATAAGAATATTTCTGTGGTTTGGCCCACACAGACTCATTCCCTGGCCAGCTGACAACTACTCTCTTGGGGATTGTGAACATCAAAAAAATTTTTCTTTGGCGCTGTCTGCTCTAGAATGGGCTTAGCTAGGGCTGTTTAGTGTAGCAGCTGCCAGGGTTGGTAACCTTCAGTAGATAAGACTAGATGGAGAAATTAGAAGGTATTTCTTTTGGATTGATGTAAATCTGAGTTTGCCAAACTTTTTCTCAGATTCTAAGATTGGGGGAGCCTGAGCTGTGTCAATTCCACAGAAAACTGATCCGTGTCAGTTCCATGGATCTTTGTATTTAAATCTGCATCACTGTTAAGAGGACATGTATTGTGTTAGAAAGACAAGGAAGAAATGTCTTCAATAAGATATTCCTTTGTTAAATTAATACCACAATAACTCTGATATAACTCAAAACTAAATTTCAGTAGACTTGATTCTTACTGTTGAAATTAAAAGGCATTTCAAATTATGAAAGACCTTGAAAATCAAACTGGCTAATCTCTGGATATGTATTATTATCTATCCCAGTTGTGGGTTATCTTAATTACTGGAATAAAGTTCCTTTGGAAAGTTTTTATAAACCAGTGGATAGTAGTACAAACCCATAAACAGAAATAAATGTTCATGTCTCTTCTATTTGAGTGCTGTTTTCAAATTATCAACACAAAGCTGAGATTTTTGTAGTTGAGGTTTGAGGATTCTACCGCAACCAAAGGTTATTGTGCTGGCATTGTTCAATCAATATGGAGTCTTGTCAAAAGTTTATTGGTTATGTCTCATAGAAATACTTTGTATATTTAGTAGGACATAGAAGACAAATTTGTACTTTGCTCCATTTCCTTATTATTTTTTGACTATTAGAATCAGTACCAGGCTACAACTCACAGTTTAACAGTGATTTAGGTAAACAATATGAAAATGTTATGTTTGTGGTATTACTATGCTAAAGCACAGACTACATTATGGAATGATATATTTCCTCATCACTTTGAATGCAGATACACATTAGCTGCCTTTTTTTTTTTTTTTTTTAATCTTTTTAATGGACTGAAGTTGGCTTTATTTTCTCATGGAATTACACCCTTAAGCACATCCAATTTAAGACATGAACCAAGGAAGGTAGAGTTTCACTGTTAAAAAAAATTTTATTAACATAAAAGAGTAGATCCTTTTATTTTACTCCAAACCCATGTTCAAAATAATCACAATTATAGTGTTGCAATATACCACATTGCAATTAACATACTCCAAAAACTTAATGAATTCAAGTTTAAGAATGGTCTTAATTTTTCTCTGCATTATAGCAGGCTCAAGGATATCCTTGGAGTACTGTCACTCTTATTTTTACTCCTAAAAGCTTTCTGACAAGAGAAAGTTCACGTTGATTTAAACAAAATATTCAGTGAATTGTGTTTGATCTTAGTATGCCCATGGAAATGTTTTTTTTCTAAATTATTTTACAGAATCCTATATTCTCAATATTGTAGCACTGATTATGTTTGACTTTAATTTTAATTTTTGTTTGTCTCTCAAGAGATTATAAGTTTCATGAAGGTACATACCATATATCATATTCCACTGTTTATTACAGTGGCTTTCCCGGAACAAACTCTCAAAATACATATTTATTGAATGGATAACTGAATGAGCAAATTACTTCTTGGTTTGAGAGAAAGTTTAACTTTTTTGCTCTAATGTATAAAAACTCAGAATACTCCTCTCCCACAAAGATGTCCAAGAAAAACAGAAAAAAAAAAAATGAAGGAAAAATACAGCGATACATGATTTTTAAGCCTATCTACTTACATCCTCACCTGCAATTTTGTTTTTATTTATTTAGGCTGTGAGTGTGCTTATTCAACCTTAATTTGTAGTTGTGCTAAGCTGATTATCATAGCTACAGATAGAGCTAAAATTGAGTAGGAAATGGAAGAACAGAACAGAGAAACCAAATTTTTTTGCCACCAATTTTCAGCCTTTGCTAACCTTATGGACTATTTCCCAATACTGTGCTAATATAAGTTTCCTTAAAAATAGCTTATGAGATAGGGGAACAAAGAATACAAGCCAACTGTCCTCTAAATTTCGGAGCAACAATCTTCTGATACAAGCAGAGGTTGTTATGACATCCTGTACCTGGCTTTGTAACATTTCCTAAGGTAAACACATAATTCAGGCACAGGATACCTCTGGAAATATTTGTCAGTTGTTCAGCTTTTAAAAATGTCTTTGTATTAAATTTGCAATGAATGGCATTGAATATTATAGTTTTGGTAAATGGCCTAATTGTTGACAGTAACGTAATGTAATTTGCTTATTTCAAAAGGACATTTTTCTATACCCTAGTACCTTCTTAAGCTTTCACCAATAATAATTCAATTTGGAGACATTTATTGAATGTCTCCATTCAGTGGGAGAGAACTCTTTTTTATGGGTCACTTCATTCTTAGTTGATGGGGCAAAAGTACCCATTTCCCAAGTTACAATAGAAGGAAAGTATAGGAGAGTGGGTGAAGAACTGGACTAGGAAGCTGAATCCTGGATTCTAGGCTTAGCTCCTTCCCTTACTGTAAATGAACCTAAGTTATATAAATAGCTGAACTTATCCTCAGTCTCCAAATTTATATTTGTAACACTCCCTACCTGACCTACCTCATCAAAAACAAGATAAGAAACATGAAATCTCATTATACTCTAAGATGCCATACACATTTAAGATATTACACTTATAGATCCATATTAGTGTCAAAAAACTGAAGAATGCTGTCATCTAGAAATGAGATTTGAAAGGTTAATAGATATGAAAATAAAAAGGAAAACAGAAGAGTGGTTGCAAGGTGGAACTCTACCTTAAGATAGCAGATTTAGAAGTCCTAACCTGAAAATCTGCCTCTGGGAAGATAAAAAGATGAGAATGCAAGAAACACCTAAGACTTTTGTTCCTATGGCCAAGAACTATGGCATATTTCTTAAACTGTTGTTGTTTAAGGTTGCCAGTGAGTGACATGTAGCATCAGGAAGATCTATCCTAAAATGTTTTGTTGGCTGAATTTTCTGGGATGGTGATTAATCAAAAATATTTTTCCTTGTGCCTTTGAATGACATGCTTTTTCTGAGCCAAAGAATGGTTTAGATGGAAAACCAAATCATATGAAACATCTCAGGTTTTTGCTCATCATGGCAACTTGTTTTCTCACATGGGAGGTAACTCCCTCAAAGAAATAATGCCTGACAGTTCAGCAATTGAATTGAACTAAGGCTTCTGAAATGAAATAATGCAATTGGCAGGGAGAAATTGCTGAAAAAAGTATAGGTTTTTAATAAGTTCTGTTAACTAAGAAAACATAGGGAAAATCTCTTAAAAATTCACTCTTTGTTTTAAAGAGGCATTTTGACAATATGTTTTGAACTTTATGATGTTAAAGATTATGTATACCTTATCTTAAGTAACGATGTAGCCTCATTTTAGAATAAATCAGATGATAGCCTCCTTTTCTATTTCCTTTCCTTTTTCTTTGCATGGAGAAAGGAAATAAGAATTACTAAAAGCAAAGGGTAGCTTTCATTTATTCTCTTATATATAAGGCTATGGTTTAAAAGTAGAAACAAAACCAAAAACTCCAGACTGATAGGTCCTCAGGTTCAGTGGTATAACTTTTGAAGTGATTTTTGTATTGACAGCCGCCTATCCTTTTCTTAGAACTATGCCCTAGACATTTCCTTGAGTTTCAAAAAAGTGGCTAATATACCCAAAGAATAAAGAATCCTCAAGTCTTCCTTTTTAAAATTCCTACTTTTCTACTCCTCTGCTAGTGAAGCTGTTTGGAGAGGTCTCAGTGAATAGTGAATAAGTGTTGACTACCTTCGTATGTTTTAGTAGCCCACAAAATTTAAAACTTTCTCAAACCCATATCGAACAATTAGACTTTGCCCATTCTGTGGCCATTGAAAGATGATCACTTGCTCTGATGAATTAAAAATTTTTAAGTAGGTCAAAGATCTTCTTGTTTTTTTTTTGTTTTCTGTATTTCTGAGGTAGCTGCCTAATGTAATGAGAATAAACCTCAGAAGAATAATATTTATTTTGATTAGCATTGTGCTATTTGAGTTGTGAAATAACATTCTCTTGGTCAAACAATGACAAAACTGTTTTTTAAAGACAAAAATGAAGAATGTTAATATATGAGTCTGGGTTGTAAAGTATGACAAGCTTAGATGATTTCTGCATGGATAGGTTTTTATATGTGAAAAGTTGTAATTGGCTAATGATGTCAATTATGTTATTTTTATATTGCTATTATTTCTGTCAATCAATAAAAAGTATAGAGATGGCAGTTGTTGGTATCTGTTGAATAGCACAAGAGTGTCAGGAACTCAGGGATGGATCTCTTAGCCTTTTACTCATGATCTTTGAAAGGCTGTTGGACCTCAAGATATTACCACCATGTTTTGCAAAAGAAAAAAATGAGAAGGGTAAAGAGGGATCCGTTAGCTGAATAAACTTTTCCAAAAGTGTCACCTAACATCTTGTTTATAAGATATATCTTATAGGCCGGACGTGGTGGCTCACACCTGTAATCCCAGCACTTTGGGAGGCCGAGGTGGGCGGATCATGAGGTCAGGAAATCGAGACCATCCTGGCTAACACGGTGAAACCCCATTTCTACAAAAAATACAAAAAAAATTAGCCAGGCATGGTGGCAGGCGCCTGTAGTCTCAGCTACTTGAGAGGCTGAGGCAGGAGAATGGCGTGAACCTGGGAGGTGGAGCTTGCAGTGAGCCAAGATCGCACAGTGAGCAAGACTCCGTCTCAAAAATAAAATAAAATAAATAAATATACATATGTATACTTATAGACCATTCTTTGAGCAAGTGAGGCTGAGAAATGTGTTTATAGCTGCGTACATGGCCTTCCCCTATTCTCTCTTACAAAGGAAGAAGTAAAAAATGTAGATAGTACTGGGAGTGAAGAGTTACTGTTACATACATGTAGCATTTCAGTGCCATCTCAGACTTCCGTTTGGAGTTAAGCAACCAAAGTGAAAGAGAAGAAACAGAACTTCATCCACAATGACCCTTGGAATGTGAAGCTAAGTTTCATCTCTCATTGTTAATGGAGCAGCAATGATAACAGACTCGGAAAGGTGTGGATGAGATTGTCTAGGAAAGCTACAGCATAGGACAGACTTCTGACATTCAACATTTGAGGTTTTCATTGATCAAGGCCAACCTTTAAAGTCCATGGCATACAATAACTTTAACTTTTTCTGTCAAGTCACTTTTACAACCAAGGCTGGTGTATTAGTTTGCTAGGACTGCCATAGCAAAGTCTCACCAAGTGGAACAACAGAACCTTACTGTCTGACAGCTCTGAAGACTAGAGGTCTGAGATCAAGGTGATGGCAGGATTGGTTTCTTCTGTGGGGTATGAAAGGGAATCTGATCCATGGCTCTCTCCTAGCTTCTGGTGGGTTGTTGGCAACCTTTTGTGTTCTTTGGCTTGTGGATGTATCACTTCAATCTCAGCTTTCATCTCTACATGTCATTCTGCCTTTATCTCCACATAGTGTCTGTCTCTGTTTGAATTTCCCCTTTTTATGAGGATACCAGTCCTACTGGATTAGGGCCCACTCTAATGACTTCATCTTGACTACATCTACAAAGACCCTATTTCTAAATGAGATCACATTCTAAGATACTGAGAGTTAGGACTTAAACATATCTTTTTTAGGGGGACATAATTCAATCTCATAATACCTGGTATGCAAATTCATTTGTTAAAAAATGAACCTGGAGGATCCCTTACCTGACCCTGAAGCCTCCACATTGCAACAATCATTTCCTTTTCATTGGAGGAAATTTTAGACTATAGAGGTATTTGAGAGTTTTTAAGGGTCTATTTAATGGCATACATTGAAAATATTACTTTCAGTCCTTATGAAATTATCTGGATCACAGCGGGATTGTTTGTGAATCTGCAGATGTATATTTATTTCATGTTATGACTATTCAGTTAAACACTTTTACCACGCAGTTCACTTTTCTCAAAGTAACATTTTTTTGGGTGGAAATAACAGTTTTTTTAAATCCCAAAACACCTTGAATACAATATACTAAATTAATAATATTTTAGAAAAGACCCATTTATCCACTTCACATAATAATCTCTAATCAAAGAGTATCACATGGAAAAAATTAAAAGTCAGCATCATGTTTGGATTAAAATTCACTTTTGTTTTGTTGGTATGCCAGGTGGGAAGAATGAAGAGGAAGCATCTTCTGAATCTTCAGTTTATTTTACACATGTGTTTTCTATGTTTTGAACTGCTCTCAGGTTGAGCCTTTAATTTCTTGTAGTCCAAGAAAAAGACATTTTTTTATCCAGTGGGCTGAATTGTGTTCAATAAAAAGTTAAGTTCAAATCCTAACCTCTGGTACCTCAATATGACCCTAGTTGAAAATAATATTTGCAGATGTAATCAAGTTATGATGGGGTCACAATGGAGGGTGGATCCTCCAATGACTGGTATCCATATAAGGAAAGGAAAATCTGGCCACGGAGACACAGGTAAGAATGCTGTGTGAAGACAGAGACAGAGGCTGAGTGATCTGTCTCTAAGCCAAGGAACTACAAAGATTGCCAGCAATCACTATATGCTAAGAGGCATGGGACAGCTTCTCCCTTACCACCTCCAGACAGTTTGCTGAAACCTTGATTTTGGATTCAGCCTTCCTAACTATGAGAGAATAAATTTCTACCTTTTAAAGCTACCAAACTTGTGATAATTTGTTGTCAACCCAAAGAAATCAATACATCCAGCATATCCAACTTTGATATCAAATGCCTGCCTGATGATGTGCACCAACTGCCACCCCAATTCAACCGCTGCCTTCCTTGGTGAGCATAAGAAACTTCATTACATTACTTCTTATATTTGAACTGGATCTTTCTCATACTTATTATTTATACAAAGTTATTTTCACTGTTCAATTGATGTATGTTCAAATCTACAAAAATTGGGAATTTTGGATTGGGATAATATGAATGTTAATTTCCTTCTGAAATTAGTGGAGGTGCTTTTTTTGTTTTGGTTTTTCAATCTGTGGCTTTTCATTTTAGGACAAGGGTTTCAGGAACACACTTAAAATCATTAAATGAGACATAGACTTTACCTTGATTCCTATGATCACCTCAGTAAAGAAAAGTGTTCACAGCAAGGATAAGGTAAGTGGGCATGTTGGTTTCCTGAGAAGATAGTAATACTGGAAACACTTCTAGTTATTCACTTAATTTTAAAAGTGCTTATATAGAAACAGAGAAATCACATGAATTTGGCAGGAAAAATAGAAGAGTAAAGCAAGAAACGAGAACGAAGAAAGAGGTATGGAAAAGAAGCCTTTGGGAGAAGCAATCCAAGTGAGATGAAACTATTTTTACCATTTGTGCTCTCTAAAATTTTAATGATTAGTCTTCAGTTCTGTTTATCAGATCGGTGTGTATTCTATGGATTTGAGAATTACACACCAATCTGATAAACAGAACTGAAATATAGCAAGTATATTTAAAATACAGCAAGTATAATATAGCAAGTATATTTAAAAATACTTGCTAATGCCCTCACTTCCTTCAAGTGTTGGTTCAAATGTCACCTTATCAAAGAACATATAGATAATTCAGATTCTCTGACCTGTCCTCCTCCAGTCCCTGCACTTGGAACCTCCCTTCCCCTACTCCACCTGTTCATCTTTTCATTGTAGTTACCATCTTCCCATAAGCTTTATAATTTACTTGTTATTTTCTTTGTTTCTGTCTGCTCCCTGCCACCCTTCCTGCCTCCCAACTCTTTTTGGACAGAAACTCCTTGAAATCAAGCCCCTTAGACTTTGATGAATTCCACAGATCTAGAGCAGTGTCTGGCATATCATAGGTGCCGGTTTTTAACAAATGTATTTTCTTTACAATTAATAATCTGTTGTGATCTTTTCAAGATTTAAAAAATCATTCATGTTATATTTTATATACATGTGTAATCCTTGCATGATGAGCTAAAATTTTTGTGGCTTGTGCATTCTCATTTTATCTCTTGACATGAAATTATGTATGGTTAGAGAGGATTTGTTGTTGCTTGACCTGATGTTTGCCTCCTGAAAAATGTCTATAACATAGTTTAGCAAGATGCTAACAAGTCCCAATGAAACACATCTGCTCTACTGTTGTCTCCAAGTCCTGGTCTCTTCAAACTTTTAAAACTGTCATAGATTACTGGAAACACAACTGCATCTGAAATTAGTTCAATAAAACAGTAGTTGCAGATGCTTCATGAAGGATTTGAAAACAAAATTGTCAGCCAAAGAAAATGGCTTGTAAATGTCTAGCCATCACTCCAGTGTCGCAGAAGTAAGTTTTCTGGCAATGAAGGAAGTGGGGCTCCCTGCTTGCTGACACATAAATGACTAAACTGGAGAGATTTCTTTGTCTGTCTGCTTAGCAGTAGTGTGGATGTGTAACTGGATGCTGGTATTGCGGTGCAGTTGTAGGTGAAAATCCTGGACGTGATGAAAGACAATCTTTGGTAATAGAATTGCAGGAAAGCAGGGGTTTGAATCAACCAGGTACAATCTTGCTGCTTTCTCTTTCTCATTTGTATACGATTTTTTCTATAATCTAGAAAGCATAAGGGCAATGCCTTCCAATTTAATTGATGGCTCAGTCTGACATAATTGATTCCACATGGTAGGTGACAAATGACTCTTGGGTTAACCCCTCTTCCTATTCAAGAAATAGATAAATCTACCAGGATTTTCTCTTTTCTCACTAAACTATCACTTGGGCATCAATTTATCTATCTTTGATGAAATTTTAAATATTTCATAAACTGGTGAAACCTCTAATTCTTGTTTTTTGGGGGAAGGTGGAAAATAATAGAATTTTCTTACATTTTGTCATTGAGTTGACAGATGGCTGAAGGAAAAGTAGCATCCTAGGTTTTTCAGAGACATGTCTATGCTGAAGTCAGACTATATGGTGACTTGCAGTGTAACTATACTAGTATATCTTTACATCTGTACACAAGAAAAAATTTTTGTTAAATGATATCAGTTTGGAATTGCTCAAGGGATTTAATAGAACGACTTGGAATATGGCCATGGTAATACACATTCAGAAGGTCAAAATTTCTCAGCTAGAGAATGGTTCAGTATGCTCATTCATCACTTTCTACTTTTGCTTATATTAAACAAAGACATACAACTACATGCAAGTTGAACTGTAGCACCTGCACAATCAGACTTACAAACAAAGTACTAAATCCCAACCTACTGTCAATTCACAGGATTCATCCTGATATAATCTTTATGATATAGATGTTTATTTTCAAAACTCATGCAAAGAAATTAGCTAAATGACAAATAATGCTTATATCTTTTATGTATATAACAAATTTCATCCAAAAATTGCAGTGTACTATATGATCAGTCAGTTAATAATGTATATAAAATCCAGAGTAAAATATTCTCAACTTCTCAAGAATCAGATGACTGAGAGGAGACAAAGTTCATTTTTTCCCTCAATCTATTGGATAGGGTAGCTGAGAAAGATGGCTTTTGCAGCATTCTTGGAAAGTTCACAGTTTAGGATTCACAGCCTGTGATTCTTAGATGAGGACAGCTGATGCTATACATATTACTGAAGCCAAGTGGTGGGATGATATATTCCATCCAAGCTGTTTTCATGAGTGAGTAGACTTTGGCCTTTCTAGCCAGGTTTCTCAATGCTGGAGAAGACAACACACATTTGGAAGTTGAGTCCAAACCAAAACTCCACTTGATCTGCAGTTCTGCCTCTGGGTGGTCCTGGGTGACCCAGTTTAGCTTGGGGAAGCCCTGGGAAATTTGATATGGCCACATCCAGTTTAAAGGCTACTCTTGGGTGGTCTTCAGCAGTTAATAGAGTTTGGTTATGGGGCCATTATAAGAGCTTCAGAGAAGTCCAGGAATCTGGGGCTGGACAAGGTCCAGACTTCTGAGTGATGATTACTCCTGAGCATATCAGTATAATAAAGTGGAAGGACTAGAGTAGTTCTGGGAGGACTAAGTAGTTCATGCCAAACACACCTCAGCAATTCTATGCTGCCGACATCGTTGGCATCTTCCAAGGCCCAAACTCAAGGCACCATGTTGTCAGATTGAACAAGAACTGGGCTGCCTCAAGGCAAGGGATCAGAACTTTCCAGGCATTGCTTTATGGCAAGGAAGACAGAGAAATTTTCTTTGATAAATTCAAGTCCTGGGCCGGACGTGGTGGCTCACGCCTGTAATCCCAGCACTTTGGGAGGCCGAGGCAGGCGCATCATGAGGTCAGGAGATCGAGACAATCCTGGCTAATACGGTGAAACCCCGTCGCTACTAAAAATGCAAAAAATTAACCGGGCGTGGTGGTGGGCGCCTGTAATCCCAGCTACTAGGGAGGCTGAGGCAGGAGAGTGGCGTGAACCCAGGAGGCGGAGCTTGCGGTGAGCCGAGATCCCGCCACTGCACTCCAGCCTGGGCGACAGCGCGAGACTCCCTCTCAAAAAAAAAAAAAAAAAAAATTAAGTCCTGTAAATTTGCTAAATAATACCAACCCTTAATTAGATAGCTATGATAGATAGATATGAATATATAGATAGATAAAGGGGAACTGAGTTGAGTTGATAATAATATCAACCCTTAATTATATATATATATATATAGGGTGTGTGTGTATATATATATAGTGTGTGTATATATATATAGAGAGAGAGAGATAAAGGGGAATTTTATCAACCCAAAATCATTTGTATTTCGCTACAGAAAATGGTACATTATAGTGAAAACAACATATGCTTTGGAGATAGCCACTCGTGGGTTCCAAGGTCCCTCCACCATTTATTGTCAGAGAAACTGGCTGAGAGATGTGGAAGATTATCCCAAAAGATAGTTCATGCAGGCTGGGCATGGTGGCTCATGTCTGTAATCCCAGCACTTTGGGAGGCTGAGGCAGGTGGATCACCTGAGGTCAGGAGTTTGAGACCAGCCTGGCCAACATGGCAAAAACCCGTCCCTACTGAAACAAAACAAAACAAAATTAGCTGGGCGTGGTGGCGAGCGCCAGTAATCCCAGCTACTTGGGAGGCTGAGAATTGAGGCAGTAGAATTGTTTGAACCTGAGAGGCGGAGGTTGCAGTGAGCCGAGATCATGCCACTGCACTCTAGCCTGGGCAACAGAGCAAGATTCTGTTTAAAAAAAAAAAAAAAAGATAGTACATGCAGAAAATATTAAAAAATCTAATTAAAGCATGTTCATTCATACTTACATATGTCAGTTTGTTGAGATAAGTAATGATATTTCAAGGGTAAAAAGAGTTAAATGGCAAAACCATGGGGCTTGGGTTCAGACAGACTTGCATTGACACTGATCCTGATAAATTTCTTATCTTCTTTCTGAATCAGGGTTCTTCATATATACATGAAATTAATATGATCTACCTTGTGGAATAGTTACAAGGATTAGATAAGATGGAAGTTCCTAGCCTGATGCATGACACATTCGAGGTGCTAAATCAATGCTAGCTTACATTTCTTCCTTTTCTCACTTTAAGATATCCCATGGAGGTTTGGAACCTCTGTTTCCCTCTCCCCCAAAAAGGAACAAATTTTTGAGCAGACAAAGTGTGGGTCTGGACCATTCTGAGAGGTTTTTTTTTTTTTTTTTTGTGAGATGGAGTCTCGCTCTGTTGCCCAGGCTGGAGTGCAGTGGCATGATCGCGGCTGACTGCAAGCTCTGCCTCCCAAGCTCATGCCATTCTCCTGCCTCAGCCTCCCAAGTAGCTGGGACTATGGGTGCCCACCACCACGCCTG
The DNA here is from genome assembly GCF_003255815.1 of Theropithecus gelada. Lineage (NCBI taxonomy): Eukaryota > Metazoa > Chordata > Mammalia > Primates > Cercopithecidae > Theropithecus > Theropithecus gelada. The sequence continues at coordinate 96,735,194 of NC_037670.1, forward strand.
CCTAATTTTTTGTATTTTTAGTAGAGATGGGATTTCACCGTGTTAGCCAGGATGGTCTCGATCTCCTGACCTCATGATCCACTCGCCTCAGCCTCCCAAAGTGCTGGGATTACAGGTGTGAATTTTTTATTTTAAATACAAGAAAGAGCAAACGCATGCTTTCAGTCCTCAGTATGGATGCCATGGTAGAAGTCCAGGGTAACAAATGAGACAATGGAAGATTTTCTTTCTCTCTCCTTCTTTGTCTGAGCCACAGGTTTTGCTATGTTGCTCGGGCTGGTCTTGAATTGCTGGCCTCAGGAGATTCTCCCACCTCAGGATCAGCTGGTGATCCTGCATATCATGTCCCTGCAGGACGGTTCTCTGGGTGGTCTTGCACTGACCCAGTGCTCCCCCTACTTCCTGCATGCAGCTCTCAGAATAACCATAGAATGTGCTGGGAATACAATATATTGAGATAGGAAGGAATTGCCTGAAATGGCTTGGGCCTTGTTTCTGTCCCTCCTAGGGAATGTAATATCTTGAGTTAGGGAGGAGCTGCTCAGGGCTTTGTTCCTTTCTCCCCTGGAAACAAAATGTCCTTCAAAGCTTTTCCCAGTGGGTCATGTAGCCCAGAGGTCTCCAACCCCTGGGCGGCAGACTGGTACTGATCCGTGACCTGTTGAGAGCCAGACCACACAGCAGGAGGTGAGCAGCAGGCAAGCGAGCATGACCACCTGAGTTCTGCCTCCTATCAGATCAGCTGCTGCATTAGACTCCATAGAAGCACAAACCCTATTGTGAACTGAGCATGTGAGGGATCTAGGTTGTGCATTCCTTATGAGAATCTAATGCCTGATGCTCTGAGGTGGAACAGTTGCAGTTTCATCCTGAAACCATCCCTTCCCCACACCCCACTGGTTCATGGAAAAATTGTCTTCCATGAAACTGGTCCCTGGTGCCAAAAAGTTTGGGGACCACTAATGTAGCCTCTGAGGTATATAACCTGGGCAGGCTGTCTTTAAGGTCCCTCAGCTATGATACTAGCAAAGCAAGTCCACTAGAGACTCTGTCCATCCCAGGCAGCTTTCTCGAGGCTTGAGTGGCTCACAATGGATCTGAAACTTCTTTCCCTTTACTGCCTGTCTGTAAGTAATAAACCTGCTTCACGTAACTTGTTGCATGTGAGTGAGATCTGTCCCACTGGACTCAGGCATTTAGTAAAACTGTAGCCCAAAATGCAGTGGGCAGAGGTGTTTGGATTCCTATTCCTGGTGGTTCCGTAGTGATGATCTTCGCCATCCTACACTGAGTGGGTGTCTTCCCTTAGGATTGGTAATTGGTGAACCTGCTTTGCAGCCCCAATAAGGGTTCTTGGTTTTTATGACCCCCTACTTTCATCACCTTGTGACCACACTTTATTATGACTTAACTCTTTGCTCACTCTGCTTTAACCCCATTGGTCTCCTTATCTCTTTAACATGCCAGGTATTCTTCCTCCTTCTGGGACTTTCTTCCCCTCTCTATTAACATATCTTGCTTCCTTCCCTCCTTTAATCTATTTGATATTGCAAACCTCCTTTGCATTGTGTCTTGATAGCAATCATCAGCCTCAAACATAATACATATTTTACATATTTGCCTTTCTCTCTCCCTGACTCTCATCTCCACTCTACTCCTAAAAGTAAAGTGTTGTTACTACAGAAACTTGTTTATTTTGTTCACTATTGCATCCTCAGGAACTACAGTAGAACCTGGTATATAGTTTTGGTTGTTTCCTGATTGTAGCACAAGTGGCCAGTTTCTGATGGGTCATTTTTCCAGTTGTCTGGGAGTCAATCCTCAGGTCAACTCAGCGGCTGTTTCACCGTGTATTAGTTCTTTCTCACATTGCTATAAAGAACGACCCAAGACTGGGTAATTTATAAAGAAAAGAGATTTAATTGGCTCATGGTTCCACAGGCTGTACAGGAAAATGTCTGGGAGGCCTAGGAAACTTACAATCATGGTGGAGGATGAAGTGGAAGCAGACAGATCTTACATGACTGGAGCGGGAGAAAGAGGGTGAAGGGGGAGGTGCTACACGCTTTTAAAAACCAGATCTCCTGAGAACTCACTCACTATCACGAGAACAGCAAGAGGGAAATCTGCTGCCATGATCCAATCACCTCCCACCAGGCCCCTCCTCCAACACTGAGGATTACAAGTCAGCATGAGATTTGAGCAGGGACATAAATCCAAACTATATCATACCACCTTGACAAAATTTGGTAAGCAGTAATTAAATAGATCCTTTTTCTACTTAAAATTGCTAGAGTCATTTCAGTTTTCTGAGACTGAACTACGATTATAATTTAAAGAGTGAAATTATTTGGAAATAGCTGTGCTGTGAGTACAAGATATAAAAGCAGAGGGTGAAAATGTGCTTTATTCTTCTCTTTAGATCTAAAGGAAGAGCTTTAGAGAGAACACTGAGAGCTTGATGGGAATCCATGGCAGATTAGGGGAGACACAATAGACTGGCTTCTGGATACAATCTGTTAAATCTAAGGGTCACAATTAAGTGACTAGCTGCAGCTGATAGATGAATCAGGGAGAGCGAGCCTGGGATTGGCTCTCGTCTTCAGACGTTCTCAAAGCAAAGGGCACACTGCTTGAGTCCACACACAGGATAAGTGCCATGCATGAAGTAAAGGCTGCATGGAATCATCTCAGCTCCTGTCAGTCTCAGGACTCCCCAAAGGGGAAATGTAATCTCAAGGGATATGCAATTTGAGAAGCATGAAAAATAAGTCTGATTAAAAGAACTTACAAGAGAGGGAATGAGATGTGAGTTATTGTGCCCAGAATTGGTTCCTTCCAGTGGGTTCTTGGTCTCGTTGACTTCAAGAATGAAGCTGCGGACTCTTGCGGTGAGTGTTACAGTTCTTAAAGATGGTGTGTCCGGAGTCTGTTCCTTCAGATGTTCAGATGTGTCTGTAGTTTCTTCCTTCTGGTGAGTTCATGGTCTTGCTGACTTCAGGAGTGAAGCTGCAGACCTCTGCAGTGAGTGTTACAGCTCTTACAGGTGGCGTGTCCAAAGTTGTTTGTTCCTCCTGGTGGGTTTGTGGTCTTGCTGATTTCAGGAGTGAAGCTGTAGACCCTTGCGGTGAGTATTACAGCTCATAAAGGTAGTGCAGACCCAAAGAGTGAGCAGCAGCAAGATTTATTGTGAAGAGCTAAAGAACAAAGCTTCCAGAGCATGGAAGGGGACCCGAGCGGGTTGCTGCTGCTGGCTTGGGTGGCCAGCTTTTATTCCCTTATTTGGCCCCAGCAACATGCTGCTGATTGGTCCATTTTACAGAATGCTGATTGGTCCATTTTACAGAGTGCTGATTGGTGAGTTTACAATCCTTTAGCTAGACACAGAGTGCTGATTGGTGCATTTACAATCCTTTAGACACAGTGGTGATTGGTGCATTTACAATCCTTTAGTTAGACACAGAGTGCTTATTGGTGCATTTACAATCCTCTAGCTAGAAGAAAAGTTCTCCAAGTCCCCACTCAACCCAGGAAGTCCAGCTGGCTTCACCTCTCAGTATAACTAGAGAAATGCAATTAAAGAAGATTCTATGGCAACAAATTTGAAAACCTAGATAAAATGTTTTTCTAATATAATGTACATTTCCAAAATGATCCCAAAGAAAGTAAAAACAAAAAACAAAAAACAAAAAAACCCAATAATCATAAAACTGATTGAGAAATTTAAAAATCTGTCACTAACAAAAGTAACTAGGACTATAGATTTTCACAGCTGAGTTCTATCAAAACTTTAAAAACTAGATAATTTTGATGTTACTTATGCTATTACAGACTATTCAGAAAAAGTTTAATATAAAGCCTTATAAAGTTAGAAAACACCCACAAGTATAGCTTAACTTCACATATAAGTACAAATGCAAAAATAGTTGTAAAATAAGAGAGATTTCCAAATAGTCAGAAATTATCAGTAAAATTGTTTGTATCGATCTGTAAAAATCAAAACCGTATGATATCAGCTAATCCTGAAAAGATTATATAATATTTAATAAGCATTTTAAATAAAAACTCTAGGAATAAAAATATACTACAGAATCCAACAAAATAATTTACCTCGAATCAAATCTAGTTATGGTTCTAAATTACAGAACTCTCATTTTAATTAATATGAAAAATAGGTTAGAATTTCTACTACCACCATTACTTTGATATAGTGAACTAAGAAAATTAAAGTCAGTGTAAACATTGGAAAATTATATTTTTTTCTTATAATAACACTGTCTAAACTCCCAAGATTCTTGTTAAAATCAATACCAATGAATAAAACCTTGAATAAGTGAATTTGTTAGAATAGAAACATGATAAATAAGTACAGATAAACTGTTTTTGTCTATATTATCTGTAAACAAATGGCAATGAAAATTGAAAAACACTCTATTTACAATAAACAACATAATATCCTTATAGATAATTTAAAGGAAACACAGGATCTAAGCAAAAGTGTCTGAGAAATCTTATTGAAGAACATAATATAACATCTGAACTATGGAAAGGCATACTGTGATCTTGGATAAGAAGAATTAATACAATAAAAATGCCAATTCTTAAACAAATTGTTCTATAAATTCAAGACACTTCCAAGTAGAACTTCAAGTGTTGATTTTAGAATTGGATACAATGATATTAAAGTTCACTTGGAAAAATATATGTCTGAGAACAGCCAAGAAAAGTTTGATATAGGAGAATGAGAAGCTGGGAAACTTGCTTTACACATTATTTGTCAGACTATAAAGTCAACCATAATCAAATCAATATGGTTTTTAGCCATATGGATCCATGAAAAAACAAACAATCTGGAAAATAGATGTCTGTATATGAAAACTTTATATATGGCAACATTCATATTTCTATTCAGTGGGAAAAGAATGACTTACTTAATACTCAAGACTGACAATTGGCTATTTATCCAGAGAGAAACAAAGCTGAACCCACTCTCACTATGTCTGTGCTGTCCAATATAGTAGCCACTAGCAAGAAGCACTATTTACATTTAAATGTAAATTGATTAAAATTGAATAAGATTTAAAAAGTGTGCTCCTCAGTGACATTAGCCATATTTTAAAGGGCTCAAAAGCTACATGTGACTAGTGTATAATTTATCAGGCAATGAAGATTATAAAACTTTTCCATCATTGCAAAAGATTCAATTGGATAGAATGCTATCTGTCTCATTCTCTCTCTATATAATCTTTAGCTATATTTATGTATAATTTATATATGTATATGTCAATATGAACATAAATGTATATGCATAAATATAAAATATATTTTATATAGTACATTATATCTTATATATAGTTCTCAATTAATTACAAATATAAAACACTTAGAACAAAGTCATCAAAGTGACATAAACAATATAAGGGTTGAGGGAAACCTCTTAACTAGATACCCACAAAAAACAAAGATTTGTTTGACATAAAAAAGTTGAAGTGTATACAGGGTGGGCATGGTGGCTCAAACCTGTAATCCCAACACTTTGGGAGGCCAAGGAAGGAGGATTGCTTGAGCTCAGGAGTTAGAGACCAACTTGGAAAACATAGGGAGACCCCCATCTCTAAAAAGAAAATAATTATAATAAAAGTTGTATATTGAAACATAAAAATGACATACAAAAAGTATGTGTATCAAAATATCACTTCATACACCTTAAATACACAATTTTTATGTATCAATTATACCTCAATAAACCTGGACAAATATAGATGTTAATATCCTAGAATATGTTATAAAGGGAATAAGCTGTATGATGAGTCAGAAAATAATTGAATTCAGCTAATTTAGAAAGGGTGGTTTGGGATTGCCCCTCTCAAGAGGGTATTTGAGCTGAGACCTGAAGGATGACAAGCTTTATTGTGGAGAGCTGGGCAAAAAACACTCTAAGCTGAGTCCATGGACCTGATAGCTCTTTTGAATGACAAAGAAGCGAGGGTGCCCTCTGTGTTCAGGGGCAAAAGAATGGGTTGTATAAATGAAGATCAGAGTAAAATTGTGGACCACTTCTGGTCATGAAAGTTAAATACTTTTACTGTAACCTTTCACATTGCTGAGAATCCAACACTTGATCACTGGACTCATTTCAGGACATAGAACAGTTCAGGTGTTTCAAACTTACATGGTATATCTTATTGCTAACGGCTCCTAACCATGTACAAATAGAGCCACAGTGAAATGGAAAAACAAAAGTAAAACAAACTCATCTCTTTACAGATAGGTAGAGAAACACTGTTGTTAAGTCCTGGAGAGATATTTGGTTGCTTTTCATAGAGCAAAGAAACCCACCAAAATATTTTATAAAGAAGTGAATTTTTACATATGTTTTCCAAAAGAACTCTAGTTTAAAGCCAGAGTTACCCTAGATTATATTGTGCAGAATGGATTACAAAGGTACAGGAGTTAAATTAAGGAAGGTATTACGAGGCTATTGTTGTGGTCCAGGGAGGAGCTGCTGGTGGCTTGGGCAGGGTAGCAGCTGCTGGGGAGGGGTGAGAAAAAGGGAAGAGTAACAAGGAGCCATAAAAGATTTCTAGTTTTCTTTGCTTTATTTTATTTTGCCATAATCACTGATGACATCTGTGGAGATAGAACATAAGGAGAAACGAGTTTGAAGGGAAAAATCAAGTTCTGTCTTGAAAAAATTTAAGTCTGAAATGAATATTACAAATCCAAGCAGATCTAAAACTCATCAGAGATGTCTGGATTGGGAACATAATCTTGGGAGTTAGCAGCATGTAGATCTAGGGTGATCAAACTTCCTGGTTTGCTCAGGACACCCCCGCTTTAGCACTGAAAGTCCCAAGTCCTGGGAAACTTCTCAGTCCTTGGCAAACCAGGAGAGTTGGATACTCTAGATAAATGGTATGTATAAGAGAGCAACCAAGAAGATCACACAGAAGTATTGAGTCAGGGAACTATTTAGAAGAAAGAGAAACCTAGAAATTATAGCCAGTGATGTAGGTAGAAGATACGAAAGTGTCAGATTTTTCAGAAACCAAAGGAAAAGATGGTTTCGAGAAAGAGAGAATGCCAACCATAGGATGCCAGGGAATGTCAAGGAAGAGGAGAATCAAACAGCAGATTTGACAAGATGGTGGTCACAAATTACCTAAAGAAGATACGATTTTGAGGAGTGATGAAGAAAGAAGCTACAGTGTAGTATGTTGAAGAGTGAAGAGTAGGAAAAAAGATCAGTGAGTGTGAAAAAATCATCACAGTATCTTTGCATTGAAGGGGAGCAGAGTGATGGGTAGTAGTTGAAGAGAAGAGAAAATACAAAACGGTTTTATTGTGTGTGTGATTCTGTTGCAGGACTTTTCCTTAGTTCAGTTAAAGGCAGGGTTCGTTGTCCCACGGCCACAAAAATTCAGGCTCGCAGACAATTTGGTGAGTAAGGCAGGGTTGTTTTTTTTTTTTTTTTTTTTGAGATGGAATCTCACTCTGTCTCCAGGCTAGAGTGCAGTGGCGCAATCTCTGCTCACTGCACTCTCCACCTCCCAGGTTCAAGCGATTCTCCTGCCTCAGCCTCCCAACAGAGGGACTGCAGGTGTGCACCACCATGCCCAGCTAATTTTTTTATTTTTAGTGAAGATGGGATTTCACCGTGTTAGCCAGGATGGTCTTGATGTCTTGATCTCGTGATCAGCCCACCTCAGACTCCCAAAGTGCTGGGATTACAGGTGTGAGCCACCGTGCCCTGCCAATACAGGCTGTTACTGGGTGAAAAGGAAAAGGAGGAGGAAACAGGGACTCCAGCTAGTCCACAGTCCCTGCTAGAGTGCTTACAGCCGGGCCATTGGAATCCCAGTTTCCACACAGGAAGAGGAGGGGCCAGGCTCCTCCCCTCTGCAAACAGTGAACTTCCTGAGGCTCCACCCCAGTGGACAGGCTGTTTGGAGTTTCTCCAGGGACCCTCTCCCACCTGGCTGTCTCAATTCTACTGGGGAGAATAGGCTTGTCAGGCAGTGTTAAGTATGTATATGGATGTTTTAGCATAAATTTAATGTGATTTTATTCTTCCTAGTGTGTGACTTTCTACAATTATATTCAGCTTCTCAGGCATTGACATGAAAAAGAGTTTTTGAATGGTTTTTAATCAGTGTTTGGGTTTCCAAGGGAGGATACTAGGGAAGACAAGCAAGTTAAAATAATGAAAAGATAATTACTTCAATTAGTGAAACGTGGATTAAAAGCCAGGTAAAGGGGGAAGAGGAAACAGAAGCACATAGGAAGATAATGAAAAGCAAAGTCAATGTTTTAGAGGTTTCATTTAAGTTTGAAGAATTATTGCAAAATGAGTACTTGAGAATGCAAACAAAGCACCAAGTGGCAGCCAGAGGAGACCGGGGTTAATTTTAAGCTTTTGAGGTACGGTGAGTTAGTGCTGATGCAATGTCAAGGGTGTGACCACTGGCTGGGGATTGGTGGAGGAAAAGGTGATTGGCAGTGAGGAAGGAAAGTCTTTGTCAGGCAGGGTTTGAATGGTTCATCCCTATGAATTCTGAAGTTATCAAGAATGATGATGCAGGAAAGCTTTCCTCTTGGCCCTCCGAAGGTTCGCTGAAAAATCAGCTTGCAAAGGCATATTAATAAGACTAAAGGCATACAAATGTATTTAACATGTGTACATAGGAGCCTTCAGAATGAAGACCTAACTGCCAATAAGATACAGAAGCTTATATGCTGTCTTGAGGTTATAAAAAGAATAAGGGCTCAGAGCATGGCCAAAAAAAAGTTATGGTGGTAGACCAGGTTTTAGTGGCAAGACAGGTTATGGGAGGGAGAAAGGAAGAGGCCTGGCTAGCAAAGTTTCCTTGTTATGTAGTTGAATCCTCATAGGTAACAGTCTTCAGAGAGAATAGATGGCAAATGTTACTTTTCAGACCTTTAAAGGTGTCAATTCTCAATCTCTTCTAGATTTAGGAAAGGCCTGGATTAATGGAGATTCTCTGGATGCAAATTTCCCCCACAAAAGACAGTTTTTCAGGGTTATTTTAGTCGGCTGGTGTCAGCCAACTGGAAGAGTCTTCAGGGATTACAGGAATTTAATCAATTTGAGTAATCAGCCTGTTTTAAGGCCTCCTGCCCTGTAGCCTGTTTCTTCCTAAACTGTGTGGATTGCAGTCACCTAGTTGGTTAGAACCAGCTCCTGACAGACCCCAACAATTTGTAGATGAACCCTAGTGAATTTTCCTCATTACCCTGGAAAGAGCTGTATCTTCTTTACCATAACATGCAACTTATGAGCTGGCATAATGACTCACTACGTCTGCACAACTGGGACTCCTCCTCTACATGAGATGATGCACCCTCTCCCCTCTCCATCACCCCATAAAACCCTCCTGTCACCTTCTGTCCAGGGAACACTGCTTTGGAGAATACACCCTGTGTTCTCCTTACTTGTGCCAAGTAATAAAACTCCTATTTGATCAAAACCAGCATTCTCTTGGAGAGTCATTTGTTATTCACCAGGAGAGCAAACCCTGGGTTTTTTTTTTTTTCCTTTGAGGTAACCCCTGCTGCAGCCATTTCAAAATATGTCAAATAAATAAGAGATGAAGATAAAGAAGAAGGAAATGAATCCAGCAAATTTGAGAATGAATGGGTCAGTATATGAGAGTAGGAAGGAGGTACAATGTGTAGCTTAGTAGTTCAAGCTTCAAATGGGTGGGGTTGATAAAGAAAATTGGAAGCAGAAAGTATCTCAACTTCCTGGCTTGTGATACTATGATATATAGGGTATGAAGAAAAATATATCCTCCATTTTATACTGTTTGTTGTAGGGAGAATAATGTCAGCAGGACTCAAATTAAGAAGCTAATGAGAATATCCAGAGAAGAGTGAACTTGAAGTTATAAGGATATCTCTTGATGACATGTTGTTTAGGATCTGCTACATAATTTCTGAGGCCCAGTAAAAAATGAAAATGCAGGATATCATATTTAAGATTAAGAATTCCAACCATTATACCAAGCGTGGACCCTTCTAAGTGTGAGATCCTGTGTGTGACTGTACAGATCACATACCCATGAAGCTGGCCTTACATATTCTGGAATTTCATAGACCTAGGACAAAGATTTGAGAGCGAGGGCAGACTTGAGTCACATTAGGGGATATACTCTATTTATTTAGTTAACAAATATTTACATGGAAAAACTTTGTGTCAGCCATTGTTCTAAATGATTAACAAATGTTTTAATTTAATCTTCCTAACATACTTATGATATTTTCCCATTTTATAGAGAAAAAACCTGAAATGCTGGAAATTTAAGCAACTGATCCAGGGTCGTAGTAGCAATTGAGTTCTAGAATCTGTGTCCAGGCTACGTGGCCTCTCAGCAGTTCTAGAGATAATAATAGTTTGGGAGATTTAAAATTAGGGTTGACCAAAATAAACAGGAATTTGAGTCCTGATAGGATTAGTCCTGATTAGGTCTCTAGAGGGAAAAGAATAATCAGTTCCAGGGATAGTTTTGAATCCATAACATACAGTCTCAGCCTTCTCTGATTTCTACCTTCCAGAGAGGAAAGATACTTTAGGAAGTTTCTGGGTGTGGAATTTTTTTTTTTTCCTGGCTGATATGCAAAGTGATGAAGTAGAGGCCTCAGGGCACCTGTCCTCCGTAGCAGCTCAAAGCTTGAAGCTGTCTGCTGTGAGTTCCTTGTGAGCAACACAATTCAGTTTTATTCTTGGTGCTCAAGATGGCAGGTGTGCTTGGGAAGGAACTACACAGAGGCAGCCCTCCTCTACTTCCCCCTTCACCTTCATAGAACTCTTCAGAATTAACAAAGTTTCTTCACAATCATTATCCCAATTTCATAGAGTACAATGAGATGTTATCTACAACCTATATATTCTTATTTCACACAAAGGGTTATAATCAGAAATAATTGGATTAAATTGACGAGTTTAAGAAACATAATTGAGTAAATAAAACAATTATTTATGGAAATGCCACAAAAGGAATAAAATCCATATATGTATATATTTAAATTTTCATACATTCAAAAATGTTTATGTTCTTTGGGAAAATTTGCATTCTAATTTCTTAATACTCTGTAGACATATTAACTCAATGATTCTATGATTCTATTATGTATTACTTGTTATGCATGCTGAATAATTTTGTGATACTATATTATTTATGACAATCTTATATTTATTTTTTGTGTGCAGATGCTTTCATACTGCTGAGTGTAGGGGTGTGTAGAACGGATGCAATTAATTTCAGTCCAACTGATTATTTACCAATGCTTTAAAAAAAAAGAAACAGCTGCTTGCATGATTTATTGGCCTATGTAATCTGTGTACTTACTGAAATTGAACTGATTAATGTTCTCTTTCTAAACTTTGCTTTTGCTTTAATGAATTATAAATATAAGTTTTTGTAAGGTTGATATAATCCAAAATTGAAAACAAAGACCAACTAATGACATAGCCTCCTAATTTCTTTAAGGCATTCTCTGGAGTATGTCATTTCCTTTCCAGTTATGTGGTCTTGATGAATGTAACTGTTAGTACATTCAGTTAGTACTGTATATGCTACACCTTGGAAAGGCAGAACTTGATTAAAAATGAAGGAAACACATTCAGCTTCTTTCCATTATTCAGCATTACTGAAAACAAAAATTTTTAATTAATTATACTTCCTGGTTAATAAAGTTATATAGTCACTTTTAAAATAATTATAATAAAACAATAGTGCTCAAGAGATACATAAAATGTATATTTTTCATTATTTTGATATCTAGCTTATGAAATTTAGTAATATAAAAGCTTTTTTACTTAAAGTATATTTTAATATACTTATATATTATATAAAGTACATTTTAATACTTTATATAATTATATATTATAATTTATAAGTAAATTATATATTTATAAATATAATTTATAAATTATAAAAAATTATAAATATAATTATATATTTAAAACTTATATATTATATAAGTATATTTTAATATATATTATATAATATAATAAAGTATATTGTTTCTGATGAGAAATCAGTGGAAATTTAATCATCGTTCCAAGTTGAAGACAGTTTAAAGCCTGAAAGCCATGTTGCGAGTTAAATCTTCGGACTGGATTGAGAACTTGTCTTCCTCTTGGGCACACTTTCTTCTGATTGATCCCTACCCTTCACCTATTTGACATATACCTACTCTTTCTTCATTGGGATAGAGCAACACAATGTGAGATAATGAGAATCTAATAAAGATTTGCTGGGCAGTTCTCTCCTATCTATAAAACGAACATTTCTCATTTTTAAAATCAGTTATTACACATGCACACACAAAAGTGCAATGCAATCTATTCTATCTTTAAAATATTTGTTAAAATTTTGTTTTCTCCAACTTAACTGTAAATTCCTTGAAGAAAAAACTTGTGTCTTGTATTATTTTTAGACACCACACACATAAAAATACACTAGTTATGCTCCAGATATTTACCTGATAATTAATATTTTTCTCCTCAGTGAACATTACTGAGAAATGAGTTAATAAGTCATTAATGCATAGTTAATACACATACCTTAGCAATTGTCTTTTACCTTACCAAGTTGGGTAAACAGCTACAAGGAGCTAATGGCACTTTTCCCTCTCATTCGCATCATTTTTAGCACTATATAAGGAGGACAAATGGAAGGGGAAAAATACCTTCATTCTTTTACACTTGGGAGATTACATGCCTCTGAACCTTAGGTTCCTTGCATTCAGGGACTGTGACTCAATATTTTATCTCTAGTATCTGGCACATAGTAGGTGCTTAATGCATGTTTAAATTAATTAAAAAGAAAACTCTAGGTCACTGACTTTTAAGAATCATTCATAATGATTAAATGGAAAGAACAGAATCTGGGGTGGGGACTCCAATCAATAAGCACCAGCAAATAAAAACTAAATTTTACATTAGAACCAGAAACAACTTCCCCTTGGTGGGTTGAAATTTAGTTAGAGCTAAGAAAGTTTCAGATCACCTCTGTCACTTGATTTGGGGTCTTAAAAAAGTGATAAAGGAGTGGCATTCAATGATAAAATAGAGAAAATGGATTTCTCCATCCTTTTTGGTATAGGTCATTTAATTGTTTGTGTGCTTCCCATTCTTAAATGTTTTCAAATTATGAGAAGCAAAATCTCCCAATATCGTAACCAGACATGGGGTGGCCATTCTAACTCCAACCATAATTACCTATAGGGCTTCTAGGGCGGTCTGGTAGGTGCGTCAGACGTGGCAGCTTTGGCGCCTTTAAATAATTATGGTGTGATACATTCGTATGTATAGAAGCACAGAGCTAAGCCTCTTGGCTGGAGAAACTGAGACAAGCATCTGGGGTTTAAGTTGAGACATACAGTTGAATAAATACTAATGTTGACTTTAGAGTTGTGCCAAAATGAGGAATTTGTTTGAATTATCTAGTATGACATTCATCTTCTTATTGCCGAGTGAAGAAGTTAGAAAAGAGTATTTTTGCTGAATTGTCCCTATCACTTTGAAATTTAGCCCTCATCATCCAATGCATAAAACAGGGAACACTGGAATTTCATGATGGGTATTCCTAAAAATAAAGGAAATGTAGTTAGTACTGTTCAGAAGCCAGGGAATCCAACTAGTCCCCTCATTTGCTTTTCAAGTTTTGCTTAAATTGGCTTACAGATTTATCTACAATGCATTGCACATGGATATTTTTGTCACCACATATTTTACAACAGCTGTGATCCTGATGGGGATTTAGTTAACCAAAGGCCCCTCTGCATGCAAGCGGTCACCAGGCAGCTAATGGGTTGAGGGCTGAAACGACAATAAAGTGAGTACAACCATGCAGCTGTGGACCAAATGTAGAATAATAACTAGCAGTTGGCCATTACGGGGTTAACTATTGGTGTTCTGGTAAGTGTAAAAAAATGTTGAGGTCCTGCTCAAAAACACAGCCAAAATGTGAACATTTCCATTGGGTCAAAGTGAAAAATGCCTCTCTTCCTTTTAAACTGGTGATTAGTTTTAGGATGCCAATCTTGTTGGAGGGCCTAACACATACATTATTATAATTATAATTTTTTTGATAATGATGTTGTACTTTTCCAACATGCTTTTAATCTAAATAAGGGATCCTTGCAGAATATCAGCCTCTTAGTCTCTGGGGTTTCAGCCACCAGTGCCTGTGACTTTATAATTTCCAGACTTGTTACACTTACCCTGGGAAGAATTTTTACCTACATTTGTTGAGTTAAAGAGCCAGTCCTTCTGTTGTTTTAAACAAATGAAATAGTATCACTACAATGTCAGTCCAAACATGTGTAATTAACATGGAAAATATGTCTGAGTCAGATTGGTCAAGATAGATGACTTCCTTGCATGACTTGTAAACAGTCAGAGGCATAAAGCCAGGATGTCAAAACCAAGTTGTATACCACAAAGGTTTATCTGGGAGGACTTTCAAATTACAAAGGAAAAAGAAAGACAAAAGCAGGCTGCCATACTTTCTTAACAAGTAGAGAAGTTTTCTGCTATCTGAAGAAAAATAAGCCTCCTGTCCTGCTTTTTCGACATGTGTTACTCACACTGCAAAAGTCAAAACAGACATCTCATTCTTCTGGAAATGTTCATCAAACAATCTAATGGTACATGTCAGGCCTTTCAAATTATTCTGGATGGAAATAGGTCTCTAATCTCCTTTTAAATTTTAGTGGTGTCTGTGCACAGAACTCTCTTTGGAATTCTCTGATTAGTGGCCTAGGCCCTAATGGAAAGAGGTCCAATTCTGTCTCCTTTGTATTTTTCTGAGTACGCTGAAGACCAGCAGCCCTCTTCTTGTGTTGTTTTCCTAGATAATTATCCAATCATGCTACCAGCTAGGTAATAGACTTGCAGCCCATGGGAACAAAGAGGACTTACATGCAGATGCTCTGTTTCTTCGCTGGGTAAAATGAGCTTAGTATACCAGAAAATGCTTTGTGTTTTCCAGTTTATCTCTGTCTTTGTTTTATGTCATCGGTGGCATCAGTTAGAAATTAAGTATGACAAAGAGCTTTGAGAAAATCCTACTTGTGACTGAACCATATCCTTATCCAAGGAGGTTTTGTTACTGAGGCACCATAAGTAACCCAGGATGAGGAAAATCCAGCTTGACTGTGGCTCTGCAGAAAGAGCTCTCATTCCAGGAACTGCAATGAATTTGTCCACGTAGAGCTTAGCCAAGTTACTTCTGAAAAATAATGTCATTGGAGAGTCTTCCTCTGAGAAAAGTCCCTGATCTCATCCTGGTGCTATACTATGAAGGTTCTTATTTTTCTTTCTTTCTTTTCTTTTTTTTTTTTTTTTTTGAGACAGACTCTCACTCTGTCACCCAGGCTGGAGTGCATGGGATTATAGGCGTGTGCCACCACACCAGGCTAATTTTTGTATTTTTAGTAGAGACAGAGTTTCACCATGTTGGCCAGGCTGGTCTTGAACTCCTGACCTCAAGTGATCTGCCTGCCTGGACTTCCCAAACTGTTGGGATTACAGGCGTGAGCCACCACGCCCAGCCTAGGTTCTTGAGCATTAGATTCATAAAAGCTTGCCATTAACAGACTAAAGTCATGTGTATCCTAATAGGAAAAGCCTTAAGATATGTAATTCAGTCTTTAATTATGAAGCAGTTTGGGCTCGGAGTGGTGTGTGTGTACACATGAACAAAAGGGAGCAGCAGAGGGAAAGACCTAGGAATATTTTGCTATGCTGTTCCAGAAGGGAAAACTGTCCTTGGTTCTGAGATTGCTTCAGGCAGGGTGCTCTTGAAATAGGGCTGCTGCCAAGATCCATTTCACTGTGAGTTCCAAGAACAAGATAGATGCATTTTTTCTATATCTGTGAAGAAAGGGAGGTTCGCGTGCTGCCAATGACACATACTCATGTGGGTAGGGAAGGAAGGTATACTGAAGCATGTGAACTGCCCAGGAACTGAGCAAAACTGTGAGGTCTTCACCTGTCCTTGGGAATGTGGTAAAGCAATAGTGCGTCTCCATTCTTGTCTTTCTTAGTATTAGCCATATGTCAGGATTCTACAAAGCCTTCTCTACCCTTCTTTCTCTGCATTCCACTTCAGTGATAAGATCTAAAAATACTGGCAGGATAAACTTGAATAAATCATGGAAAAGAGATGGCTTCCCTTCCCATCTTTACCATAGTGGGTACTTTACATAGGATTCAAGAATGAACAACTCTTTGTTAGGTCCTGTTCCTCATCTATGTCTGAGGAAAAGCCTAACTGGAGGATGTTGGCTGCTGTCTTTTACATAATGGACTAGTGTTCCCAGGGTCAACTGGCCAGGTCCCAGCAGTTAAATAGTTTCACCCTGTCTATTTATCTAAGCTGAGCTCACTTCTGAATAATGTAGCTTAGAAGAACTCCTATCTGGATGGAAGACCTTTAAAAAGAGTGGAAAAGGTATTAGGCATCTTTAGAAATGAAAACTAAAGAATTTATCAAAACAGGAAGAAAAGTTCAAACTTGTAGCCATAAACCTAATTTTTATTTTTTTTTAGTACATGGTTTAATGCCATCATTAATGTGAGCAACTACCAACAAATCTATAATTATAGTCCAAGAGCTTTATTCTTGATTTGAAAAAGTTGAAGGTGTAAGGTAGTAAATTTCTGTAAGATATATTTTTAGCCAAAGGAAATCTGGGGATGTGTTATATAAACAAAATGGTATATACCCATGGGTATATCTTCACATGTGTATACATCAAGAGGTTAATCTGTCACCATAAATATATTCAATCCCTCAAGAAATACTGGACACTGGAAGCTGGTAGCTGCAGCAACCACAGCATATGCTATAAGCATTTCAACTATTAAAGTCTGACACTTGGCAGGTGCATTCAAGAATGACAACTCTTGGCAAGTTCATCCTATCCTTACACATGAATAATAAAGAGAAAGGAATATTTTCAGCCTGGCAGAAATAAGCAACAGGTGCTGAAGGCATTGTGATGTAGTTTAACAGGAGGGAGTATATTAAACAGTGTGAAATAAGCAAACATAATTATAACAGGCTTATAATGAACATGATGACTCCTAGTTAATTCTGATCTAGACTGGTTCAAAGACCCTAAGGCCAACACACCTTAGGAGGGATTACACCCTTTAAAAATAACAGAATGCATAAAATATTTAACAGTGTACCCTTCAATAGTAAAAGTCCTTTAGGGATTCTAAAGTTTAAGAGCTATTTTTTTTTTTCTGACGTGAAGCTTTAAGGGCTATCCCATATGTTCAAGTTTGCGGAGCCTCTAGTATATCCTTATCTAGAGTCTATATGTGCTTTCTTTAGTCTAAGTAGGTGAATCCAGCAAGTGCTTTATCCACATCTTTTATTCATTATGGTTCTTGCAATTGATTGTTCACTGCACTGAGGTTCTTATTCATCATGCATTTACAATTTCTAATGTTACAGGCAGTTATTCCCGGGGGACTCCCATTTTAGAAGCTAGCAATGATAGTGGCGTCCTCTAAAGTTCTTACATAACTATATCCCTTATCGTACCTTTTGTATCCAGTTCTTTGTTTGCAACCAAGCAAAGAACTCATTCAAGAATGCCTTGATAATTGTTGTCACATTGACTAAGACATTTAGGTTCTGGGGTCAGATTGTCTGATTCAGAATTCTGCTTCTAAATCCTGTATACGTGGCCTTGACACCATTAACTAAATTTTCTAAGCTGAAGTTCCTCTTTCTGTCAAGTGGGGATAATAAAAGTATTTACTTCACAGGCTGTTTGAGAGTTAGATTAAATAATTTGTTCACCTTAGTAAAATGTCATACTGTGATTGTTTTAAAATGTTAGCTACTTTTATGTGTTTTAGAGTGAGTTGCTTTGAAAGGAAAAGAATGGGAGAAGCAGAAGGAGTTTTTTAGAGTTTTTTTTTTTAATGTTTATTAGAGTGAGTTCCATTGAAAGGAAAATAATTGGTGAGAAAGATCATTTGCTATTCAGACTTCCCTAGATGCAACTTCTAGGATAAATCTTGTCTCCTTTGTCATTACCTGGGGCTTTGCTTCTTAAAATGTGGTCTGCAGGCCAGCAGCATCAGCATTGCTTGGGGAGTTAGAAGTGTAGAATCTGGGGTGCTATCCCAACCTGCTGACTGGGAATGTGTATTTTAATGAGATCTTAGGTGATTTGTGTGCATTTTAAAGTTTGAAAACCCTGGTCTATACAGCTGAGGTCCTTAGGTATCCTTTCAGGTTTTTCTGACCTTCCCCCTAACGTAATAATGTCTATCATTTTTCCTGTATATTTTCTTTAACCCAATAATGGCTGTACAGGTCTTAAAGTATAAGCAATACTTTACTTATTAACATTATTTTAATGTTTTCTAATACATACTAGGCTCCAAATAGGCAATATTGATAACAGTTACTCTTCCCTGTCTCACTCTGAAACAGCTTACTCCTTTCATCATCTGAATCATAGATTTTGACTTTAAGTTGCCTGTTTCTAGAGAAACTACTAAGATAGATTTTTTTCACTTTCCTCTCCTGATCTGGAAGCTGAAATAATATCTATGTTGGGTTTTATAGGAGGAAAGGAAGAAGAGAGGTATGGATAGTTTCACAAGTCTATAAATTATTTTTCTTTTGTCTTTATTAAATTCTTGATAAATTTAATTCTGTCTTGAACTTTAGAAAAAAAAGAAAAATGTAATTATGCCCAATAGAAGACAAACGCATTAAAATGAATTGAAATTAGCTAATTCATTCAAATGAGTCTTTAAAAAGAACAGCAGGTAAATATTTTGGGGAAAATATCATTGTAAGTTTCTGCTAAATTGACTTTTCCACTTCAAATAGCACTTCAGAGCTCCATTTTGTCTTTCTGATGCTTAAGACTGTCATGATTTTGATTAACAGAGGTGTTTTCTATACTGATTATTTTTTCACTTACAATATGAGCTCTATCTCATAACAATGACAGCTTGATAATGTGTGTTAACAAATTCAAACACTACAGATGAATTTTACAGTCCTCTGCACGGCTCATTCTCAGCTCATGAATCCAGAAGTGTCTATGAATTTGAAAGATTGCTGTTGGTAGATAATCTCATCTTCTATACTTACATCGTCTCTGGTTACATTTTTTTCCCCTGTAAATGGTTCCCTATACTTGGGGATGCAGTGCCAAACTTTCTAGACAGGTGTAAATTACTACTACGTCTTCCTTTCCTTTTTTCTTCATTTATGTTTTATACTATATGACAAATTAAAACAATGGTGCCAATGGCCAGTGACTTTTTATTGCATTTTCTTCATATTTGGGGCATTTTATGTGTTTCAAATACTGAATTGTATGACACTGAGTTATATCAATCATATGAGATCAAACAAGAGGACTTTACAATTTTCATTTGTGGGAGGGTTTTATAAAGGCATCTGCAAATTAGATTTTAATTGCTAACTGAAAGGAATGGTTGTAATACATAGCCAGTCAAAATATGAAAAATATAGAAAGGTCAAAGTTGTAAAGTATACATTTCCTCTTACAAAGAGCACAGAATCATTCACTGAACTGACGTTCCTGCCATAAACTCATTCGGTCTCATAGAAAAATATATTTTTTTTTACATTTTGGGAGAGAGAAAGATGACTGTCATTCTGTGCATAATACCTAACCTATCTTACCAGGAGGGTAACACAGCAAATACCTTCTCCTACTTTGTTCCTTTTAAATTTACAGACCTTTTAACTGTTTAGCTAACTTCCTTCCTCCCGTCCTTCCTTTTTTTTCTCCAAAATAATCTTAAACTTTTACTCAAGGGAAATACCAGTTTTCTCCTCACTGCTCATAAGGTAAAAACACTCTTCCAGTTTTTATTTTTACCCTAAAGAAGATACAGTTTGTCTTATGCTCTAAAACAGACTTGATCCCAATTAAAAAGAAAAAAACAAGTTACAAAACGGCCAATAATGGTAAAACTGGATAATTTCTTTCCTAAGTGGTTTTTACCCAAATTAAGGAGCCAAAGGCTTGATGTGATATTGGAACTGAAATACCCAAGTTAAAAGAAGGAAGGAAATTAACATTTACTGAGGGTCTACTATGTGCCAGAAATTTTCCATAAATGTTTTCTTTCAATCCTCATAACAACACTGTGGGAGAGCTGTCATTCTCTCTAATTTGCAGTTTAACAACTGAAATTCACAGGGATTCAGTAGCTTGCCCAATGTCATATAATTACTAAGTCTGTATGATTCTAAAATGTTGAATCTTTTCCACTCTGTTCCATGCCTCTATCTTCCTAATTTTGCATATGAGAGCCATGCAGTATAAAGAAGTTAAACTGATGTCTGTGTTTGGACTAGAAACAGGTCTTGTGACTCAGTTTACTTCACTATGCCATTGGAAACCCAACGATGGGGGAAATAACCAGCAAAATTGGCCCTAAAATTAAGTCACATTTAAAAATCTGTAAGAAAATTTACCATGTTCATATTTTGAGGAATGGAATCTATTAAGATATTTCCTATTACTAGGAAAAAACCCCACAAACTCTTGTGATTCCTTGCTTCTCTTTTTATCTCTTTCCTCTCTTCAATGCCATGAGTTGATCAGACTTCAGAGATGATAACTGTTATTCCTAAGGAATTGTCTGTGTATGTTTATAGGCAAGACAGCTTTCCCTGTCTCCATGGGGCTGGAGCATAGGTCAGATTATGCTGTGCCAAATTCCAAACTTTAGCACGGAGTTTCTGTTTTCTAATTGTTAAGGCAGACTGTCCTAACTAATAAATTTGAACAGCCGTCCAAAGAGTGAGCCTTATCTTATTAATATTTCCCCTGTCTCTGCCTCCTTCCCCAACCTCCAGAATAGGAACACAATGCACCGTAGTGAATGTTTTTGCATATTTATGTAAGTCCTTTTTTCTTCCTACCAGAATTTACACAGAACAAGAACTCAATAGATAGAGATAGATGTTCTGTATAGTTCTTGCTACACTTGCAGATGAAAATACAAGCTTTGGTAAGTAAGAGTTAAATTAGGGGAAAAAGGATTGAAAAAAGCATTTCAATATTGTGTTAATTATTATACCCATTGCTGCTAAAGATTTGGTTTCAGAAAATACTACAAGAGTAACAAAGTCTGAACACCTTCTGGCCCCAGGACTCCTGCGTTAGAGGTGTGCAGAAAGTAGGCTTAGGCTCTAACTCCTGTATCCTCAGGCTAGCTTGAGCTCCTCACTGTTCGCAGAATATATCTTACGTTTTCCCTGCTCTATTCTTATAAAATGTTACCTCTTAATTAACTGTCCTTCTTTCCTTTCCTTCTGCCTTTCACTTTTGCATCCATCTCTCCACATTGGGCTTAAATACCGCCTACTTCAAGCAGCCCTTTCCTGAACTGACTGGC
Organism: Theropithecus gelada; assembly: GCF_003255815.1. NCBI lineage: Eukaryota > Metazoa > Chordata > Mammalia > Primates > Cercopithecidae > Theropithecus > Theropithecus gelada. The sequence continues at coordinate 96,756,645 of NC_037670.1, forward strand.
ATGAAGTTCCTTGTACAACTGGAGCACTTCTTCTAAGGGTTTTTGTTGCACTTACCACTCACTATACCACAGTTTAAATATTGTTTTATATCATCTTATTTTCTTTACTTGTTTCTACATAACTACAAAGTATAGTCCTCATTTTATTTCACCATTTTCTCTTGGCTCCCAGGACATGATACTTTCCTAACTTCTACCCCCCATCTGTCTCCCCTAGGCCCCCACATGGTAATTAGTTCTTGGTCTCTTATCTCTCTATTCCTCTGCCTCTGTCTTTTGTCTTTTTTTTTTTCCCCACCGCTTTGGTTTTGGCTCCTTAATCTGGACTCTTAAACATGTGGTAAGGCTCGGTTTTTGGACTTGATTAATATCCACTCCCTCCCTAAGTGATCTCAATGAATTTTATGACTTTAGATACCATCTATATACTGATGACTACCAAATATATACCTCTATCCTGAACCTCACCGCTGAACTCCAGATGGTTATGTCTATCTGCATGCCACATCATCTTTGCTTGTATCTTTACGTGGCACCTCAATTGAAATGTGTCCAAAATGGAAATCCCGATTCCAACCCCCCACCCCCACTACAAAATTTATTTTACTTCCTTAGTCAATGGAGGTACCTTTTTATTTACCTTTAGTAAACGGCAATCCGTATATTAGAATCATCATTGATTCATTTTTCTCTCATATGGTACATCCAATCTTTCAACGAATTCTGCTGATTCTACCTTCAAAGTATACCCAGAAGCAGACCACTTTTCTCCATTTCACATCATCACCTGGTTCCAGCAGTCATAATAATCTCTTACCTGGGGTACTCAATGGCTCGCTAAGTGGTTTCTCTGTTTGTATACTAACACTCTACTGTATATATGCAACAAAGCAACCATATTGTTTTTGGCATTATTATGTTATTAATACAACAGAAATTAGATACTGTCTCCCCTTAGTCAACCTCTCCAAAAGCTCCCATTTCACCACAGTAAAAAAAACAACAACAACAAAATTTTTCTAATGGCTTATGGACCATGTATAATTTGCCCTGTTACTTCTGCAAACTTGTCTCTTACCACTTCCCACGCCAGGCATTCACATACAGCATCACTAGCCTTCTGTATTTTCGAAAGTGTCCAGGACTTCCCACCTGAAGGCCTTGATGGCTCCCTCTGTGGGGGGCAGTCTTCTCCAAAAGACCTGCATTGCTCACACCCTTACTTCCTTCAATCTTTCTTAGAATTTCCCTGCTATCATTTTATTTTCCCAAATAGCATGTTCCTGATCATCCTATTTAAAAGTCAACCTACCTCCAGCACTCTGTCTTCCTTCCCTGTTTGTTCCTCTTTTTGTTTTTATAGCTCACCTTTCATAGCCTGCAAGAGGGCCTGACCCAAAGGGGCTGTTCAATAAACATCTTCAGATTTTTTTGGACTCCATAGAGGCTGCGCTGCATGGAGTAGGTGTCCCCTATTTTTTCTTTTAATTGACAATATGAAGTTCCAAATTATATTTAACTCCAGAATGGGAAATGCAGATTTTTTTTTACATTTCATGAATTTTTCACAGTTAACAAGAATTGAAAGTGGCTGTATATCAGAAACAGGTGTGTTTCATCTGTGTGGCAAAGCATGAGGTTTCAAAGAATGGAAAATTTTGGTCGTCCATAGCAGAAGGAACTATTGAATCAATAACAAGGACATTGAGCCAATGGCTATATTCTTATACAGACTGTGCCACATAACTCGGAAAATGCTCATTCAAATGCTTTGAGGGTACCTTTGATCATATTTAATTAGATAAAATATAAAATGCACTTTTCACTTGAAGTTTTCTTGCCCAACCACAATTAGGCAAAATCTTTCAAGCATAGGAGCCCGACAAAGATAAGGCATGGTGGTCTTCTACTCCCAAGCACCATAAATAATTTTATTCCCCCCAAATAAAGCAATAAAAAAAGCATTTAAAACAATTGAAAGCACAGTTTTAAAAATGTGTTTCTCTGAGTTAAAGGAAAATAACAGCCACTCATATTGTGAAAGTTGTTTTGCTTCAGCTTTACTCTTCATTTTTTTCCCCCTCTAACTTTTCCTCTCATTGAGAACTGTATGGCATGAAATTTTATTCCATAGATTTAAAATAGAACATAGAACTTCAGGCAGAGTTAAGATCCATTGTTAGAGCAATCTCTTATAGGTTTTGTGGCTCTTACCATACATATATTTCCCGGGGACCATAACATGTACAGCATCCATAATTTCCGTGGGATCAGGATATTTTTATTTCTACCCTGGTCCAGTGCCCCTGCACATGATCATCCTCCTTGCCCAGGAATAATGGCAAAATTGAAATAGATAGCACTCAAATTGAAAGAGTCTGTGAATTCTAGTCCAGTGAAAACCACTAGGAATTCTTAGAGGTCATTGACCTTAGAAGTAAGAGAAAGACATTCCCATCTTCACTGATCAGAGCACTGTTCTGCTGAAAGTTCTAGAAATGATTTCTGAGCTACCTGCACAATTTTCATCACCGCCAATTTAAGCAAAGAGAGGATTTATTGACTTAAGTATGCTGTTCATGTATTTTTTTTAAAGCAGTAGATTGGCAAAAAATACCCTGAATATTTGACCATAATCTCCTTTGTCTCTTATCCTTAGCCCAGCCAGATCTAAGATACATGCCAGAGGCCGGGCTCAGTGGCTGATGCCTGTAATCCCAGCACTTTGGGAGGCCAAGGTAGGCGAATAATGAGGTCAGGAGTTCAAGACCAGCCTGGCCAACATGGTGAAACCCCATCTCTACGAAAAATACAAAAATTAGCTGGGCATGGTGGCATGCGCCTGTAATGCCAGCTGCTCGGGAGGCTGAGGCAGGAGAATTGCTTGAATTCAGGAGACAGGGGTTACAGTGAGCTGAGATCACGCCACTGCACTCCAGCCTGGGTGACAGAGCAAGACTCCGTCTTGGGGGGTTGTGGGGAGGGGAAGATATATGCCAGAAAGAAGCTCCCATCTGCCTTTATCCATGATGAATGATTTGGGAAAAGTCCAAGTAGTAAGAGAGGGATTTAGCCTAGTTTCCTTGATTCTAGCTCCATTTATTTATGACAAGGTTGAGAGAAGATTTACAGGGAAAGTGAAAAAAAATTCCATAATGTGGCTTTTCATTCAAACTTGTGCTTAAGAGTAATCATTGCTGTTACCTCTAAGGGGGGTAAGGGGGCAGGGTATGGCGGGGGAGGGACTTCTGCAACCCAAGTAGTACAAAAAAGGGAAAAAATGCAACAGAGTAATTGCAGTTTATTAGAAGTTCTGTAGTTTGATACTATCTTTCCAGCTCCTTAGTTTATCATTACAAATCTGGCTCAAGTTTACTTTTCATTAAATCCCATCAAATTAATTTTTTTTTCTGTTTTCTTCTTCAGTTTGTGTGTGTGTGTGTGTAGGTGTGTGTGTGTTTGTGTGATAATAGTTGTTAATACCCACATTACTTTGTTATTCCTCAGAAGGACTCTTAAGGGTACATGCCAATAATTTGCTCATTTGGTAAATGATGAAACCAAGACTCAGAAAGTTTCAATAATGTTTACATGGAAACAAAGCTAAGGAGGGGGTGAGCCCAATTCAAACTTAGACGCTCCTGACTTCAAGACCTCGAGATTAAAACACCATGACTTTTGCCCCCTATGTATAGAGGAAGAGCTTGTGCCATTTGCTCATTGTCACGATGTAGGTCTGTGAGCAGGCAGCCATGCACCAGGCTTGTTCATTCCCTGGCCAACACACTTCTACACTGGTTTCCATGCCCTTCATTTTGAGAATGGTGTCCTTTTAGGGAAGAAAATCATTTCTTTGTATGTTAAATACAAAATTCCTTTGTTAAATCACACTATGTTGATTTAAACAGAATAGCAAGCAGAACATGAAAGACTTGTATTTAGACAGCTATATGCAGTATTTCTCTTGCTGTTTTCGTTTCAACTTTTAGTTTTCAGGAGCAATCCTAAAAAAGTTCATCTGCATGATCTGTTTCCTACTATTTTATCATGACAATTTCCAAACACATAGAAAATTGGAAAGGCTTACAGAATGAACATTCATATACTCAGCTCCCAGCATCTATAATTTTGCTGGCTTTACATTTCACTTATCCATTCGTCAATCTGTCTCTCATAAAGTGGACCTGTAGGACAGATAGAATTCTACACTGAGCCGGCCGGGCGCAGTGGCTCACGCCTGTAATCCCAGCACTTTGGGAGGCCGAGGCGGGTAGATCATGAGGTCAGGAGATCGAGGCCATCCCGGCTAACAGGGTGAAAACACGTCTCTACTAAAAATACCAAAAGAAAATTAGCCGGGCATGGTGGCGGGTGCCTGTAGTCCCAGCTACTCGGGAGGCTGAGGTAGGAGAATGGTGTGAACCCAGGAGGCGGAGCTTGCAGTGAGCCGAGATTGGGCCACTGCACTCCAGCCTGGGTGACAGTGTGAGACTCCATCTCAAAAAAAAAAAAAAAAAATCGACATTGAGCCATGGGATTTATTATGCAATTAAATCAATTGATCTTATGTTTCCAATGCAATTCAAGTTAACTGCAGATATCAGTACTCATTACCCCTAAACACTTAGTATGCATGTCATCAACTAGAGTTTAATATTTATTAACGTTTCTGTTTGGGTAAATTTTATATAAGGCAAAAATCAAATGTCTTGTGTATCATATGATGGTTTTTTGGTGAATATGTATAAGTATATATGTACATATATATGTATATGTATATATAAGTATACATATATAACATATGTACATATGTAAGTATACTTATATATACATATGCATATATACATATACATGTATAAGTACATATATACTTATGTATATGTATATTAAAGTATGTAAGTACATACTTAAGTATATAAGAACATAAGTATATAAATACATAAGTATATATATCTATATAAAAGTATATGTGTATATATACTTGTATAACTAAAACTACTGTCAAGGTGCAGAATGTTACTATTCCAAATTCACAACTTAATCCTCACCTCCTAGGCCTCTGCTAACCAAAATCGAGACACTTAGTTTCAGTTTTTAGGTCATACGTTAGTTTTACCCATTTTAGACTTCATGGTCATTCAAAGGAATCAGATAATCTCCAACTTATTTGTTGTAAGACTTCTTCTACTCAGCATAATGTTTTTGAGATATATCCAAGTTGTTGTGTGATTTGTTGCTTTTTATTTCTGAGTAATATTCCAGTGTATGAACATATCACAGTTTGTTTATCCATTCTTCTGCTGATGAAAACTTCAGCTAGTTTTCAGCTTAGGGTTTTACCAATAAGGTTGCTATGGTTATTTTTGCACAAAGCTTTTTAATTTACACATGTTTTCATTTCTCTTAGGTAAATAGCTAAGAGTAGAATTGATGGATCATGTGGTAGGCATTTGCCTAGTTTCAGAAAGAAACTGGTAGACCTTTACCCAAAGGGTTTGCATAATTTTACATTCTCATCAACACTGTATGAACATTCTGATGACTCCACAAGCTTGCCAACATTTGATATTTTCTGTCTTTTAAAGTTTAGATTTTCTGGAGTATACCTAGTGGTGTCCCATTTTGGTTTTAATTTTAATTTCCCTGATGATTAATGACACTGAATAATTTTTCATGTGCAAATTGACCATTTCAATAGCTTTTAACTGAACACTTGTAAACTGTTCAATATTTTTGCCCAATTTAAAAAATTTGATTGCTTGTTTATTCTTGCCTGATAGTGAAAACTGAGCAATATTGAATTCAGGTGAAATCACTGATATTTAATTAGTTGCCTGAAAAACTCAGTCTTATAAAACCATCCAAATGTACTAGTGTTTGTAGATAAAGCAGGTTAAGTGCTATCAGGTGTGGTCTACAATCGATGAGAAAAAAATATGATTTTAATTGCAGTTACTCCAGGGCTAATGTAGAGCTGTCCTATCTGGAGCAGAGCATGACAGGACAAATTAGTCTGGCATCTGTCAGCCTATTTTTGAGTTTTATTTTAACTCTTGGAAATCTTAAGATGACCATCTGATTTGGTTAATGCTTCTCTGAAACTGTCCTTCAAATCTGCCACTCCTTCTGCCTCATTCATTATTTCCTTGTAAAACTCAACTGGCCTTCTCATTCATTACCCTGAACATTATTTAACAATTCTATAATATCAATGGCCAACTGCTGAACTTAACAGTAGAGGATCAACTTGAGAAGGAGCAGAGGAATGATAAATGCATTCCCCTTATTATCATAAAGTAGGAAAATTATGACCATATGCATGGACTGAGCCAGAAGGGCAGAGATTTCCCTTTGTCTCCTTATTATTCACCCATTGTGCTGTACTAAGTTCCCTTAGTGGTCAAAGGGTGACAGAAGCAATACATTAAGCCTTTGCTGTAAAATGTTATCTAAAGGCAAAAAGTGGACCTGTAGGACAGATAGAATTCTACACTGAGCCATGGGATTTATGATACAATTCTATAACCAAATAAAAAATATCTGTGACTACATTTATGTGAAGCAATGGTGCCATTCTTTGGCTGGTTTAGGTAATCACAGGTGCACATTCTTTGTCATACTAGAGATATATCCCAGTAGACATTTGGGATCTGTTTTAAATTTAAAGTGGAAGTTCCAAGACAGATCTGGCAATTATTTTCAAATTTTATTTTTCAGAGGAAAATATACATTGTGGAAAAATACTAAAAAAAATTGTCACTCAAAAATAGTGCACTACATGTATAAATACAAAAACGCTTTTGGTTTTTATATATTACTTTTTTTAATGCTCTGCGTATGCATTGGGCCCATATAAAAAGAAACATATAAATAAAATGCAAAATATGGAAAAGGAAGTTTAGCAATGTGCACATGTGGCAGACAAAGCTTAAGTACAGAAGATCAGAGGGTTTGAAGTTGAAATTCAGTGCTGGATAAGGTACACCATGATAAAATGGTTGCAGTATTATTATTAAACATGCAAATGGATTATCTGGAGATACCAGCTATTCCTGTTTCAAAGAAAAACACTTTGGGTATTTTGACCATAATTGAGAAATAATTTTTCTTCCTTTACCATTTTAATTAATGTGCCTGCCTCTCCATCAATGTAACTTTTCTACCATCACCTAATGCAGGCAATTATACTGTGCTGTCTGAATTTGTTTTTTCATTTTCATGAGGTAGGAAAAAGAATTTGGAGTATTTCTGTATTACCAAGAAAGAGGCCAGCCCGTGAAATATTGTAGAGATTAGCTAGCTATATAGCCTAATGAAGAAAAAATGCAGCATTCCTTAAGCAGAACCAGTCACTTAACTTTTCTCCTCACTTCCACTTCTTTTCCCTCTCCCTCTGGCCTGCTAGGCATGAGTGTATCAGGGAACTATCTTCAACAGGAAGCCAGTAGTTGAGGTGGACTTTTGCTTGTGTTATTCCTGAGAGCTGTGCCATCCAATACAGTGGCCACTAGCCACACAGTGGCCACTAGCCACAAGTGGCTACTGAAAATTGAAGGGTGCTAAAAGAAATCATAGATGATACAAACAAATGGAAACACATCCCATGGTCATGGATGGGAAGAATCAATATTGTGAAAATGACCATACTGCCCAAAGCAATCTACAGTTTCAATGTAATTCCCATCAAAAATACCATCATCATTCTTCACAGAACTAAAAAAAAAAAATCCTGAAATTCATATGAAACAAAGAAAGAGCCCGAATAGCCAAAGCAATTCTAAGCAAAAAGAAAAAACCTGGAGGCATCATATTACCTGATTTCAAATTATACTACAAGGCTATAGTTATCAAAACAGCATGGTACCTGGTATAAAAATAGGCATGTAGACCAATGGGACAGAATAGAGAAGACAGAAATAAAGCAAAATACTTACAGCCAACTGATTTTCAACAAAGCATACAAAAATATAAACTGGGAAAAGGACACCCTATTCAATAAATGGTGCTGGCAAACTGGCAAGCCACATGTAGAAGAATGAAACTTCATCCCTATCTCTCATGTGGTACAAAAATCAAACCAAGATAGATCAAAGACTTAAATTTAAGACCCAAAACCATAACAATTCTGGAGAATAACATTGGAAATACTCTTCTGGACATTGGCTTAGGGAAAGAATTCATGACTAAGACCCCAAAGAAAATACAACAAAAAAAAATAAATCTCAATTAAACTAAAAAGCTTCTGCACAGCAAAAGAAATAATCAGCAGGGTAAACAGACATGCCACAGAGTGAGAGAAAACATTGACAAATTATGCAACCAAGAAAAAACTAGTATCTAGAATTTACAAGGAATTCAAACCGTCAGCAATAAAAAAAACAGAGTTCCATCAAAAAGTGGGCAAAGGACATGAATAGACATTTCTCAAAAGCAGGTAGACAAACAGCCAACAAATGTGAAAAAATGCTCAACATCACTAGTCATCAGGGAAATGCAAATTAAAACCACAATGAGATACCACCTTACTCCTGTAAGAATGACCATAATTAAAAAGTAAAAAAGCGATAGAGGTTGGCATGGATGTGGTAAAGAAGGAATGCTTTTACATTGCTGGTGGTAATGTAAACGAGTGCAGTCTCTATGGAAAACAGCATGGAGATTCCTTAAATAAAATAGGCTGTAGTCCCAGCTGCTCGGGAGGTTAAGGCAGGAGAATCACTTGAATCCAGGAGGCAGAGGTTGCAGTGAGACAAGATCATGCCACTGCACTCCAGCCTGGGCAACAGAGTGAGATTCTCTTTAGAAAGAAAAGAAAAAGAAAAATAGAACTATCATTTGATCCAGCAGTCCCATTACTTGGTATCTACCCAAAGGAAAAGAAGTCATTATTTGAAAAAGACACATGCACATACATGTTGAGCAGCACAATTCACAATCACAAATATGTGGAATCAACCTAAGTGACCATTGACCAAAGAGTGGATAAATAAAATGCTATATATATATCTATATATCTATATATCTATATATATCTCACCATAGAATACTACTCAGCCATAAAAAGAAACAAAATAATATATTTTCCAGCAACTTGGATGGAGCTGGGGGCCATTATTCTAAGTAAAGTAATTCAGAAATGGAAAACCAAATATTATATGTTCTCACTTACAAGTAGGAGCTAAGCTATGAAGATACAAAGGCATGATGATATAATGGACTTTGGGGACCTGTGGAGGAGGGTTAGGAGGAGGGTGAGGGATAAAAGGCTACATATTGGGTCGTGTGTACACTGCTTGAGTGACAGGTGCACTAAAATCTTAGAAATCACTACTAAACAACTTATCCATGTAACAGAAACAACCTGTATCCTCAAAACTATTGAAATAAAAAAATTCAAGGATGGCTAGTTTCATTTGAGATGTGCTATAGATGATTGGGCTTCTGAAGACTCTGAAAGAATGGATATAAAATATTTCTTTAATAATTTTAAAAAATATTGAATATATTTTGAAATGTTAACATTTTAGATATATTGGGTTAAAAATAAAGTATATTATGAAATTTATTTCACCTTTTTCAGTTTTTAAAATGTGGGTACTAAAAATTTTTTTAATTTTAAATTATATATGTGGCTAATATTATACTGCTGTCAGACAGTATTGCCTTAGAATACAATGTAGTAATTTCTCTTTTTACCTCATTAGTAAGAATGGTAGTCCTCTCCTGCCCCAATTTTTATTCTTGTATTAGACAAATCTTTAAAACTCACACTCAACATTCGGGGCTTGAATTCATTCCTTTATACTGTGCACATAGGAAACAGAATGCTGTACTTACCTCCTTTGGTCTATCTAACTCTCCAAGTCTTCCTTTAAGAGCAATTAGTTGCTAAAGTAGAAATCTGCTCTTACATTTTATTACAACTTATATTTATAAACCCGTGATCAAATGTTTTGTGCATATAAATTATGCATTCTGAAGAAGGCATATGCCCTGGTTCCATAGTGTCCTGTAAAGCAGAACTTTCCAACAAGTGACCTCAGCAATGAGTTGCAGATTTGCAGCCCCCAGGAGTCCAGGAAGGGCCTAGAGTGGCTGTCATCCTGGTTCAGTAACCTCTAGTTATAAGCAATATTCAGATGATCCATGTATGGATGGCCTGAAAGCACCCAAATATGAGGGAAGGCCTAATAATGCTGGCAGCCATCAGACAATCTGAATAGTCTTTCTTCCTGGGTAAGAAAGTGTTCTACACATGGTCATCTATTCAGGACTTAGGTTCAGATTGTGCTAGTTGTACTAGAAAAGCAGATCAGGTCTCCAACACCCAAAATCATGGCACACAGCCTTTAGTGGGAGGATATTTTTGCAAGAACTCTTAGTAGACCTAGCTGTGACTAGCAGTCTCAATCTCTGTCTTCACATATATGGATACTTATACCTATTTTTGATATGTATATTCTTCTAATAATGTTTAAGCTTCATCTTTGTCCACTATGTGCTACAGTAACAGAATAGCAGGGCTGGGTAATTTATAAAGAAAATAAATTTATTTGGCTCATGATTCTGGAGGCTGGGAAGTCCAAGGTTGAGGTGACGAATCTGGTGAGAGCCTTTTTGCTGCATCATAACATGGTGAAAGGCATCACATGGTGAGAGAGAGCAAGAGAGTCATCATTTGTTTTTATAACAAACACAATCTTCAAATAACTAATGCATCCCCTCAGTAATGACATTAATCCTTCTGCCCTTACGACCTAATCAACTCTCAAAGTTCCCACCTCTCAACACTGTTGCATTGGGGATTAAGTTTCCAACATATGAACTTTGAGGACACTTTCAAACCATAGCGAGATTCTTGTATGTTGACTGCTGTAGTAATGCATACTCATTCTGAGTCCTAGTTTGAAATATTTTATATAAGAAAGCTCAATTGGATTAAAAATGTTTTACCTTTAGAAATGCCAACAATACATTTATCAGTGAAAGACAAGAATGAGTTCTTCAAGCTGAAAAGCTAGTGTAAAGTTTAACTCAAGTGTCTCACTGGAAATTTGAAAATAATTCATTTGGAAGTATGATACAAATTTAACATTAAATATTTTCCCTTATGCTTTGTATTATTATAACTATATAATGTTAAGAGAATGTTATGCTTTTTTTTTTTTTTCCAAAAGGAGTTTTATAGACACACTTAAATCCCTCTGGTTTCTAGTGAGCCATGCAGATATTGTCATTTTCTCTGTATGCTATGACTAGAAAAGCACGGGGAAGCCCTGAAGTAAGGCGTGTTTGTTACTTGCCTTACATTTATAGTATCAGCTACTGATAACTGACAGAGCAATATTGCTCATCTCACTTCATTTACTAATGAATTAAAACTGCTTTCTCCTATGAGAAATTATAAAATAACAAAGGAGCCAGTAAGTACCAAAAGCAATTATAAGTAAGATATAGGAATAAGTATCTAATATTATCTATCAACTGCTTCTCCCAGAACCCTGGCCCCAGGAATGCTGGGATACTAGACTTTAGCATTTCCGTTTGATAGACAGTCACTCCTTTGCCTACCTCTCGTTTCTCTTGTCTGCTCTTCTGCCACATGCTTATGTCTTCTCTTTTCAGTCTGGTATTTATTGCAGAGAGTCTCCAGAGTCTCTCTTTCAAATGCTTGAAAGAACTTTAATATAGAGAAACTTGCTTAGTTTATACGGAGTCCAGGAATGCATGCTATTTGTGAAAACCATAGTAAGCAAGAGTATGTAAAAGGGAACTTACAGTTCTTTCTAAAACTCTCCCCAGTGTCATACCCATTGCCCAGGTAATTTTCTCCAACCTTTATTTCTGATGATAATAAAACTTTATCTTAGCTGCTCAGATTTCATCAACTGCAATTTATTCAACAATGGATATATAACCTCACAGGTGCAAAAAATATTTGAAACAACTTTAAAATAAACTTCTCATGAAGAATTCATGTTTTTTTTTTTTTTTTTTTTTTTTTTTTTTTTTTACTAGTTCTGTACTTAGCTCAATTAAACAGTTTTTTTTAAACTATACTTCACCAATTTAAGGAGTGTAATGTTAAGAGAAACAAATTTTCTGATTGGAGAGTTGAGGCTAGAGTTTCATTTACTGGAACACTTCAACCAGAAGGTTGGGCCACTGTATCAACAAGGACTGGAGGACTAAGAGAGCCTTTCAAAATGTCTTTGGGAGCTTGATGCATGTAGACAGATTACTTTCATTTCTGCCATCACTCTAGTCCAAACCACATCATGTAGGACAACTGCAATATTGACCTAGCCTGTCTTCTTGCTTCTGTTCTTTTCGATGTATCGCCTGTTTTTCACAGAATAGCCGGTTACAACATGCTGTTCTTCTCCTTAATGTGATACACAGTCTTATGTCATCAGTCCTGATCATCTTCTATTCTTGTCCCTGCTCACTATGGTTCAGCCACATTGTGCTTCTTTCTCTTTCTCAACCACTCTTAGTTCTGTGCAGACTTAGGACCTTTGCACTGGCTATTCTTATCATCTGTCAGATCTTTTCCATCTACCTTGATCTATACAAGGCTAGCTTTTTCATATTGACCATATGCCAGCTCAAATGTCACCTGACCATCCTACCTGCATTAGCACCCCTATGCAAAAACCCTCTCAGCCTCCTATTTCTATTTTTTATTGCACTATAATATTCTATATTTATTTATATAAATGTGTGCATTTATATACATGTGTGCATTTATGTGCATTTTCCCATAAAGACGGGAATGCTCTCTCTTATTTCATTGTTACATTTGCAGCATTACAGCAATGAGTAGCACTAATTGATGAATAATTCTTACAAAAAACAAATAATGGTTGTAATATAGATCTAAAAACCAATGAGAAAATGATTTTCCATTGTAAGCATATGAGTTGTTATCAAGTAAAGTAGCAAGATAACTGAAAATCTCTCTTTGGCAACTATTTACCTCATCTAATTCTTCCTCTTCTCTACCTCCCAGGCACTGGAGTTATTTTTGTATTAGGGAAAATCTAGCTTGGTAACACTTCAACCAAATCTTTGCTATGAAATATCTCATGGCCCAATAGTTTTTCTTCTTCTCCACTTAGAATAAAAATACCCATTTAATCAGTACCCATACTTTCCAGCAAAGGGGAAGGACAAAAGCAATCTGATTAAACCTCACCCTTCATAGGCATGTCACATTTAAAAGAGAAACTTATTGATACAGATATATTCCCTAATAGGAAAAATATTTGGATGGGTATTTTTGAGTACTCCTGATTCCCACATGTCTTAGTCTTGAGTTAAAAGTAAAGGATTTAGGAATTTGGCATCTTGCATCTGAAAGATTGCCAAGATCTTGCTTAAAGCATACCAACCTACATTAATCCCTAATGAAAGTATCATGCAATATTTCACTCTTCCTTTTAAATTAGTCATGCATGCCTTACCAATCTTCCCTTCCTATAATGATTCTATTGGCAAGTTTGATTGTAAAACACATACACTATATTAAACAGTTGATCAAAAGCAACATTGGTTGTATATTAACATTTTGTTCACATGCATTATGCCTATGCAACCTTGGCATGGTTGTATCAGAATTCCACGAGCAGAGTTTTGCTTTTGATCTGTGAGCTATTAGAAGCACTGTTACTACAGATGAAAGGAGTTAGAAAGTTCTATATCATAACACAGTGCGATCAGTAATTCACAGAGCAGGTAATTTGCAATGACTTGCCAAGCCTTTGATTGCACAGGGTTTATGGCTATTAGCAGTTTCCCCTTTCAAATTTGTATGGTTCCATACTTCCTTTTTGACCTCTTTTTCATCATTTATGGTCCAATTTGGTAGTGAAAAAACATAACTGCTTGCTTAGCGCATGGCTGTCATTCAAACCCCGGTGACTTACTGAGCACTTTGACATTTGTGATGATGAAAAAAACATTAAGCAGGTGTACAGAACACTAACCAGGTTCCTGAAACAATGCTTTATGGGATTCACAATGTACCTCTTGGCTATAAAATGATTCAGACTTGATTTTCTCTATCAATTTAATCTCAATGTTCAAATTCTCATTCAAAGAAGGAGGCATAGTTTTCACTAAAATTGAACTTAAATAAAATTCCCAATAATAATATTAATATAGGATCTCATAGGAACAATTGGAAGGGCAATGATTGCTTGCCACTAAAATAATATGAAAGTGGGGCTCATATGTCTACTTTGAAGTCATGCAATTAGGGGTACTACTTGATACCGGACTATATAAAATTTAAGCCCTATAAAATGTCTTCAGCAATGAAAACTTACAGCTAAATGGCATGATTCAGCCCCTTAGCTGTCTGAGTTGTATGTACACCATGTGAAGTAACATCATATTATTTTGTGGAGTTTTTTCTTTGCACATTAAAATTGGTCATCTGTTGTACAGGTGTGCAGCACATCTTGGCGTGGGTTAGTCTGCCCTCATGTGCAGTTTGTCTGGAAGATGTGGAAACCTGCAAAATTCAACATAATCCAGGTCCCCAATTAGTGTTTGAGGAAGCATTCAAAGTTGGTACCACTGAGCACAGGGAACAAGCTTTCAGTGATTTCCTTGTTACCAGAATCCAAACCTGGTTACTGTTAGATGCTGCAGAATCCATCATTCAGGCTCAGAATCCTTTTCAATTTAAAGTGGCAAGAATGTTGCAGACTCACACATACTTAACAAAATCAAGACTGTTTTCAGGATCATCCATTTCCCATCATCATTACAGTATTACAAAAAAAAAAAAAAACCTTTGTCAATAATACAGGACAGACAAACATTGTACTTTTACCTTCTGAATATTTGACAATCAGGAAATCATTTGAAAAATTTTAAACCTAGAATAGACAATTTTGAATCATTTTATGTTTGAAAGTGATGACTTCTAACAGAGCATAAAAGTTGCACACATTTACATATAATGCAGAAATACTTTCTTGACATAGGAGCTCTGGAAGAGTAGCTGGAAATATAAGCTAAGTTGGAAGATATGATAATGGCAGCTTCATTTGTCCTTACCATCTTGTTATTTTATTGCTACATTTTTATCTCCTTTCTATACATACCCATTTCATATTCAATACCATGAGCACTTACCGTCTTCTTTCTCTGTGCCAAATGTGTGAGGCAAAGAGCAATGACATGAATGAGACTAAGACAGGAAGTTCAGTTTAAAAACAAGGCAATGGTGATGCTTTATGAGTTTTACAGTGATGGCAAGAAATTTTATATCTGCCGTGTCCCTCAGGCTGGTTGTAATTTCAGTGTAGAGTGGAGCTGTTCCTGAGAAATTATTGATCTTGACTTTTACTAGGCCTGCAGTAAAGCAAAGGTAACAAATAATGTCATGCTTGAAGTTAGTGAAAAAATATTTGCAGTCATGGTTGTAAGTTGGGACGAAACTTGGAAGCACTGAACCTAAACCCAAAAGCACCCTGACTTTTTTCAGTTTCACATCATATTTTTATTTGTTTAGTTTTACTGATGAGATTTTTAGGTTAGTTAACTAGTACTTCCTTCTAGCCTATCTTGATATTTTACCAAGTCCTACCTAAAAACCCAGCCTTGTTTTGTGTACATGTGCTAACAACTACTTAGATGCAGCACTCCTTATTTATTGCAACCTTTGCCTGTGCTTTCATCTTTCAAAGACTTTGTGTGATCCTTTGGTATAGGTTATTTAGAAAAATGAATGAATTGATGAGGTATAACTTTGTAGGAAAAAGCATGAGTGTCTCATAAAAGAAGTGCAAATGTAAACCAAACCAAAGAGAAGAGACACCGAGTTTCTTTCTTTTTTTTTTTTTTTCGTGTACAAAACTGTTGTATTACATTTCTTTTCTTTACAAGTTCATGCATCTTTGGCTACAATTATATATTTGTATTATAATGTGGGGTCTGAATGAATTCTTTCCAAAAGTGGAAATACCAAGGAAAATCATTTCAGTTTATGAAATTACACTTAGCAGGTTTATTTGTTCTCTCTCAACTTGAAACCCACAAGTTTTTATTAAGGCTATGGTTCATATTTCAAATAGCAAGAAATCTTCAGGTCTCTCCCTTTTCTTCCCCCTCAAAATAAATCTACAAAGCACCTGGATTTAGAAGAACAACATGGATATATTGCCCATTAACTCTGAAAACTAGCAAACACTTCCATAATAAAAATAAATAGCGTGTACTGTAATCGATGAGGAGGCAACATCCCACATTGTTTATTGATTCATAAGGTTAAGATTAAAGTGGGATTCTTGCCTGTGTTTATCAACATTTTTTTTTTTTTTTAAGCAGTAAGTGAACCTGGAATCTCACAAACCAATCAATAAAGTTTAAAAGCTTCAGTGAATCTAACCCATAACAGGTCCTTGTTTGGAGAACACGCTCAAGAAACACATGTGCCTTTAAGAGGTCTTGAAAGACTTTACACTCATGGACCATTACCATTTCCAAACACCCTGCAGCATTACCAGCCCAACATATGCTGACTGTATATCACCGTGACCCTCTCACTAAAGCTCTTTTGACTGGAGTGCTTTTAATACCCACTTTCTCAGCTGAGCTCAGGAGTGATTTGTTTTACATGCCACATTAATCCTTTCCACATTTTCTGGATGAGGCAACCACAATTCCACTTGTGAGGTGTTTCTAAAACACAGTTATAGGAATAAAGCAGCAGGGTCCCAGACTTGACAACTTCCCTCTAGGCAGCTGACAAAGTGGGCTATCGTGCCTCGGTTTAACTCTTCAAACGAGCAATTGTGCCCAGCCACTAGGGTGGGCCAGCCTTCTAGGCTGGTAGGAGGCCCCTTTTATTGTAGGCAATTTACTCTCAATTAAAACGCTGTAGGAATCTTCATAGACCTAATGCTTTATTGATACTAATGCATATTAGTAAAATTAACATCAAGAATAAACTAAAAAGAGCAGTAGAACTAAAAATACATAAAACACAGCTCAGTAAAACCAAAGAAAGTTCTTCCATCAAACCTTCACAATAGTAGGAAGAGAGCTTTTTCTTACTTAATGCATGGGCAATTAGTGTTCAAAGCACAGGTTTTTATTATGTGGTAATTTTACAGTTTTAACTTTAAAGGTAACTTCCCCCCTCCCCCACCAAATATATTCCAAGACCAATGAATTTCTGATGCACGCATTTATGAACTTTTCTACATTTTTAATTTCATTGAATATAAGTAATGTAGGTTTTTAAAATTTCAAGTTGTCAACAAGGCTAACTGATTGAACCCACCAATTGTTTAAAGAAATGTTTTTACATGTCAGCACTCAGCTAATTTTATTAACTTGTTAGTATTATGCTCTCAATTTTATGTGTTAAAATCTAACTGTACAAGCAACTTGAGGCCTAAAATTATGCCTTTATCCAATCCTAATTTATTGTTCTTCCCTCATAAATTTTATTTGTAGCTTCTATGGTCTGAAAAAAGCGATAAATCAAAGGTGAGTTTTACATAGTTTAGATTGAGTTCCTTATTTTTGTTTGAAATTAATCCAATCCATTCCTCCTGGTGTCATCATCAGATGCCTAATAGTATGTCTCAAAGCAAGAGATCACTTGAGTCAAAGAGATCTTTTTCTTCTAAAGCAGAGGATGGCAGTTCCACATGCTCAGGTGATAAATCATCTACATAAATTATGTGGGGATTGATGTAATGTTTATAAAATATGTAGAGATCTGTAAGTGAAAAATACTCTTCCATTTATCTCTTGTTTCAGATTGTCTTCCTAAGATAATCAGGAATATGATTCTAGCTGTTTCTGAAGAAGCATTTTGGAGGACCAATGTACCGTGTTTACATTACCATGGTTAAAATCCTAGTTGCTAGACTGCCTGGCATACCGTAGTGCTCATTAAATATTTGTAAAATGGATGGTGGATTCAAACACACACCTTCACATTCTAAATAACAGTGTAATTATAAAACAACCACCAACAACATTTATTTTAGCACTGGAATGCTTACTAGAAATTTTGCTAATTTCACTCAATTGTTTAAATTTCTGGTATCCTTTAAAATTTAAAAAAAAATAAGTGAAGGAAAAAAGACGCTGATAATAATCTTTCTCTCCATACACACACACACACACACACACACACACACACACACTCCACACTTACAAGAGACCCTGCTTTAAGAAAATAATGTATTCTCAAATGTAGAAAACAGAACTGGTACTTAACAGACCATTTGCAGAAGTGAGGCCATGTTATACACATATTTAAGATAAATTGTTTTAATTTTAAGATTGCATAAATGTTTAGGACTCCAGAAAGTTGAGTTTAAATAAATTTGTCAACAATGGATAGAGAACTATGAATCCATTTAATCTATATTTGTGTTAAAAATGGTTTTATAAAAGTGAATTTTAGTTTTGGGAGCTCTTGTCTCACTACCTAGAATCATCTCAAATGATAGAATGCTTTTAAGAAAAACAGTTCCTGAGTGTAAAGTTGACTTCTGCCTTAAACTTTATTTTAAATATGCTGTTTTCAGTATCTTTAAAGAAAACTTTCTAGATTACTTTCTTTCTCTAAATTTATGTTTCTTTAACGGGATCTAGAAGTCCTTGGCCGGCTTAGAGAATTGTAAAAACACTGTTTTATACTCTGCTTGGACATTTGCTCAGCTGAGTTTGGGTTCAAATTTAGTTTTATCCACTAAAATTGCCCATTCCTCTCTTGCCATTGGGCATTTTTTCAATCTTAACAAAACCAAGTCCATATTATAGGCCTGCTGGCCAACATTCCAGGTAAATGAATGGTTTTAAAGAAAAATGGTGCTATTTTTCAAAAGCCTGACATTTAAAAAATACAAATCCAAAATTGAAACCTTCAATAATTTTTCCATGCCTATATGCTGCAAGAAGCAAATAGTTACACAAATGAATACATCTGGGATTATTTTCAAGCTGTTATTCCCCACCAGGGAAA
Organism: Theropithecus gelada; assembly: GCF_003255815.1. Taxonomy (NCBI): domain Eukaryota; kingdom Metazoa; phylum Chordata; class Mammalia; order Primates; family Cercopithecidae; genus Theropithecus; species Theropithecus gelada. The sequence goes on from NC_037670.1 coordinate 96,775,645, forward strand.
ATATTTAGAAATAAGGCTCAGTCTTTGTGCTGGAACTACAAAGAGGCCAGCCATCTTGATGCTTTTCCAGATCGTTTAATGATTTTCCTCATATTGTGTGGTGGCTTTACTGCCCTGTTTCCTATGCCTTCCCATTTGCTGTTGGTAACCATTTATGTTGGGTGTGTTCCAATTTCCAAATCTGTTTTGTGGCATTTATAGCTTGCAGCTAATAAGGCCATTCAGTATTTTAAAAATATAAATATTAAAAAATATATTTTGCCATGGAAATCTAGAGGAAACTATTCAAAATTTAAAAACAGCCTCATTAAAGAATGGCATACGCTACTCTTTAAACTGTTAAGTGAGTGTGATTGTACTTGAGAGATGGCAATTTGATTCTAGAGTCCAGGAGGTGCATGATTAGGCATGTATGTGTATATGCGTGCATGCTATATATATGTAGACATACATGTTATATATATGTAAACATATATAAAATGCAGTATGTGTGTATATGTTTGTATACGTGCACATGTGAAATTATGTATATGATTAAATAATTTGTACAAAAGGAATGGTAATCCATATATCTTATTTTGCAACCTTTGACTTCTGTAACATAAAACCTCCAAAAAGTTTTCCTCTTGTTGCCCAGGAAAATAATTTGAGGCATCCCTCCTTATGAACATCACCTGAGTTATTGCTGTGATGTGTGTAATATACATTACCACCTACATTTTTTTTTTTTTTCTTTTGAGACAGAGTTTTCCTCTTGTTGCTCAGGCTGGAGTGCAATGGCGCGGTCTCGGCTCACTTGCAACTTCCACCTCCCGGGTTCAGGCGATTCCCCCGCCTCAGCCTCCCAAGTAACTGCATTACAGGCATGCGCCACCACACCCAGCTAATTTTTGTATGTTTAGTAGAGACGGATTTTTATCATGTTGGTCAAGTTGTTCTTGAAATCCTGATCTCAGGTGGTCCAACCACCTTGGCCTCCCAAAGTGCTGGGATTAGCTACTGCGCCCAGATTCCTGGTGTTATTTATATTATCAGCTTGGATTTTAGAATTTTTGAATTTTTAGAGTTTTTGCCTTCCTGTGTGACTTTGTGTAAAATAAAAATTAATTGGGTTTTTAAGGTGCATAATTACTATATGTCTAGGAAACCTAAAATCTCTAGAACTAACTCCAAATTAAACAATAAAAAATAAATATTATTAAGGTAGTCTTTTCACTAAACATGTATTCAAGGAGATCATGTTAAATATGCATTTATAGCCCATTTAAAATTAAATATAAATTAAATATTTAACATTAGCTATTTAACACTTTGATTTAAATGATGTATTTCTCAACCTCAATTATATTAGATTTAGTTCATAGTTTTATTTTAATTTCTTATATTTAAAACACACCTTACCAATCTAAACATTTTTATATTATTTTTTTCTTTAACTCAAAGTAAAAATGATTAGATATTTTCATTATGGCCAAAGTTTGAGATAAATATAAAATTTTCTTTTTAATATTATGCTCAAGAATTTCAGATTAAATGTCAAAATCATATGAGAACAAGGTTTCTTTTTTAACATTTTTAATTAGTACATAACTGTACATATTTGTGGGTTACATGTAATATTTTGATATGTGCATACAATGTGTAAAAATCAAATCAGGATAATTAAGATGTTCATCACCTCAAATATGTACTATTTCTTTGTTTTGGAAACATTTCAGATAACTAGCAGAGAAGATTTGATATTCAGAACGTTTCTTCCAAGAAAATCTGAGCAATTAATTTTTAAGAGTGTGCCAATAATGCATATGGTGAGAAATATGGGTTGGTTAACACTATTGTAGCTCATTAATTTTCACATTTGAAGTTCTGTGAAAAGAAAAATTCTCAACCATAGCCAAGGGAGGTGAGGATAAAAAACCTTGTTATTCTATTTTTATGTTACTGAATGAGAAAACAATACCAACTTTAGGATCTGGGCATCGGTGAAATTGTTTACAGTGATATTGCACAGATCTACAGAGAAATTAATTGCTCTGAAAATAATTTCAGGCATATCTACTTATGAATGTCACCTGAGTTATTGCTGTGATATGTGTAAATAGACAATATTTAAGCTCGTGGATATTGAACAGAAATTATGTCGTATTGATAGGTATTCACATATATTAGATTAACTTTGATTTACTTTATGGCAAAGACACAATGCTTAATTTCACTAGTCAAGTTACCATTCATGTTAATGATGTATTTGTATAGACATACAAACTAAAAAGAGGTGTTTTTAAATTATCATTTGTAATACAGTTTAATTTTTGTGATTTTAAGAGTAATAAATGCTCATTAGAATTCATCAATATGACAGCAGAAATTCAGGGAACCCCTTTAATGCTACCCTTGAAATATAACAAAGGTTTATATATATGTAAATAGATTAGTGTATACTATTGCTGATTTTTTATTATACACTAACAAGGTAGAGACTAATGGTTCTCGTTGTTACATAAATAATGTTACTATTATCAATGTACAGAAATTATCAAATTTTAAGTCAGGTCCTCCAATTTCTTACTTTTGCTTAATAATTCATGGGCCACTTCTGCTAATACACAGAAATCTGCTTCAATACTTTAAATATTGCTGTGTATCCTTGTAATAAATAAACTTACTATAATTTGTTTAACCAATTCTTTACTGGTCAAATATTTAGATTATTTCTAAATTTTGAATATTAGAAACAATTATTTAATGAACATTCTCTCAAACAGTTTTGTTCACTTGGGCCTATATAGCTATTGTGTAATTTTTGAATATATCACGATTGGCTCAATGTGTATGAACATTACTCAATTCATGGATGCTACCAAATGCTTTCCAAAAAATTGTAACAACTTACATTGTCATAAAATTGTCAGAGGATACGTGTCTTTTTACTGTTATACAAACATAGTTATTAAAGCAACCCCTCTCATTTTTCTTCTTTTCATTTGAAAATAATGCAAATAGTACATATTCATACAAAAAACTTCTAGCAACCCAGACCTATATAAAATAAGATTACAAGGCCATTTTCACCATCCTTCTCTTTGCTCCCCCATGCGCCACACTCACACACTGATCTCATTCTCCTCTCCACTATGCATGCTGTGGATTTCCAAGCATTTCTGTTTGAGCATGTTTCCTTAATATAAATACTACTAATTAGTCATGAATACAATCTTATTCTATATTTTATTCTTCAACATTGTTTTCTTCACTTGAAAATGTATCATGTATATCTTCATGTTACTTTTAATGTCTGTGTATTATGTAGTACATATGTTAATTTATTTAGTTCTTTCCTTATTGAACAGTGTTTAGGTTATTTTTAGGTTTTATAACTATTTTATTCTTCTCTACCAACAGTATAAAATCACTACCTATTATAAAATCGGTACATATGAAGTACATATAGAAATCTTTGCCACCTGTGTATTCGCAAAGAATATTTAGAATTGGATATAGGTGGTCAAAATATACACAATTGAAGTTTTGATAAATTCTGCCAAGTTTTCTAATTATTTGAATACATTTTCCAGCCACAGTGCCCCAATATTTTATCATTTGTACTCATAATATTGTTATACTGTTGAAATCAATAAATAAATGTTTTTAGGTCATCAAAAGTTTTTGACTCTAAAATGCCACATCAGGAAATTTGCTAGTTTTTTTGTGGTGTTCTTCGCTTACTTTATGACTCATGTAACATTTTTTCCCTATTGTAATTGTTGACCATTTGGCTATCATATTTTTTCTTTCAAATTTTTTAAGTCTTTAAAATTTTGTTTTGCTTGTATAATTTATATTTTAAAATTGTTTTTTCTTTGTGGTTTTTGGATTTTTGTAATGTGCTTAAAAAAGCTTCCCTACCTCAAAGATGAAAGATATTTACAAATGATTTTTTATAGTATGTTTGTTGTTTTTTACATGCATGACACTTTGAAGTCAATTTGAGATTTATTCTGGTGCAAGTAGGTGTTCTGATTTATTTTCCAGGTTTATTTTATTTTTTTCCAATTGCAAGCCAGTTGGCCCACTATCATTTGATGAATGATCTAGACTACTTAGAAATGTCAACTTTCATGTATATGAATTTCCCATGTGTGCTTGCATCTATTTTTAGATTCTCTATTGTATGCTATTGATATGTTTGTTTCTGCATCATACTAAATGTTTCCAATCACTTTAACTTTGTAGTAAAATTTAATGTTATATAAGATTTGTCACACTCATTGCTTTTATTTCAAATATTTTCTTAGCTTTACTCATGTTTAAGACCAGAGACAAATGTCTGCTTTCATTAGGAATGCATTGAGTTTTTACATTAACTTAGGAATAACTGATGTTTTGAAATCTTGTAAAAAATGTAATATTACTATTTGAGATACAATATGTATCTCCATTCATGATCTCTGAATTGTTCTTCAGTATAGTTTTTATAATCATATTTGTATGGGTATTAGCTATTTTATAAAAAGTTTACTTATAAGTATATTGTATTTTTACCAATTTTATAGACGAAAAAATATAGAAAAATAAATATTTTATATTTAGTTACTGTTGGTAGAGAAGAATATTTTGCTACTGGCAAAATATTGAAGTGAGCTATAATTCTTAATAATCTGTATAGTAATTATACTTTGCTATAGATATGATTATCTAATCTATAAATAATTAAGGTTCTGTTTCATCCTTTCTTTGCTGGTTTTTTAATGCATTTACTGATTTGTTGACTTCTTATGGAAAAATAAAATAATAGTGGTAACTGATACCCTTATGCTAATTCTAACTTTAGTACTCTTTAAAATTAAACTTTTACCCTAAAGTATATTCTTATTGGTTTGTGATAGGAGAGTTATTTTGACTTGTTAAAGACCTCTGACATATTTCTGATTTAGTAATTGGTATTGAATCTTATCAGATGATTATCCATTTATATTAAGGTGCATGTGCCATTTTTATTATTTAATATATTAATGTAGTGAATCTTATTAATAAGTTTCCCAATATCAAATGTCCTTACTCTTTATGAAAGAAATTCTTAAGTTATTTAAATATATTGTTGGATTTTATATGCATTTTAATATATCACAAATTAGATTATAATATTTTTTAGTATATGTTATTTTATTAGCTTGGATAAACCAAGTCATACTGGAATTTAATTTCCTTTTTGTATGATATAGGCTTCCTTTATGCTTTGAGATAGTCACATGACAGGTGATTTTTGCTGTTGTTCCTAAGGGTTTCTACAATTTGTACTTAGGCTCGTTGTAAGCTAGTTTTTTTTTTTTTTTTTTTTTTTTTTTTTAACTTTAAGTTCTGGGATACATGTGCAAAATGTGCAGATCTGTTACATAGTTACATAAGTGCCAGGGTGGTTTGCTGCACCTGTCTACTCGCCATCTAGGTTTGAAGTCCCGCATGAATTAGCTATTTGTCCTGATGTGACCTTGTTCTTGAATAAACTTTTTAACTTCTTTCATAGATATTGTCTCATTCAATTCTTTATATCTTTAATCAATTTGGTAAGTTACACGTTTCATAAAATAATCAATTGATCCATGGTTTAAAATCATTTTTATGTTACACTGAATTTTCTGTTAGAATTTTAAATATTTCTTCTATTTATAAATATTTTTATTCCTTCTCAATATGTGTTCTTATTTTTCTTGATATTTCTAGTTAATATTTAATCCATTTTATTATGCCCCCACAAAAGAACCAGAGTTTTTTGTGTGTTCTATTGTTTTCCTTATTTCTGAATAATTAACTCAGCTTTTGTTTTATTAAATTGTCACTTCATTTTTCCTTAGGTTTTATTTCAAAGGTCCATTCAAATTTATTCTCATATCCTACAAACAAAGCCAAATTTAGGTGGATATTGTTGCTCAACTAAAAGACTGTTTCTCCTCTGAAACAGAAATGTAGAGGCATTAGTTCTATTGCCTGCAAGAGAAAATTTCAATAGATTTGTTCTTGGAAAACAATTTTCTATTGCCATGCAAATAGAAAATGCTTAGAAAGGGTAACATTTAATAACCTAATCTTTATTTAAATAACATTTATTTGCAGCAATTGTTGCTAAACAGAAAATATTTTATAGAACAAATTTTCTATAATGAATATAAAGTGACAAGATATATAAAAGCACATATATTTTTTATCCTATACAACTTTTCTGAATTTATCAATTCTAATAGTTTAAGTGGAATCTTTAGGTTTTTCTAGATCTAAGACCATATAGTCAGCAAATGAGGATAATTTGACTTCTTTCATTCCAATTGGGTGTTCTATTTCTTCCTCTTGTTGAAGTGCTTTAGCTAGGAATTCTAGTACTGTGTTAATTACAGTAGTGAAAGTCATCATCTTCTTCCAGATTTTAGGGAAAAGTCTTTCATTTTTTTCTCACCCAGTATATTAGGTGTGGGTCTGTCATATATATGGCTTTTATCATGTTGAGTATGTTCCTTGTATGCCCAGTTTTTTGAGAGTTTTTAATGAAGAGGTGCTAAATTTTATTGAATGCTTTTCCACCATCAATTGAAATGGTCATACATAAATTACTGGCATTTCTATATGCCAGCAGTGAATGATCTGAAAAAGAAATCAAGAAAGTAATCTCATTTACTATAGTTATAGATAAAATAAAGCACTTAGAATAAATTTAATCAAAAAAGTGAAAGATCTCTACAATGAAATTGATAAAACACTGATGAAGGAAATTGAAGGGGACACAAAAAATGGAAAGCTATTCCATGTTTATGGATGGGAAGAATCAATATTGTTAAAATGCCCATACTACCCAAAGCAATCTACAGATTCAATGCAATCCCTATTAAAATACCAATGATATTCTTCATACACCAGTGGCACCTGGAACACCAGCAAGACAGGAGAACTGCCTCACACAGAAGAGCTCCGGCTGGCATCAGGCCAGTGCCCCTCTGAGATGAAGCTTACAGAGGAAGGAGCAGGCAGCAATCTTTGCTGGTCTGCAGCCTCCACTGGTGATACCCAGGTGAACAGGGTCTGGAGTGGACCTCCAACGAACTGCAGCAGATCTGCAGAAGAGGGACCTGACTGTTAGAAGAAAAACAAACAGCAACAACAACATCAACAAAAAAGACCCCCCTACTCAACAAAAACTCCATCCAAAGGTCATCAGCCTCAAAGATCAAAGGTAGATAAATCCATGAAGATGAGGAAAAACCAGCACAAAAATGCTGAAAATTCCAAAAGCCAGAATGCCTATTCTCCACCACATGATTGCAACTCCTCTTCAGCAAGGGAACAAAACTGTACAGAATGAGGCTGACAAATCGACAGAAGTAGGCTTCAGAAGGTGGGTAATAACAAACTCCTCTGGGCTAAAGAAGTATGTTCTAAGCCAATGCAAGGAAGCTAAGAACCTTGATAAAATGTTACATAAACTGCAGACTAGAATAACCAGTTTAGAGAGTAACATAAATGACCTGATGGAGATGAAAAACACAGCACAAGAACTTCATGAAGCATACACAAGTATCAGTAGCCAAATAGATCAAGAGGAAGAAAGAATATCACAGATTGAAAACCACCTTGCTGAAAAAAGGCATGCAGACAAGATTAAAGAATGAAAAGGAATGAACAAAGCCTCCAAGAAATATGGGACTATGTGAAAAGAACAAACCTATGATTGATTGGTGTACATGAAAATGACGGGGAGAATGGAACCAAGTTGGAAAACACACTTCAGGATATTATCCAGGAGAACTTCGCCAACCTAGCAAGACAGGCCAACATTCAAATTCAGGAAATACGGAGAACACTAAGATACTCCAGTAGAAGATCAACCCTAAGACACTTAATCTTCAGATTCTCCAAGGTTGAAATGAAGGAAAAAATGTTAAGCACTGTCAGAAGAATCAAGTCACCTACAAGGGGAAGCCAGTCAGACTAACAGCAGATCACTCCACAGAAACCCTACAAGCCACAAGAGAGTGGGGGCCAGTATTCAACATTCTTAAAGAATTTTCAACCCAGCATTTCAAATCAAGCCAAACTAAGCTTCATAAGCAAAGGAGGAGTAAAATCCTTTCCAGACAAGCAAATGCTGAGGGATTTTATTGCCACCAGGCCTGTCTTGCAAGAGCTCCTAAAGGAAGCACTAAATATGGAAAGGAAAAACTGTTACTGCAAAACCCACCAAAATATAAAGACCAATGAGATTATGAAGAAACTGCATCAACTAATGTGCAGAATAGCCAGCTAGCATCATGATGACAGGATCAAATCCATACATAACAATATTAAAATGTAAATGGGCTATGTGTCCCAATTAAAAAACAGACTGGCAAACTGTATAAAAAGTCAAGATCCACCAGTGTGCTGTATTCGGGAGACCCATGTCACATGCAAAGACATACATAAATTCAAAATAAAAGGATTGAAGAATATTTACCAAGCAAATGGAAAGCAAAAAATAGCATGGGTTGCAATCCTAGTCTCTGATAAAAAAGACTTTAAACCAACAAAGATCAAAGAAGACAAAGAAGGGCATTACATAATGATAAAGGGATCAATAAAACAAGAAGAGCTAACTGTCCTAAATATAGGTGCACTCAATACAGGAGCACCCAGATTTATAAAGCAAGTTTTTAGAGACCTACAAAGACACTTACACTCCCACATAATAATAGTGGGAGACTTTAACACCCCACTGTCAATATTAGACCGATCAATGAGACAGAAAATTAACAAGGATATTCAGTACTTGAACTCAGCTATGGATAAAGTGGACCTAATAGACATCTATAGAACTCTCCACCCCAAATCAACAGAATATACATTCTTCTCAGTGCCACATGGCTCTTATTCTAAAACAGACCACATAATTGTAAATAAAATACTCCTCAGCAAATGCAAAAGTATGGAAATCATAACAGTCTCTTAGACCACAGTGCAATCAAATTAGAACTCAAGATTAAGAAATTCACTCAAAACCACACAACTACATGGAAACTGAACAACCTGCTCCTGAATAACTCCTGAGTGAATAATGCAATTAGAGCAGAAATTGAGAATTTCTTTGAAGTCAATGAGAACAAAGAGACAACGTACCAGAATCTCTGGGACACAGCTAAAGCAGTGTTAAGAGGGAAATTTATAGCACTAAATGCCCACATCAGAAAGTGGGGAACACCTAAAATTGACTCCCTAACATCACAATTGAAAGAACTAGAGAAGCAAGCACAAACAAATTCAAAAGCTAGCAGAAGACAAGAAATAACTGAGAGCAGAGCAGAACTGAAGGAGATAGAGACACAACAAACCCTTCAAAAAATCAATTAATCCAGGAGCTGGTTATTGAAAAAATTATAACAAAATAGATAGACTGCTAGCTAGACTAATAAGAAAAGAGAGAAGAATCAAATAGACACAACAACAATGATAAAAGGGATGTCACCACTGATCCCACAGAAATACAAACTACCATCAGAGAATGCTGTAAACACCTCTATGCAAATAAAGTAGAAAATCCAGAAGAAATGGATAAGTTCCTGGACACATGCACCCTCCCAAGACTAAACCAGGAAGAATTCGAACCCCTGAATAGACCAATAACAAGTTCTGAAATTGAGGCAGTGATTAATAACCTACCAACCAAAAAAAGCCAAGGACCAGATGGATTCACAGCAGAATTCTACCAGAGGTACAAAAAGGTGCTGCTACCATACCTTCTGAAACCTATCTAAATAATTGGAAAAGAAAGACTCCTCCCTAACTCATTTTATGAGGCGAGCATCGTGCTGATATCAAAACCTGGAAGAGACACAACCAAAAAAGAAAACATCAGGTCAATATCCCTGATGGCATCTTGATGCGAAAATCCTTAATAAAATACTGGTGAACTGAATCCAGCAGCATATCAAAAAGCTTATCCACCACAGTCAAGTTGGCTTCTTCCCTGGGATGCAAGGCTGGTTTGACGTATACAAATCAATAAACGTAATCCATCACATAAACAGAATCAATGGCAAAAACCACAGGATCATCTCAATAGATGAAGAAAAGGTCTTTGATAAAATTCAACATCTCTTCATGCTAAAAACTCTCAATAAACTAGGCATTGATGGCACATATCTGAAAATAATGAGAATTATTTATAACAAAACATAGCCAGTGTCATACTGAATGGGCAAAAGCTGGAAGCATTCCCTTTGAAAACCAGCAGAAGACAAGGATGCCCTCTCTCACTACTCCTGTTTAACATAGTATTGGAAGTTCTGGCCAGGGCAATCAGACAAGAGAAAGAAATAAAGGGTATTCAAATAGGAAGAGAGAAAGTCAAATAGTCTCTGTTTGCAGATTACATGATTCTATATTTAGAAAACCCTATTGTCTCAGCCCAAATACTCCTTAAGCTGATAAGCAACTTCAGCAAAGTCTCATGTTACAAAAATCAATGTGCAAAAATCACAAGCATTCCTATACACCAACAATAGACAAGCAGAGACCCCAATCATGAATGAACTCCCATTCACAATTGCTACAAAAATAATAAAATACCTAGGAATACAACTTACAAGGGATGTGAAGGACGTCTTCAAAAAGAACTACAAACCACTGCTCAAAGAAATAAGACACAAATGGAAAAACATCCCATGCTCATGAATAGGAAGAATCAACATTATGAAAATGACCATACTGCCCAAAATAATTTATAGATTCAGTGCTATCTCCATCAAGCTACCATTGACTTTCTCTTCAGAATTAGAAAAAAACTACTTAAAATTTCATGTGGAACGAAAAGAGAGCCTGTATAACCAAGACAATCCTAAGCAAAAAGAACAAAGTTGGAGATACCATGCTACCTGACTTCAAACTGTACTACAAGGCAACAGTAACCAAAACAGCATGGTACTGGCACCAAAACAGACATATAGACCAATGGAACAAAACAGGGAACTCAGAAATCACACCACACATCTACAACCATCTGATCTTTGACAAACCTGACAAAAACAAGCAATGGAGAAAGGATTCCCGATTTAATTAAAGGTGCTGGGAAAACTGGCTAGTCATATGCAGAAAACTGAAACTGGACCCCTTCCTTACACTTTATACAAAAATTAACTCAAGATGAATTAAGGACTTAAATGTAAAACCCCAAACCATAAAAACCCTAGAAGAAAACCTAGGCAATACCATTCAGGACATAGGCATGGACAAAGACTTCATAGTAAAACACCAAAAGCAATGGCAACAAAAGCCAGTACTGACAAATGGGATTTAATTAAACTAAAGAGCTTCTGCTCAGAAAACAAATATCATCATCATCAGAGTGAACAGGCAACCTACAGAATGGGAAAAAATTTTTGCAATCTACCCATCTGACAAAAGTTTTACATCTAGATCTACAAGGAACTTAAAAATTACAAGAAAAAACAAAACCTAATCAAAAAGTGGGCATATGAAAAAAACTCAACATCACTGAGTATTAGAGAAATGCAAATCAAAACCACAATCGGATACAATCTCGTGTCAGAATGGTCATTATTAAAAAGTCAGCAAACAATAGATGCTGGCGAGGCTGTTGAGAAATGGGAACGCTTATACACTGTTGGTGAAAGCGTAAGTTAGTTCAACCATTGTGGAAGACCATTTGGTGATTTCTCAAGGATCTAGAACCAGAAATACCATTTGACCTAGCAATCCCATTACTGAGTATATACCCAAAGGATTATAAATCATTCTACTATAAAGACACATGCACATGTATGTTTATTGCAGCACTATTTATAATAGCAAAGACTTGTGACCAACCCAAATGCCCATCAGTGATAGACTGGATAAAGAAAATGTGGCACATACACACCATGGAATACTATGCAGCCATAAAAAGAATGATATTACGTCCTTTGCAGGGACATGGATGAAGCTGGAAGCCATGATTCTCAGCAAACGAATACACAAACAGAAAACCAAACACCACATGTTCTCCCTCATAAGTGGGAGTTGAACAATGAGAACACATGGACACAGGGAAGGGAACCTCACATACCAGGGCCTGTTGTGGGGTGGGGGGCAAGGGGAGGGAGAGCATTAGAAGAAATACTGAATGCATGTGGGGTTTAAAACCCAGATGACAGATTGATAGGTTCAGCAAACCATCATGGCACATGTATACCTATGTAACAAACCTGCACATTCTGCATGTGTATCCCGAAACTTAAAAAAAAAAAAAAGATGTTATATGCATTTCAGACCTATGTCATAAAGTGCTCCCCCCAGCCCATGTCAGAAGTAAACATTAGTATTTTGTATGTTGATTTCTGTGCCCTATATCAACGTCTCTGCTTAGATACATTACAATAAGCAGTGTCTAGTCACTTGTGATACTTTTGATTATTATTTTTTTTTTTGGGGGGATGACTCTCTCTCTCTTAATTATATCAACTTGAGCACATCCTTACCACCAGAGAAATTTAATAGGCCAGTCTACACATCCTCTTGGTATCTAATCCCAGGAATGTGCTCCAGGCTTTGAGGTTTTCGCTTCCTATTCTTAAATGCATTGGCACTCAAGGCACTCAAACACGCATCAACAAAGGTGCCTGTCTTCTTTGAAGTTATTTTCTGCGGAAATCACAGCCACTGACCAAATGATTTGAAAAGATTAAATTGTGCTTATTTTATGACATTCTAAAACAGCAGGGTTAAATGCTGGGCTGGCTGCCAGCACCACAGCACCCACACTTTCATGTTTGGCTGCCAGATACATCCACCAGAATTGCTCTGGAGTAGAAATGTGCAATGGTGCCATTCTGGAGAGAAGAAATGAGTTTTTTGAGTTTTATGCTTTGACAAATGGATAATTCAAATATATTTTACATGTGTATGAACTATTTTTAAAAATTAAATTCAATTTCAGTTGTTGGAGGGATTGTTTTTCCCTTCTCTTGGAGGACAGACGTTGCCTCTACCAGTTAAATTACTACTTTCTTTGTTTCAGGGAAATGTGGGATCCCTTTCTCTAACTCTGAAAAATTAGGATGTGCGCTTAGCCATTGTACTTATAGTAGGCACTTTAATAGGTATATGTATAAAAACACCTAGGTACATATTAATAGAACACATTTAAAAATAGTATTATGTGAAAATTATAAAAGAATCAAATGGCTGTATTTAGACATAACAGTGCAACTTCTTTTATGTTAACACTGGAGACATTTTCATCTCTAAACTCTCTGCTGTAGTCAACAGACTATGGTATAATGTGTGGCTGTTCATTCATTTCAGATCTCTTAATGGGAGGAAAAGAGAGTTTCACAGGCTGTGCCAAGCTCTAAGTGGGGGCAGATAGAGAATCGTAGCCTCACACTCAAAGTCTACAGCCTAGTTGGAGAGGCTATAGACACAGAGGTAAAACTTAATAATGTGAATGATTTTAAAATGTCAGACAATACCAAGAAGTCTAAATCAAGTATATATTTCAAAGAAACAATGAATGGTTACAGTAAAGCAAAGCTGGAAGTTTTTGGACAAGAGAAGCCACTGCCTCTAAAAAGAAAGTTGTAAAGCACATTTTGGAGAAGGCAGGCCCTGACCTAAACTTAGAGAATATTAGGAATTTCCCCAGATTTAGAAAGAGAATCTATATCCTAGAGAAATAATTTTTATAAAATTAGGGGATGGGGAGATCTATAGGTTGCATGGAGGGCAACTTGAGTGTTTGGCTAGATTCATTGGGGTTTTGTTTTTTGTTTTAAAAGAGATGGAAAAGCAATGTTGGATTTAGATGCTAGAAGATTGGAAATTACCAAGCTGAATTGCATGAACTTAATCTTATTGACAACAGAGAGAGTTAATACTTCTGGGCAGGACCACAGCAAGCAAAACCAGCATTGTTGAGAGACTCGTGGTGTGCAGATGGAATGTGTGGAAATCTGCATGTAGGCAGGCAGATTTTTCAAGACAAGGTTCTGGATAAAGTGCTATGAGACAACCAAAACACCATAAATGCCACTTCGAAGAAATTAGTGGACAACAGTAGAATCAAGAGGACCTGGTAACTGAGTTTCTAGTGGGCAAAATATCACTGGTTGACTTGTGAAGGAATGCATCAATGACAGAACCCAGCTTACATCAGTAAATATTCCTGAAACATTGAGAGTCAGTAAGTACAAGATGTACCACTTCTGAGGAATTACCTTGGCAGTGCAATTGCCAATTCACAGAAGAAGAGAGAGGAGAAATGATTGGATGGAAGGAGGTTGGAGAGGGAAATCTAGTGAATAATGAAGTCAATTCTAATTTGAGTTCAAAGGAAAATGAACAAAAGTGACAGGGAAAAAAATCATATCATGTGTTTGAAGATTTCTTAGAATGGTTGCGTTGATGGGACAAGACAAAGTATCTTGTAGATTTAGGCTCAGATTATATTAAAATTAAAGTCTGGTGACAAACTCTTCACTATTCTTTATTCACTCTTGTGGCAGCATTTTATTTTCACATTAAATAGCTTTTATGCTCCCTACATATTTCCCTATCCTTTTATTCTAAGCTGGTAGTTAATCTTTGTCATTTCTTTCCTTAGGGTTACTTTGCAGCAGAAAATAGAAGCTGTATAATGTAGACACCTCCTAAAATCAGTGAAGGCATTATGTTAGAGTCTGGCGAGGGCAGGACAAAGAGATGTGCTTTGGAGAAGCAGAAAATTTGGAGGTTTTTTCTGTGACCCAAGGGAGAGAAATCCATAAGTCACACAAGCCTCTGGAAATTCGTGGAGAAGGCGGCTCCAGAATCCCAGCTTTTTCAGAGATGCCTAAAAGGGAGCAGCACCAGAGTTTCTGAGAGCAATGAAATATCAGGCCTCCCTCAGCAGCCAGCATCAACTGTAGATATTCAACCAAAGAGAATTCCCTTTTCTTAACACTAGCAGCTTCATACCACTGTATCAGCGGAGCCCCAAGAATAAGGCTGAATCTTCCATCAGTCTTATAGGATGGGAACTTAGATTTAAAATGAGTTTGATTAAATAAAAAAATGAATGCAGTATTTTTTTGTATTAGGATTTATTATCATTTATCAATGAAAATTGGCAAGCTGAATTAACGATCCAAAATTGTAGCATTTTTATTTTTTAGTTCTTTTTTTCTACCTCTCCGTAGTCAGATATAGTAGGCATCTCCCAATTTCTTTCAGTCTTGGAATTTGTGTTACAATACTCTGCTACATCAAGGGCCAAGTAGGGACATAGCTCACAAGTACTTACTGATCAGTGGTTCCAACACTTTGGATGTTCTGTCAGGCTCCATCATTCTCCCACACTATGAACGAGGTGGTTAAATTACGCAGAACAATTGCCCACAGGCATTTCTTGCTCAGGTTCTGTGTAGCACAGTCTTAGGGAAGAATAGTTGAATATTTTGGTATTAGATCTGATATCACATGAGGTTTCAGGCAATGGCAGTTCTCTTTTTGAGCAAAAAACAGTTGACGAAATATCACTTTTATACTAAGGTCAAAGTACTCGAGATTCTCCTCTTCCAAATGAGTCTTGATTATTTACATTAAAAATTAATTAACATGTTTTGCATTGTGCTTAGGCTAGCCATCTCAAATCCTTTGTAATGACAATTGAAATATAAGCTATAAATTCAATAACAAAAACAGTATATTTTTCCTTTATATAAAAAATGTTAATTTTCTCTCCTTGAAATCAAGAAGGCCTCATGGAATCAATCTCTGTTTTATAAATCATTCACTGACTTTTCCAATTATATACAGTATTACCAAGTGACTAATAAAATTTGTATGGCATTATAATTGAAACTGCACTGGAAAAATTTGCATATGTCAAGTTGTGTGAAGTGATGTTGAAATCTTGCCGTAAGTGGTCCTGGTCAAGTTTGAAAAACTATTATTATTTCTTTTCATTAATGGCTAAGTAATCTGCATTTTTGATAACTTCAGTAAGCCTCATGACTGTCAGCATTTGCCATCTACTTTTATTTTCCTCCAAATTGTTTTTGACATTTTGCTTTCCATTTAACAAGTAAGTGGTTTTTATTCTTTGAGATGTTACTTAATAGATACCACATGTACAATACCATAAATAAACAACATTTACTATAAAACAGGTTAATAATACAGTGGAAATATTGTTGCTACAGCCCTATATTATGGAAATAAGAAAAAAAAATATTTCGTAGCAATTATCTGAACTTGCCAAAAACCAACAGAGGCCATCATGCCTCAGGTGGAAATTAACACAAATTTGTGTTAGTCTTCCTTTGAGGAAGGAAGCATTAGCAAATGCTTAGAGGCAGCTGCTCATTTGACTATACAGCCAAATGCTACCGACAGGAGGGAATACTTAGGAGACCAATTTGAATTAACACTTGAAAAGTTAGTGAAAGTATAAACACATATGATGTTAAAAAAAATGGAGAGGACCATACATATAATTCTTTCTTGGAGCCACACATTTCAGATTTTTCCTGATAGCTCCATCTCTAGAACTTCTACCCAGGCCCATAATCTGGATGCAGTTCCCTACAATGACAGTTTATCAGTGTATCAATTTAAAACATCTTCTGAGCCTTATGTGATGAAGGATTACAAACAAAATATGATCACTTTTTTTTGACAAAGTTGAAGTACACTTCTTGAGACTGATCCAAAGTAATACTGACTCCAGACTATTAGCTCAAAAGGAGGCAAAGAAGGAAGCTATTATATGTCCCAGTTTAGTCTGCAAGGATCCAAGATTTGGACTACAAAAGGATGACTGGGGAAGGCAGATTGTAAAGAGAATAAGGGAAAGGGCTTCATCACAGTTTTTGAGGCCAGAATTAGAAAGTTGTGTAAAGAGGATACTAGGAAACTGGCTTTATCAGACTAAGAAGTCTGTGGTACTTAAACTAATATTAAAAGTTGAAAAGCTTGTTTCTAGACATTACATGTTTGAAAACAAGTATTTTGTTGTTGTAGCTTTGTTTCTTTACTGGGGATTTCAGAAAAACTTTGATTTGTGGAGTTTATTTCCCAGGTAGCATTATAATTTTTGTTTAACCTGTGTATGCTTCACTTGCAACAAACATTAAGCACCGGTGTGTAGCAGGATACTTTTGCAGTTCTAGCTTACAAAGATTTTACAGTACATTGATTTGTTTGAAGAATACTTTTGTTTACTTTTAATTGTAATAATATTCTGTTTCTTTGTATAATCTTAGGCCAATATAACCTAGGTATTTATGGTTATACATTTTTGAAAAGTATGAGTGATTTTTCAAATATAAGGAATTAAGAATAATATAATGATGACTGCCTTAGTCAGCTTGGGCTGCCATAACAAAATATCATAGGCTAGGTGCCTTCAACAACAGAGTTCTAGATGCTGGGAGTCTGAGATCAGGGTGCCAGCCAGGTCAGATTCTGGCGAGGGCCCCCTTCTTGGTTTGCAGATGGAGACAGTCACCTTCTCCCTTGTCCTCAAATGGTAGAGAGACAGCTAGAGAGACAGCAAGCTTGGGTTGTGAGAGCCCCACGCTACCGGACTTCATGGTAACATAATTACCTTCCAAAGGTCCAGCTCCAATTACTATCACATTGGGGGTTAGAGCTTCAACATATGAATTTTTGAGGGGGGCACAATTCAGTTCATAGCTTTGACTCAGGTGCTTCATTAGACAAGTATAGTATTTTGCCATATTTGCTTCAGATTTATTTTTTATTTTTTTAAATAAAAAGTTAAAAATTGAAGGCTCCTTTATATTTCGATTACCTTGCCTATCTAAAAATAACCCTTTCCTTGCATTTTTGTGTAGCCTTTCAGTGTTGCTTAATATCTTACTATTTATGTATCTATAAACAATATTTAATATTGTGATGTGTGCTTTTATATGTTACATAAAATGGTACAATAAATGTATAGTTCATTCTTTAATTTGTGTTTTACTACTATACTCAAGATACCCTGAGATAAATATGTGTGTATAGATATATATTTGTAGTGGTTTGTTTTATATATTTGTAGTATTTGTTTTATATATTTGTAGTGCATTTGATATATTTGTAGTAGTTTGTTTTCTAAAATATTGTGAAAAATGTTCCTGTTTTCTACCCATTTGCCTATTTGGTGTCCTTTTTTCATTGAATTGCAGGTATTCTTTGTGTATTCTATGTAGTTCTTTGTCACACTTAGGAGTGGCATATGTTCTTAAATTATTTGCCATTTTACTTCTCTGAATAGTATTTTGATGAACAAAGTTCTCTATATCTCTCTGATACATAAATAGAGAATCTAAAAAATAGTAAGAGTAAAGTACAAGTTAAAGAATGAGCTATGACTATGTGAATAATATACATGTATTTTAAAGTTCTTAATAATCTGTTGTAAGAACATACCATTATCTATTCTTTCTCCTATCTGAAAGACATTTAGGTTGTTTCCACCTCTTTATGCACATAGATAAGAATTTTCCTACAGTATTCTTCCCTAAGTTAGATATAGAAATCTTAGTCCAAAGGGTTTTATGCATCATCAACTTTACTAAATGTTTAAAGTATCAAATTATCCTTCTAAGTTTTATTTCCTCCCATCTTTGCCAACACATAGTATAAAAAAATGAAAAACTTTGCTATTCTAAGAGGTAGGCATAACATGGTATTTCATTTTAAAATTTACTACATGTCTACCTAATTAGACATGTAGTAAGCACATTTTCATATGATTTTTAGTTATTTACATTTTTAAAGAATTTATTGTTTATATTCTTTGTTCATTTTCTATTGGATTATTTTTCATGTGTGAAAAATTTAATTTTAGAAGTTATGTCTATATTCTAAGTAATAATACTTTGTCAACTATGTGAACTGCAAATATTTTCTCCCAAAAGTCCATTTCACACCCCTTCCCCAAAATATCCTTATGTTAGTATTAAATAATCATTTTGCCTATTTTTGATATGTTTACTAACTGAATAAAGATGTTGCAGTTAATATTGTTTTGTGCAGTTGACCTATGTTGTTCTATGTAGCCATAGTTTGTTTTGCTGCTGTTTGATTCCACTATATTCATATACTACATTTTATTTATTCATTCTACTGTGATGGGCATTTGATATATTTCTAGTAGTTTGTTTTCTAAAATATTGTCAAAAATCTTGTTCCTGTTTTCCATCCATTTGCCTCTTTGGTGTGGTGGCCTGTCTTTTTCATTGAATTGCAGGTGTTCTTTATATATTTGATGTAGCTCTTTGTTACATTTAGGAGTGGCATATGTTCTTAAATTATTTGCCATTTTACTTCTCTGAGTAGTATTTTGATGAACAAATTTCTTAATTTTAATGCAGTCCACATTTTCAATCTTTTACTCTTGACATTAATGGTGTGTGTGTGTGTGTGTGTGTGTGTGTTCTCTTGAAAGCTCCTAAACTAAGGTCGTAACAGTATTTCCCTATATAGTTCTTAAAAACTGTAATGTTGTATCTTTTACGTTTAGACTGAAAATCTACATGGAATTTAATTAATTTTTGAGTATGGTAAAAAAGAGAAACTCCTTTCTTGTTTTCTTGTTGTTTTTAATATTAATATATAACTGACTGAATGAAATTTATTGAAAAGATTATGATTTCTGTCATTGTCCAATGGGTCATGAACATAGTAGCCCATAGTGGCAGGGATGGAGGTCATGCATGGGCTCAGAAACATGGACTTCCACTCATGAAAGCTGACCTGCCTACAGACCCTGCTGAGTGCCCAGTCTGTCATCAGCAGAGGTCAACAGTGAGCACCTGCCATGCCATCATTTCCCCGGGGTGACCAGCTAGTTACCTGGTGGCAGATTGAGTAGATTGGACCACTTCCATTACTAAAGGGGCAGTGTTTTGGTTTTTACTGGAATAGACACTCTAGATAGGGATTTGCCTTCCCTGCACAAGATGCTTTTGCCCAAACTATCATCAAGGACTTATAGAATGCCTTTTCCACCATCAAGGTATTTCAGGCAACATTACTTCTGATAAAAGAACTCACTTAACAGCAAACGAAGTATGGCAATGGGCCCATGCTCTTGAAATTAACTGGTCTTATGTTCTCTACCACCCTAAAGAAACAGGCTTGACAGAATGGGGGAATGGCCTTTTGAAGATTCAATTACATTGCCAGATAGGTAGTGAAACTTTGCAGGGCTGAAACAAAGTTTTCCAGCAGGCTATATATGTCCTATATGAGTGCTCAGCATATAGTACTCTTTCTCTCATAGCCAGGATTCATGGATTTAAAGAATCAAGGGATAGAAATGAAGTGGCACCACTCGCTATTAACCATAGTGATTCACTAGCAACATTTTTACTTTCTGTTCTCATGACTTTATCTATGCTGACATAGAGATTATAGTTCCAAAGAAAAGGATGTTTTCACCAAGAGACATCCACGATTCCATGGAAATGGAAGTTAAAACTGCCATCCAGGCCACTTTGGGATCGTCATATCTCTGAATCAATTGGGAAGGAAAGGAGTTACTATACTGGTTGGGGTGATTAATCCTGACTACCCAGAAGAAATTGAGTGCCTATTATATAATGGAGATAAGGAAGAGTGCAGGAGATCCCATAGGGCATCTGTTAGTACTACCATGCTTGTGATTTAAGCCACTGGAAAACTACAACAACTCAATCTAGGCAAAACTACTAATGACCCAGATCCTTAAGGAATGAATGAAGGTTTGGGTCACTCCACCAACTGAGATGCTGACTGACCTCAACACCACCAACTGACCAGTGGGGTGCTTTCAGAGGTCACAGAACAAAGAGAAAAGGTAGTTATAAATATCAGCTATGACCATGTGACTAGTTGCAGAAATTAGAACTGTAATTGCTATGAGGGTTTATTCCTTATTTTGTCATGAATATATTTATGTGTGTGTATAATATTTTGATTTCTTTCCTCTCTACTCCTTATCATGAAACATAAGATGTATTAACTTCACATCATAGTATTTTTGTTAACTTTACATCATTGTATTTAAGTTACAGACTATCAAGAACATGAGTGTTTATCACCCAAGGAATTTGCATCCTCTTCTGATAAAAAGGTTAGTGTATGTTTAGTTGTACACAGGATACATTGTATCATGTTAGGCAGAAGTATGACTCTGTGATTGTCTTTAGATTTAATTACTGTTTAAGGAGATGCCTATGGGTTTCAAGTTGACATGGGGTGAACTGTGATGGTTAATTTTATGTTTCAAGTTGGCTAAGCTATAGTGCCCAGTTGTTTGGCCAAACACTAGTCAAGATGTTGTTGTGAAGGTATTTTTAAAAGGTGATTAGCAGTTGAATTATTAGACTTTGAGTAAAGTAGATTACCTTGCACAGTGTGAGCTGCATTCAATCACAAATGCCTTAAGATTGCAGTATAGAAACCCTGCCTGTTGGCTTCCCCTGTGTATTTCAAACTCAGAAATGCGATATCAACTCTAACCTGAATTTCCAGCCTACTGGCCGACCTTACATATTTCAGACTTGCCAGCCCCCAAAACTGTGTGAGCCATTTTATTTAAATCAATCCCTCTTGACTCTCTTACTCTGAAGAAACCTTACGAATACAATCTTGTATCCAGCAAGCATCTTGTACCCACTTATTAATTATAATAATTCATATGTAGCTTATTTTGGGTTTTCTGACTATGAAGAATAAGCATTTTATTTATTTATTTCCATTCCTTACATATTTTATTTCCTTTCTTGTCTTTTTGTAATGGCTAGGGAAAACCTGCACAAATAAAACTATATTAGAAAACAGAGAGAGAGAAAAAAGCATGCTTACATTTTATAGCTGCGTATGTAAACTCATAATACAAACCATTAGAAAGAAATATGTTCTAACAACATATTTTCAATGTTTGCTTACAAAGATATTTTCTGTCAAACTCTTCCATTCACTGAAAGACAGCAGTTTATGATGCATATTAAATAAACTCACTTAAAAAATAATGCCTTGGGGCCGGCCGCTGTGGCTCACACCTGTAATCCCAGCACATTGGGAGGCCAAGGCAGGCGGATCATGAGGTTGGAGTTCAAGACCATCCTGGCCAGTATGGTGAAACCACATCTCTACTAAAAATACAAAAATTAGCTGGGCATGGTGGTGCTCACCTGTAGTCCCAGCTAGGCGGAGGTTGCAGTGAGCTCAGATTGTGCCACTGCACTCTGACCTGAGCGACAGAGCAAGACTCTGTCTCCAAAAAGAAAAAAAAAATGGCTTGGGAATCCCGTAGAATGTTGAATAGCAGAATTGATAATAAGATATTCAGGTGGAAAGCTTTTAATATTTTATAATTCTGTATTCTGCCATGGATTTTTGTAGATATACTTTATTACAGAAGGAAGATTTTTAAAATTCAGTTTTATTAAAGTGTTTATAAGTAATACATGTTGATGTTTGGCTAATTCTTTTTCTGTACATAAAAACAAAATCTCTTGAATTTTAAAATTCTGTTAAGGTAATTAAACACACTGAACAGACCTACCATTACTGGAATGATCTCATCCTTACTGAAACACTTTACTGTTATATTTTGTTAGATTCTGTTTGTACATCTTTTCTTTAGAATTTTCACACTGTGATTTTTATGATTTTTTAATTCTTGCTTTCTAGCCCAGGGTGTGGTCAAAATTTATAAAATATTCCATATTTATTTTTCTTTTTTCTTTCATAAAAGTAAAGCCATGTAATTAAGCATTTAGAAGTGTCAAGGTTTTCTGGTCAATCACACCCCTTATCACTATAAAATGTTCCTTTTTATCTAGACTCATATCTCCACTTTATAAAACTCTTTGATATCAACATCATTATAGTAGCTGCTTTTTTTTTAGTTTGGTTTCAGCTATTTATATTTTCCTATTTGTTACTTTTAACTATTTTCTTAGCTTTATTTTTAGATGTTCTCTTGTAATAAGCATAAATTTATTGCTGTTGTTGATAAATTCAGTCTGAAAATCTTTGACTTTAATAGGGTATTTAATTCATTAAATATTATTGGATTGAATTTTACTGAAATTACTGACATGCTTGTGTTTAACCCTACATTTTACTATGTGCTTACAATATTTTTCACATTTTACATCCATATCTTTGCTCTACTTTATCCCTTCTTTTAGTTTGAATTTTTTTAATTTAATATGAGCCCATTAACTTGAAAAATCTGATTATATTGAAGCCAGAGCTTACTCTTTGCATGTGTAACTTTTTACCACCATTCAAGACTTAAACATCAAACTCTCTCTGGCTTAAAACTCAGTTATTATTGAGTCAAATGACACACACCAATGAGTAAAGAACCCTAGGCCGTGAGAGTAGAATTGACAGAAGTCATTATAACAATAAAATTTTCTAGAAACTTCATGTCTTACTTTAAAAATTCACACATATTTTCCTCACAGTGTACTTTAATACACTATTTGCTTTAATATTTAAAACTATATGTAAAGTGCCCACTAATAAAAAATAAACAAGCCCTCTTATTAGTTATTTTGTGTAATGCTATATCATTGGCTCAATCAATTCCTAAAAGCTGGGGTGAATGGAAAGAAATTTGATCCTGCGTACTGAGATCACCTGCATGATTTTTCTTTTCTGTCTCAGTATTGCAGTATTTAAAAGAGCTAGATGTTTACAAAAGAGCCAGAAGCAGATGTTTACAAATGTGTGTGTGGGGTGTGTGTGTGTGTTTAATTTACTGCTTTTTAAGTTGTCAGAATACTGACAAAATATTACTAGAAATGTGCTGGGTTTGGCAGAGATAAAAGTATAATTTTCAGAATGCCTCTGTCTTAGTCACTTCCTATCTGAGTAACCAACCACATTGCTTGATAGAATCTAGGTACTCGGGAAATGTATGTTGTAGTGGTGGTGGCTGTTATGAGGATGTCTAGGTTTGAACTGTTCTCATCTTAATGATTCCCAATATCTCAGAGTCAGAAGGAATAGGATGCAACTTTGAGGACAGTTTCTTAATTAAGAAAACTAATATCTAATCTAAGATTAAATTGCCTTTTTAAAAAAAGTACTTTACACTTCTTCTTTTTTTTTTGAGTCAAAGTCTGGCTCTGTCACCCAGGCTGGAGTGCAGTGGCGCGATATCGGCTCACTGAAACCTCCACCTTCCTGGGTTCACACCATTCTCCTGTCTCAGCCTCCTGAGTAGCTGGGACTACAGGCGCCGCCATCACGCCCGGCTAATTTTCTTGCATTTTTAGTAGAGACAGGGTTTCACCGTGTTCGCCAGGATGGTCTCGATCTCCTGACCCTGTGATCTGCCCGCCTCGGCCTCCCAAAGTGCTGGGATTACAGGCGTGAGCCACCGCGCCCAGCCTACTTTCCACTTCTAAAACCACAGTTAGGATATGAAAAGGCAAGTCATAACCTAGTGGACACTTCACAGTGTATTTATTAGACAAAAGATTTGTATCAATAGTATATAGAGTTCTTACAAGTCTCTTATAAAAGAGACAAATCAATCAAAGAATAAACAAAATATTTGAACAGTCACCTCACAAAAGATTACAAATGGTGAATAAGCATATGAAAATATGCTCAATATTAGAGAAGCTAAAATTAAATCCACAATGTGATACCACTACACACCTATTAGAATGGCTAAAATTAAAGAGACGGTATTATGTTTGTGAAAATATGGAGCAACTGGAACTCACACGATGCTCAAAGGAATGTAAAATGGTAGAATTACTTTGGAAAATAGCTTAGCAATTACTTTGGAAAACAGCTTAGCAATTTCTTGAAAAGTAAAAAAATACACTTTCCTATGGCCTAGTCATCCCACTTCTAGGTATATATCCAAGAGAAATGAAAACATGTCCATACAAAGACTTGCACCTATATGTTCAAAGCATCTCTATTTATAGTAGCCTCAAACTGTAAACAACCTAAATGTCCATCAACAGAGGAATTGCAGTATATTCATACAATATGATGCCATGCAGAAATAAAAAGGAATTAGTTATTGAGACACAATTAAGAACCAGTGAGTAATCTGGCATTCATGGGTAACTTAACGCTTAGAGAGATTGACTACAAATAAAAGTGCGATTAATTATAATGCCATTGACATCTCAGAATGAAATAGACAAACTGAACTGTAGCTGCTGGCATGGAGTCCTCAAAGTAAAATTGATTATCTGGCAAGTAGCTATCCATATTAGTGAATCCAGAGGATACTTATAATACACTTACCTAAACATGCATAGAAACTTGTATACATAAACCTTAGTGTATGTACATTTCAAATTTCAATGATTTTTATTTCAGGTTAATTAACCTGGTTTTGTTCATTGTAGTACTGCACAAATGTAAATGTATGCAACATTTTTGGTGATAATCTTCTCATGAACAATCTTGATTATTTTATGTGATTTTAAAGTATATCTGCATTAAAATAATGGACTCTAATTAAAACAATGTAATTTTAAGCAAAATGGATATGAACAAAGTTGCATAGTAAATTGGTCTCCCTCTTTCATTTTTGCATTGCTAACACCTGTTTTTGCTTCCAAATAAACAGGGTCCTCTCCTTCTGACTTCCATCCCATGAAGCCTCTCAATTCAATGGTACTTGTTCTACTTTCCCTCTATTCACTCAGCACTTACTTTACAATTTGCAGGTTAAAAGGAAAATGCTATTTTCAAAATCAGAAGTCCTTCTTTGAAGTAACTGTTGGTAGTCCTGAGGGCTCTTGGCAAATGCTTTTATATTCCCCAAATTCAGACACATTATATGCAGTTCGCGGCCCATTTGCAGTTGTAGGGCATGATGTGATTAGTACTGGCCAATGAGTTGTAGGAAGAAGTGATAGGTGTCACTCTGGAGGGTTGAACACCCAGTTGTTACTGCAAGACTGAGGAATCCTTTTTTCCTTTAGAGTGATGATAAGGAAAGTCCCTGGGTGACTGTGCTCAACAGAAGCCCTCTGTTGCACTAATAGTGATGTAATCTGAACCAGAAAAAAGAACAACCTTTGTTGTATTGTTATAGTGATTTGAAGGTTGTTTGTTAGAATAGTATAAGCTAGCCTATGCTGACTGTTATAGTAGCATGCATTAGATAGTCACAGTGGCATTCTAAGGGCATCGATTTAATCTTTGGTATGGAATCTATAAGAGTGACTGATGGTAAAATTTCTGCCATGATAAAGGGAGCAAGAATTGCTATGCTGAAGAATAATTGGGGCAAATAGAATTGTTATGTGCTCCTTAAAGCATGTAATATAAGAAGCTACACTTCAGTCTACTTACAAGGTTAATTGCTGATGGTAGTTTAACTGATCAATACTTTTGTGTTTTGAGTTTCTGGTTAAAAATGAAAATATGGGTACCTACTTAAGGTCATATCTGTCTCCAGTCTCCTCCTCTCACACAGTTTCTTAGCATTTTGATTCTCAGATATTACCTAAAATATATGAGTAGCTGATGGGAGACATTGACTACAGAATTCACTTGCTTTAAAGTACAACATTATCAGAAGGCTTCTTTCCTCTCACTATAACAACTGTGATTTATGTAAAATTAAGAAATCAGAGAAACCTACTTTGCAATTACCAAAAAGCTTAGGGGGGAAAAAAAAAACCCAGCACTTGTATTGATAACATTGCCTAAGGCTCCCTGAAAAAAATTTCTGAAGCTTAAGTAGGAAAAATGCATTGTAAGAGTGATGACAGCAGCTCACCAATAATTCTGTAAAATATGACTAATAGTATTGGAACAAGAATAAAGATTTAAGATTTTTTGGGAGGGAACACACACAAACAAAGACTGGTCTTTTGTTATAGACAGATCAGATATAACTCCTTAACGAAAGTCAGCTACCTGCCAGAAACTCGAAAACGTTTTTTGTGAACAATTTTTCAAAGACACTGTGAAGTCTTACCCAAAATAAAGCAAAACGTCAAATCAGCGTATAATTAAATTATATTTATTTTTTTAAATGCAGGCAAAAGGGCATCTGATGTTTTACAGACATTCCAACACCTTCAGGAAATTTGAACTCACACCAAAGGGTCTGATAGTCATTTGAGTCTCCATCTGTACTGGAACACATGTGCACACACCAGGCACATTGAATCACTCCAGTGGAAAAAAAAAAAAAACCCTCTGGTCTTAAATTATAGAAGCCTTCTACCATTCTTCTTACCACGAAGTCTTTGGCAGCTTGAAACATCAGAGTGACTTAGGGTGATCTGGTCACAAAGCTGCTTTTGGTACCATAAGCCACAATGCTGACTATAAGTAACTGCTGCTCCAGGGACACATTAACTATACACTAGAAGGTCTAGAAGAAATCTAAGAGTGAGGGACATGTTGGTGTGCAAACTCTTAGTTTCCTCCTTAAGGAGGCATTATTTGTTCTGATGTGTCTAAGACAGCCACTTCTTAGTGTCTTCTAAATTTAATTATTTCTTCATTCATATGGTCAGCTTGTCAAAAATTTGGATGTACTAAAAATAATGTTCATATCCCTTAAAACCAAGAAAACCCTTACCATTCTCGAATTCTTGGTGGTCTACAGAAAATAATCTTTTAATATATATTTTGAGAGTAAAATAAATGGAAAATTTAGATTTTACTGGTGTGAGTTCACTAATAGCTTGCTTGGGGGCAACGTATATAAAAGACATTAAAGTAATTGCTGAAATTTACTATAATGTTATTACGTTACTTGTATGTTACCTAATATGTATCATCTCATTTAACTTTACAGTAATGCTATTGCTCCCATACTACAGGTGGGAAAACTGAGTCTTAAAGAGGTTTCTACTTGTCCAAGTCTGCTTGGAAACAGGCAGAAGGCAGAACTCAAATTCGGTTTCAATTCTTAACCACTGTTTTATGTTGCCTTCTTATATACTCCTTCCTTTTCTACTTTACTAAAGTGTTAGTTCCTCTTGTGCATCTATACATGTTTGAAAATTATCACTAGTGTTCATATCAGAGATTTGATTGGAAAAGTGAAGCAGATGGTTTATTACTTGTGAGCACCAACTCTGGAACCATCATCAATTCCCAGGACTACCATTTCCTAGCTGTGGGACCATGGATGAATTACTTGCATTTCCTGTGTTTCAGTTTTCATACCATATAGCCATGCTGTTGAGGTTAAATGAGTTAATATTTATAAAACCCAAACAGTGCCCAGTAAATCATATGCAAATACAGGTGTTTTATTATTATTACATATGTCTGTCAATGTCATATTTATATATTTAAATAAATCATAGTCCATTGATAAGCTAGTCCAGCTCAGCCACCCAAATGGTGCAGAAAGTCCTTTTCAGAAGGTTAAGTACTAAAAAGACTCCCTGCAGCTGTGACTCAGAGAAGTCTCAGTCCAGAGCAGGACACAACAAAAAAGTGATGGTGTGTCCCATTGACTCATAAACTTTGAATTAAAACTTTGACCCCCTTCTCTCTCCTCCAAAAAGAAATTCAAATTCGTATTCTTGACATAGTAGTCCCATTCTGAACTTCACCTTACATTTCAACAGCTCTTTGGGCCATCTCAGTTGATACAGTTCAAATTTCCTGCTGGCCAGGTAGCACTAATATCTGCGTTTCCCGTTTATTCCCTCCACATCATCTTAGGGCTTTCTTCGCTGAGGAGGCATTTCCAGATTTGGAGTGAAAATTGAAACTATAGAGCAGTAGTTGGGGGTAGAAAGGCCAAGAGCATGGAAGGGCTCATTAATCAGGATCCAGAACTGCCACTGATTAGAACTCGGGGAAGTGGGGCACATTCTTCCTCCAGTGTGAATGTGGAAGTGCTTGGCCTCTCTCATCTTTCTCTTTTCCTGTGGTGGCTCAAAAAATGTGCAAGCTTTGGCTCCTTGCCAGTGGGGTGGTTTTTTTTTTTGTTTAAGGAAAAGTGTAAAGTATTTTTACATTAAATGAAGAACTTCAGACATCTCCAGGAATCTGTGCATTGAGGGCTTGTTAAAATTCAACAAAGACCCATTTATACTTTAAGAGAGCCTCTTCTTCCTTTGCTAGGTTGCCTTGGGGATTTTCATTTCTTTCTGCAACACTACTCTATTTTGTCTTAGCTGCTCCTAAGAGGAATCATGGCCAAATGCATTTTTTTAAACCCTCGGTCTCTCTTGCTTTTATTTAATCTTATCTATGTTTTTAGTATTCATACTTTTTTTTTTTTTTAAAGAAGATATATGAGTTGATTTTAATCACCTAGTCCCCACGTCAGGGGTGACAGAAACATTTATTTCTAACTTTCAAAGTCACAGGAGATTTACCTAGAAGCTGGTTTTCTCTGAATTTTTGATTTGATTCTTCATTCCAAGTTTTGTAAGACCTCCTACATATATTCAGTTTTCACAAGAGTTTTAAGGAAATACATAGGAGAACAAATGAAAATTATTCTCACCCCCATATATTTGTGTGGGTGCATATATATCTTGCCTTTTTGGCGGTGAATAACTCTTACTTTTCATAAGAGCAAGAAGATTGTAAACTCTCACAAGTTAAGGTTCCATTCGCCACTCCACTGGCCAGCAAAGTGCCTCGCATATATGAGGCACTCGAAACATGTTGTTTGAGAGAATAAATGAAAAACTAACAGATGATACAATAACCTCAAAAAATAGTTTTGAATTGGGTCTTTAATCTTTTATAATTAAGCACTTGACTTTTTATCTGGCCCTGTTTGTACAATTAACTATATACCACACACCTTACAGAAAAGAAACAAATGTAATATTTCTTATTAATGTGGTAGACTAACACCAGTTTCTAGATCACCTTAGGTAGAGTGCCTGAAAGACTGAGATCATGGCTGCAGCATGGGTGTTTAGTGCCACATGGCAGGCTGGCTTGTCTATAATTGTGCCAGCAGTCATCTCCCACTGGTGGCACACTCGACTCCCAGGCTTCAAAGCAACACATAAAGGAAGATTTATCTTATTATATATATATTTTTTGAGATGGAGTCTCGCTCTTTCGCCCAGGCTGGAGTGCAGTGTCGCGATCTTGACTCACTGCAACTTCTGCCTCCCAGGTTCAAGCTATTCTCCTGCCTCAGCCTCCTGAGTAGCTGGGACTGCAGGCGTGCACCACCATACCTGGCTAATTTTTTGTATTTTTAGTAGAGATGGGGTTTCACTGTTTAGCCAAGATGGTCTCAATCTCCTGACCTCGTGATTTGCCCACCTCGACCTCCCAAAGTGGTAGGATTACAGGCGTGAGCCACTGCGCCCAGTCCCAGGAGGATTTACCTTTATTATTGTTTGAGAGTTCCAACTTAAAAACCAAAAGAATATTTAAGTGAGTTTGTTTTCTGTCCATTCACATTTGATTAATGGAATAATGTAAACTTTATGTGCATGACTTTTGACAGTTTTCTAGCCATATAATAGAGGATGTAAATAATAGCAATCATACATTTTAATTGTCTGAAAAATTAGGTTGAATCATGTGGCAGGCCTCGTCTGAGAACTTTAAACAATAAAAGTGAAAAATGCTTTTTAAAAGTATTTTTAAAAACTCGCCTGGAGATGGGGCAGATGCACTTGTTGCTCGTTGCCACTTCTAGGTAATCTGTTCTCTTTCACTTGCACATCTTTGCAGCTTTAAAGCTCATGCTGGGAGACTATACATTACCCTTCCATCCTTGTTGCGCTCATTTACTGACCTCGAGGTCACTCTCTTTTTCCTTCAGCAGTTTAGTTTTTAGGTAAAAGTTGCTCTTCTCCAAACTATTCCTGATTTAATTCTTTGTGATTTCAAAACCTATTTTCAATCAGTTTCTCAGTTCTTTGATATCCTTTCCTCTTAAATTATCACCTTCCATCTATGTAAGACTGTTGGTACTATGGCTACACAGTATAGTTTCTTGTTTTTACCAACAATTGTTAACTTTTAAAGATGTCAATTTCAGGCATTTCTCTCTATGATCACCACTTGTCTTTCCAGTTCACTCCCACTATAGCCCACTGGGGCTGAAATCAACTGTTTATACCACTTTTTTCTTGTCCATTAGCACAACTTTTGGTCCTTTTATTTAATCACCTTACATTCCATGATCTATCATTATAATAATCTTCTCTCCTTACAGTGTATCTGCGTTGACATTTTCATCCCTAGCTAACCTGTGATTAAATCCATCTCTCTACTTTCTCCACATCTGCTTTTATACTGCTAGACATGGTTGTAGAAAAACATAACCCTAATGATTGTCTTCTTTCAACTTTATAACGTCTAATCTCAAGTGGGTCCTTAATGCCACCTGACAATCATATTTCTTCACATCATTCATTCTACCACTCTCCCTGAAAAATACGTCATACTTTTTATTCTCTCCTCTAACTTCCAATACTTTCTCCTAAACCCTAACTCCTAGCTGATGACCTTGTTTCCAGAGAAAATAGAAACACTTAAAAGAGAGTTTCCGTAAGCTCCTGCCATCATAACAAACCACATACTTGCATGTGTTTCTTGGACAGTGGATGACTTAAGGGTGTTCCCATCCAATGACAATCTCTCCATGTGGCAGGAGACTGCTTGCTTTCTCTCCTGCTTCAGGATATTCTTCTCCTTCCTGTATCATTTCCCCCTACTTTCTACTGAATTGTTTATGTCAACCTATAAACATGCTCTTATTCCTCCCCTCTGAAAAGAGGATATTATTGCCTTCATCCTCCCATGTGGCTACCACTGATTTTCCTCATTTCCTTTTACAGAAAAACCTTTCAAAACATTGTCTAAATGCACTCCCCAATTCTTTTACTACCTTCTTTCTTAAACCTTCTCCAAATAAGCTTTTGAACCCACTACTCTAATAAAATTTTCTTATCAAAAGTACCAGCGACCTCCATATCACCAAATCCAATGGTAGGTTCTTATTTATTCACCATCTTACTTAAACTTTTACCAGATTTTGATACAGTTGATCACTCCTTCCTCCCTAGAAGTTGCCTTATGTGGCTTCCAGGATACTATACTCTCCAGTTTTTTTCTATTTCACTGACTGCTACTTCTTGGTCTCCTTTGAGGATTTCTCTTAACCTCTCAGAACACAAATTGCCAAAGTATCACAAGGCTCAGTCCTTAGACTCTGCTCTTTTCTCCCTATTCTCACTATTTTGACAACCTCATCTTTTTCGTTATTTTAAAAATTATTTGAATGAATGTGTCCAGCTTAGGTCTCTCTCCTCGACTTCAGCCCTCTTTTCTTAGATATTCAATAAGCATCTGAAATTTAGCAAGTCCAAAGTTACACTCCATCTTTCTCTCCAAACTTGCTCTCAAAGAGTCTTCCCATTTCCATAAATGGCAACTCCACATTTTCATTTTCTCAAACCTAAATCCTGGGAGTCATATGTGACCTTTCTCCTTTCATAACCTGTGTCCAATCTGTCACCAAGTGCTGCTCACTGTACCTTTAAAATACATCATTAATCCAACCAATCTCTACTCTCTTCACGGCTCTTAGTTCATTCCAGATCATTATCAATTTTTGTCTAAGTAATTGCAATAACCTTCTAACTAGTATCTTTATTTCTGACTTTGTTATCCCAACAGTTTATCATCAATATAAGAGATTTATAAAGCTTAAATTCATACATGTCACTCTTCTACACAAACTGTCCAATGTCTTCTCATTTTAAACAGAGCAGGAATGAGCTTACATTGTTCTTCATAATATGGTCTGTTCAGGGCTCTGTGATCATCATCTACTTGTTAATCTATTTTGGCCACATTCACCACCTTGCTCTTCCTTGCATACTTCTCTCATAATCTATCCTTAAAACTGTTGTACTTGTTTCCTTTACAGAACAACTTTCTATCATAAATCCATCTAACTGTATTTCTGTCTTTACAGATGCACTTAACTGTCCTTCTCAGTGAAACATTTCTTGGTCACAATATTTGATATTCCATTCTGTTTGTTTATATATTCATTTATTTTTCTCCGTGACACCTATTCATATATCTAGCTTATTATACACTTTACTTGTTTATTTTACCTATTATCTACCTCTATTGGGTAGAGTTTTTGCTCCATTCTGTTTTATGAACTACTGTACTTCCTAGAATAATGCCTGGAACGTAGTTGGTATTCAGTAAATATTTGCTGAATGAAAAACTGAGTGAGTTGATGAGTAAGTATAGCAATGCTTCTGATTACCTAATGGCAAAAGCTATTATTGAGCTTCTGAGGGAAAAAATGACTGCAACAGACAAAAAAGAAGAAAAATTCTCTTTGATTGTTTAAAAAGGTGACACTGAAATAGAAGAGCATACCTGGTAATTGTGTTAGAATATTAAAGAGCTAAAACATTTGTACAAATTATGTAGAATTCTTTCCTGTATTTACAGCTATACAGTTTACATGATAAATTATTATTAAGAACATTTGTTCTCATAAGAGTTTGACAGAATATTAAGGTGAAGTTCGTTAGTTAAACATCAATTTTACGGGACAGAAAATTTGTAAGGCTCTACTGGCAATAAAAAAAAATAAAATAAGATGACTTAGAACATCATATTTAGAGATTTTCATTAACTTTTTGGTGTTATTCCTGTAAGGATTACAATGAACTAACTTCACATATAGAGCCAAAATGAAGTACCATATGAGCTGGGAGACTTGTGCCCTATAATACAGATTTTGCACTTGGATTTTATGTAGACTCCAAGATAATTTAGTTAGTTCTTAAAAGTTATTTTACTATAATCAGCTATTAGCACTTTATATACTTACAGAGTTTTGTACCACATTATTAATCAGTCTATGCTTCCTTTCCTGCCAGCAATTCTTGAGTTCCTTTAGAAGGTTGAATCTTCTTTCTTTCAGGGAGTGAAAAGGAACCAGAGACAGACTGAAGAATTCCAAATGCTGTCCAAAAAAAGAAAATTTTCATAGTGAATTAGCAGAGGGAGGAGGAGGGAAGTGGAAAAGAGCAGCCGTATGAGTTCATGAGCCTGGCTTTTTATCATGCCTACTCTTGGGGCCACATCAGTGGCCTTGCTTTCATGCCAGAAGCAGTGCAAATCATAATTAGAATATGGAATATTGCAAAGAAAGGGGAACAGTCCCCATCTGTGCAGCCACTTTAACTACAAGCCCAGAATCTGTTTTACAGCTGAGGCACAAAGACGGTATTAATACATGTGGTTAGTTCCTTCTCTATACATACTGTAGATTCATTGTGTCTGCTTTTCCTAGGTGGAGCAAACACAGACATACAATATTTCGTTCTCTTTTTGCTGTTACACTTCCTTTCTTGCCAGATGCGGCAAACCCCTTCCTAAGCCATTCTGTCTGTACTGCTCTGCACGTTGACACCCATCAGCTTGCAAGTGAGCAGGGCTGTCAGCACTGGATATTTTCTCCTCCATTGTCACTGGTCTAATGACATCCTCTGGTTTATGCACTTTTCTCTCCAACACCACCATAAGCTAGAATAACTCACTCAGTCTGGGTGTTAGGCACTTCTCCTATAATTCATGCCAAGTAAAGGAAATCCCTAGACTTAAGGACAAATAGTGTAGCATATGTACAAAGTACCGGGCAGTCTCCGTGTGTAAACTTTCTATTATATGTAATGAAACAAAGCATCTCAATGTACATGGTGTTTTTTTGCAGATAAGTCATTAGAGATGAGAGACCTTCAAACAATAGGGCCATTATTCCCAACATCACCATGGGAACGAGTGAAAGTTTCGTATATTTAGGTTGATTTCAGAGTCTAGAGTGCTATGGGAGCTTAACAAATGATTGTTAATTATTATTTAAGCACCAGTTTTGACTGAATCATAATGCTAATGGATCTCTTTGGGAATATTCTTTAGATAGCCATCATTTGTGTAGACTTGATATCAGGCTTTGATTAAATGTGTGTACTCCAGTATCAGCATGAAAACGTCTTACACATTTTTGTACTTACAAAAGCCAGTAGGGCTCAGCACATAGTAGGGGGTTCAAAAATATGTTTTAAACAGTTGAACTAAATTTGTGGGAGTTTTACAACTCTTTGGGTTTTATTTTGGCATTTTGGCAGCTAACGCCAACTAAGAGCTGTGTTGTTGCTGCTCTAAGGATAATTGCGTAAGAAAAATGTTTTAGGATTTTTTGTTTAGCAGGACTTTGGACAGTCCTGCTATCGGTGTATCAGTACTTGCTCTTTTTGGGAATTTTTCTTTGTTTGGATGGATCAAATCATTAGAATCAGTGAGGAACAATCTTCAGGACATAGTGTTATGGATGAAATGTTTTCAATGTGTTTGTTCAGTTTTTGTATTTTTTTATGTTTTTGGCAGTCAAGATTTTTTTTTTTTTTTTTTTAATATACTTTAAGTTCTGGGACACGTGTGCAGAATGTGAAGGTTTGTTACATAGGTATACATGTGCCATGGAGGTTTGCCACACCCATCAACCCATCATCTACATTAGGTATTTCTCCTAATGCTATCCCTCCCCTAGACCCCCACCCCCTGATAGGTCCTAGTGTGTGATGTTCCCCTCCCTGTGTCCATGTGTTCTCATTGTTCAACTCTCACTTATAAGTGAGAACTTACGGTGTTTGCTTTTCTGTTCCTGTGTTAGTTTGCTGAGAATGATGGTTTCCAGCTTCATCCATGTCCCTGCAAAGGACATGAACTCATCTTTTCTTATGGCTGCATAGCATTAGTGCAGTATTTTGGTTTTACCTTCAATAGTGATAATGCTGTAACTGAGATGATTGTTTAAACCCAAGTACGGTATATTTTAAGGTTGATACCATTCTTGTGTTTCTAGTTAGTGACAGTGCAATGGAAAAATTGGTCCATGAACCATCTTTATTATAATCACATAGCATAGTAGTTCTGTATGCATTAATGTGAAAATCACCATATGAGTAGCATAATTACATGAAAATGGAACAGATTAACAAAAAAGAGGAAAACGTGGAATAAAACATCATCAAGATTGAAAGAAAATCTGTTAAGAAATTTCTACAAAGTTGTAAGTAGGACAATCTCTGAAAAGGATCACTTATTACATCTGTAATGATGTTGAATTTTAAAAAATGCTTTGTGTTCTTCACTTGAATTAGAAATGTGATTGATTTGGGCTTGAAGGCTGAGTTTAGGTTTCTCTTACATGTCTGGATCACAATCAGATCATTTATCTCTTAAGGTTCTTTCAAAACAAATTTTGTTATTATAAAGAAATTCTTAAGAGTTTAACATTGTCATACATGAACATTATTTTGTGCTTGCTAAGGAGTCACTTTCTTATTTTGGTTTTAGGTAATGTCAAAATAAATATCTATTAAGAACTTGTTTTGTGCAGGCATTGTGCTAAGTAACTTCCTTCATTTACATTAATAAATGTATAATTTTAAGTGGCCAACATTTTTCTCTAAGGCTAATACATCAAAAGCCTTTCCTACTAAAAGAAGAAAATAGCCCTCTTTACATTGACTTCCTATGCTTTTTGAAACTACTGTTGAAATCTGAATTTTAGTCCATATTCTTTTATTAGACATAATAGTAAAATGCTTATCTGATATATAACACACACACTCATCCTTTGATCAATAAATAATTGATATTGTTCATTGTTCTGTTAATCTTTCAAATCACCGGAAGGATGAACAGAGCTGTCAAACTTCAGTCTTATAACCAAGCTATTGCAGTGTTCTTCTCTACTTACATGACATAGCCTTGAACATGGCAGACTCAACACCACATGTTTACTACAAAATTTCCTCTTCATGAGGACAGTTCTTACTTTTCAGCTTCTCTTGAATTTTTGTTACAACTTGGAGCAGACACTATTGCTGCCCCACTCAGACCCTCAGATCCACTGTAACCAGTCTGTGTGCCCATCAGCCAGCTTGTTGCTAATGATTGGTATATTCACCTTTAGATGTTTCCTCCAGGTGCTGATGCTGCCTCATCTTTAAGATGTGGAAACGCCTGAGTTTTATATCTGTGTTCATTTCACCAAATCCAACGGCATATCCATAGATAATGACTGAAATTGCCTCCTTGCTTAGGTTTCATATCTTGTGTTTCTCATTCATTATTGATTTCTCCTAGGATTACTTGTGAAATAAACCACTTGGATGTAAATTGTTGGCTGAGTCTGTTTCACAGAGTAACCAACCAAAGGCTGGTATTACTGAGTTCTGACAAATAGTAAACAAAATGACACATCATTTTTGCTCTGAGATAATTAAGAGCCAGTGTGCCTTTTCCATTTTTTCCATTTTTCCATTTTTCATCTTTTTCCATTTGCTTTTACCCTCCTCTGGTTCTCATTGAGTCAAACCCAGCATGGTTTTCCCTTAGTTAACTGCTGTGTTGTTCTAGGCATCTCTTTTCTCCTTTGACAGCAACTTTGGAGGCCATGTTTTAGAAGCATCCTGTGTTCTTGGGTCGTCATGTGATGGAACATCGCTCTGGAGAACCAATTTACCTCCTTAAGACTTTGGTGAATGATAAATAAACCTTTATTATGGGAAGCCACTGACGTACCAAGCTGTTTTTGTTATTTACTATAGTGTAGCCTAGCCTATTCTTGAAAGTAAGAGCCTTTTATTTATATTTACGTATTAATATTTTATTCCCCCCCACTAGATTTTAAAAAGTATGCATGTGACTTGTATAACTTTATATACTTCTTAATGCCTAGGGCATAGTAAATGTCCTGTATTTAGAGAATATTTGTTGAATGGTTGAATGTGTAAATGGATTAAAGGAAAAAAAAAAGAATTGAAGCTACTAAATCTATATATACATACTTATAAGTATATGAGTATGCGTATGTGTGTGTGTTTATATTTAAAGTAGAATAAACCTTTTCATAATCCAGGTAGATTAGCTCTTGCTTCCAATATGTCAGAAATAACTCATATAGTTTATCAAAGTAAATATACCATGTAAACATAACTTCATAATTGTTATGGTTTTAGGATAGAATTAATACCCAGTCTTCTTTCATAAGTGGCCCTTAGAACTAAATAGTACAATTCCAAAGAGGTGAGTTAGAAAGTCCTGCGAGAATCTAACCAAATTTATTTTTCAGATATTATGCTATTTTCTTGGCCTCTGATCTTGGGGAAGTGTTGGCACATGGCTCCAGTTCCTGCTCTTTAGATTTGTTTCCTGAATGGAGAAACCCTGGGCACTGTTTTCTTTTGTTCTTTTGGTTAATTATATTTCAGGGTGGTACTTACAGGGCAGAACACTTTTATAGCTATTTGCCTCGATCTGGCCTGCTCTGCCAATCCTTGTTTCGCTTGTGGTCAGTGAACCCAAACTCTGGAGAGGTTAGTTTCCCACCCAAACTGCCCACCCAGGCCGGGAGCTTGAAATTACCCTTTGCTTTTCCTGTCAATTTCATCTTTTTCCATTTGCTTTTACCCTCCTCTGGTTCTCATTGAGTCAAACCCAGCATGGTTTTCCCTTAGTTAACTGCTGTGTTGTTCTAGGCATTAATATCATTGTCAGCACAGTTGTGTGAACAAGTTTTATTGGTTATTTTGGATTTTTTTCTGCCAGTAGGAAGACTAAGCCTATTCTAATAGCAATCAAATGCCTTGGAGAACCATTCATTTCATATTTGTCACTTTCCAATTCCATTGAAGAGGGTTGCAGCTTGCTGTTTGGAATGTTTACTATTTCTGAATAAAAATATTAGGTAGAATGTGAATAGAAAAAATAGAAAAGCAATCTCACTCTTAATTCCATCACTCAGAAATAAGCACAGTTAAATATTTGTAGAATTGTTAGCCTTTTCTTCTTCACATTTGTGTATAATTGTATACACATAAAACACATGCATCCATGCTCAAACATGTTTATATTGGGATTGTACCACATATGTAATTTTCTATTGAGTTATTTAATTTACACAATATTACAGAAATTTCCAAAAGTTTTAATTATTACTATGATTTCTCATGGTTAAAACAACTTCTTAAGTAGATAAATCACCTTATATGCAAACCATTCAATTTTGATACACATATGGAATGTTTCTCACTTTTTAATGAAACTCACCTTATTTTCACTTTATCATGAAAACATCCATATTGTTCTTATATATCAATTTGTGCATGTATAATTATTTTCCTAAGGTCATTTTCTAGAACCGGGGTTTTTGGGCAAAAACATTATGTCAGCTTTAATATCTCTTCCTTTACTATTTCATATTTCTTTCCTAGATGGTTTTGGCAATTCCCACTTCCCACCTTTTATAGCAATACATTATAATAATTATTGTATTTAACCTTCATGAAACAGATTAAAATTAGGTGTCATTGTGGATGTAATTTGCATTTCTTTAAATAATAGTCATCAAATAATTTTTTCATAGCTTTTTGGTCGTTTGTAATTCTTTCTGAGCAACCTGTCTGTGTGCCCATCACACAAACCTGAGCAAACCTCAGTATTTTGCCCTTTGTGCCCTCTATAATTTTAATTTGCTTCTAAGAACTCCTACATATTAAGGATATTAAATTTCTGTCATATATATTCACAATTTTCTTCTCCTCTTCTAAGATTGTCATTTCATTTTACATTTTATTTATTTTTCACATAAAGCATTTAGGTACTATTTATATTCTGCTTTTTGAGTCTGCCTTCACTTGCATATGTAGAAGCATAATCCTCAAAATGAGACTATATAAATATTCTCATATTCTTCCTTGAAAATTGAGAAAATTTACCATCATAACCATTTGACTCCAGCGTCTTTTTGGGGAAGTAATTATTGAGATTTTTCTTCCTATTGGTTCAATTCTAGTAATATGTTTTCCTTAAAATGTGAATCTTATCTAGATAAATGTAGCATACAAATTCATTATTTTTATTTTACTTTAAGTTCTGGGATACATGTGCAGAACATGTAGGTTTGTTACATAGGTATACATGTGCCATGGTAGTTTGCTGCACCTATCAACCCATCATCTAGGTTTTAAGCCCCCCATGCATTCGGTATTTCTCCTAATGCTCTCCTTCCCCTTGCCCCCCATTCCCTTTTTTTTTTTTTTTTTTTTTTTTTTTTTTTTTTTTTTTTTTTTTTTTGAGACGGAGTCTCGCTCTGTCACCCAGGCTGGAGTGCAGTGGCCGGATCTCTGCTCACTGCAAGCTCCGCCTCCCGGGTTTATGCCATTCTCCTGGCTCAGCCTCCCGAGTAGCTGGGACTACAGGCGCTCGCCACATCGCCCGGCTAGTTTTTTGTATTTTTTAGTAGAGACGGGGTTTCACCGTGTCAGCCAGGATGGTCTCGATCTCCTGACCTTGTGATCCGCCCGTCTTGGCCTCCCAAAGTGCTAGGATTACAGGCTTGAGCCACCGCGCCCGGCCTTTAGCCACCGCGCCCGGCCTTTGCCCCCCATTCCCTGACAGGCTCTAGTGAGTGATGTTCATATGTTCTCATTGTTCAACTCCCACTTATGAGCGAGAACATGTGGTGTTTGGTTTTCTGTTCCTGTGTTAGTTTGCTGGGAGTGATGGTTTCTAGCTTCGTCCATGTCCCTGCAAAGGACAGGAACTCATTTTTTATGGCTGCATAGTATTCCATGGTGTATATGTGCCACATTTTCTTTATCCAGTCTATCATTGATGGGCATTTGGGTTGGTTCCAAGTCTTTGCTATTGTTAATAGTGCTGCAGTAAACATACATATGCATGTGTCTTTATAGTTGAATGATTTATAGTCCTTTGGGTATATACCCAGTAATGGGATTGCTGGGTCAAATGGTATTTAGGGTTCTAGATCCTTGAGAAATAGCCACACTATCTTCCGTAATGGTTGAACTAATTACACTCCCACCAACCGTGTAAAAGCATTCCTATTTCTTCACATCCTCTTCAGCATCTGTTGTCTCCTGACTTTTTAATGATCACCATTCTAACTGGCATGAGATGGTACCACATTGTGGTTTTGATTTACCTTTCTCTAATGACCAGTGATAATGAACTTTTTTTTTCATATATTTGTTGGCTGTGTAAATGTCTTCTTTTAAGAAGTGTTTGTTTATATCCTTTGTCCAGTGTTTGATGGGGTTGTTTTTTTCTTGTAAATTTGTTTAAGTTCCTTATAGATTCTGGATATTGTACCTTTATCAGATGGGTAGCTTGCAAAAATTTTCTCCCATTCTGTAGGTTGCCTGTTCACTCTGATGATAGTTTCTTTTTCTGTGCAGAAGCTCTTTAGTTTGATTAGATCTCATTCATCAATTTTGGCTCTTGTTGTAAATACTTTTGGTGTTTTAGTCATGAAGTCTTTGCCCATGCCTATGTCCTGAATGGTATTGCCTAGGTTTTTGCCTAGGGTTCTTATGGTTTGGGGTTTTACATTTAAGTCTTTAATCCATCTTGAGTTAATTTTTGTATAAGGTGTAAAGAAGGGGTCCAGTTTCTGTTTTCTGCATATAGCTAGACAGTTTTCCCAGCACCATGTATTAAATAAGGAATCCTTTCTCTATTGCTTGTTTTTGTCAGGTTTGTCGAAGATCAGATGGCTGTAGATGTGTGGTGTTGTTTCTGAGGACTCTGTTCTGTTCCATTGGTCTATATGTCTGTTTTGGTACCAGTACCATGCTGCTTTTGTTACTGTAGACTTGTAGTATAGTTTGAAGTCAGGTAGCATGACACCGCCAGCTTTCTTCTTTTTGCTTAGGATTGTCTTGGCTATACGGGCTCTTTTTTGATTCTGTATGAAATTTAAAGTAGTTTTTTCTAATTCTGCAAAGAAAGTCACTGTTAACTTGTTGAAAATAGCATTCAGTCTATAAATTACTTTGGGCAGTAGGGCCATTTTCAAGATATTGATTCTTCCTATCCATGAGCATGGTATGTGTTTTCATTTGTTTGTGTCTTCTTTTATTTCCTTGAGCAGTGGTTTGTAGTTCTTTTTGAAGAGGTCCTTCACGTCCCTTTTAAGTTGTATTCCTAAGTATTTTATTCTGTTTGTGGTAATTGTGAATGGGAGTTCACTCATGATTTGGCTCTCTGCTTGTCTATTGTTGGTATACAGGAATGCTTTTGATTTTTGCACATTGATTTTTTTTATCTTGAGACTTTGCTGAAGTTGCTTATCAGCTTAAGAAGTTTTTGGGCTGAGATGATGGGGTTTTCTAAATATAGAATCATGTCATCTTCAAATAGAGACAATTTGACTTCCTGTTTTCCTATTTGAACATGCTTTCTTTCTTTCTCTTGTCTGATTGTCCTAGCTGGAACTTCCAATACTATGTTGAATAGGAGTGGTGAGAGAGGCATTCTTTTTTGTGCCAGTTTGCAAAGGGAATGCTTCCAGCTTTTGCCCATTCAGCATGATATTGCCTATGGGTTTGTCATAAATAGTTCTTAATATTAATTTTTTTGTCATATTTTCTGTGTATTTATTTTGTCAAGTTCAAGTTTCCCATGACAATTTTATATCCATCAATTTCCAGACAGCATTTGTTTCATGAATTCTGATGTGAGTTATCAGTATGCATTAACATATCACAACACATGTACATATTGAAGACTATTATATTTTCATTGTGGGTTGTACACTTTATCAACACAGAATGAGTCTGCTTTTCATGGCCTTAAAATATACTTTATCTGTAATTAATATTCGTTTGATTTTTTTTTTTTTTTTAGAATTTTTGTTGTTATCATTGGTTTGGCATATTTTTTTAGGCTTTTGCCCTTCCTCTTATTTCATTTTTTTAAGGATTTTTAAAAAATTATATCAACCACTGTTAATCCAAATGAATATGAAGTATTCATAATTAGCACTCTGCAAGCTCAAGAAAAGGCAATAGTTGTATTATTAGACAAACGTTTTCTGAAGAAGATGAG
The DNA here is from genome assembly GCF_003255815.1 of Theropithecus gelada. Classification (NCBI taxonomy): domain Eukaryota; kingdom Metazoa; phylum Chordata; class Mammalia; order Primates; family Cercopithecidae; genus Theropithecus; species Theropithecus gelada. The sequence goes on from NC_037670.1 coordinate 96,818,548, forward strand.
TTGAACCAAGATTTTACAGCATGATTTCAAGGTTGTTTTCTGAGAAAGCCAGAGCATGTGGCCTAGAGTAGGTATCAAAACACAAGGATCACAAGGGTCACCACTGTCCAGTTGTCTGGCAGAGCTGTGATCTGGGACAGGTACCAGGTATTCCATAGGGGCATGGAAGGGAGTTTGGGGCTGCTTTGCATGTTCTGCCTCTCAAATTACTATGGTTTACCTCTAGCTCCTACAAGTCCACCAAAGAAAAAATATTATATGGCATGAAGGAGAGAATAAAACTTTTCTCAGTACGTGGTTAAATCAGCACAATAATGAATAAGAATCTGGGCCAACTTCACTAGATATTTTGTCCATTCAGAATTCAACTGTCACCATGAAATTTCCTGTCATCATCCTCATAGAGATTCCCTTTCTCCATTGTTAGATTTTTATGTTTTCTATATTCTCATATATTCTTTTTTTCTCATTGATTTCGGTGTGTCATATTCTATAACATATTTTTTGAAATAACATGTGGATATTTTGAGATACTAATTGTCAGAAGATATCTTTAATTTATCTTAACGCTTTGTTGATATTTTGGCTGCAATAAAATTCTGTTTGGTTGATCATTATTTCGTTTCAGAATTTTGAAGGCATGATTTCATATTCTTGGTTATTTGTGTTGCTGTGTAGAAGGAAGACATTCTTATTTTTTTTTTTTATGAGCCTTCCTATTCTCTCCTTTCTGTAAGCTCATAGAACTTCTTTTTTCTATTATTTGGAAATTTCATAGTGATATACCTTGGAGTACAACTTTTTACCCCATTGTCTTGGGCGCTAGATAGGTCTTTTACATTTAGAAATCTAAGTCCTTTAATTCTGGAAAATGTTCTTAAATTACATCATTCATTGTTTACTCTTGTCTCAATTCTTTCTTTCTTTAAATCCATTTATTCAGATGTTAAATCTCTTCCATAGATTTCTATTTTTCTTACTCTTACTAGTTATTTTCCATCTTTTTATTAACGTTTTTGTTATCAAAACTTACATCGTTTTTTCTTGGCTTTCATGGTGTTATTAATTCCAAGGCTTAAAAAATTATCTAAATAGTTATTTCTTTTTAAAAAAATTCCATATATACTTTAATCATAGATTCAGTGTCTCTCTTAGGTTATTAATGATATTTTTTTCCTTCTTTTTAAATTATTTTCTTTTCCTCCAGATTGTCTTCTTTTTCTGTTTGCTTTGGCCTGTTATCTTTTATCTGAGAGACTTTCCTAAAACACCTAGTAGCTTTGGGTCCTTTAGTGTGTCTAAGAGTGAAAGGTCTGAAAATCTAATTTTAAACTCTGTGCATGAGAATGGGACTCATTGGCCTTGGGATTCACAGTAAGGCACAGTAAGATTATCTGAGACATTTGTTGGGGCTTCCTTAATGTGATTCTCTTAAGTCCTCTCCTCTTGGACTGGTTGTATTTCCTAGGAAAAATCCCTCTAGCCTCTTGCCTAGAAGTTAAGTCCTGGTTGTAGCATTTGGTACAAGGCAGGGATAACTGAGTAGAAAGTCTCATCATTCAGTTTGCAGATGTTCTCTTGATCTTCCTTTCATTGTTGTTTGTTTATTTTGTCGCAGCACATGTGCTCTCAACTTTTCCTGGTGTCCCTCTTTCCAGAGACCCTCTCTTTCAAGTTTCTGGAGAATAAATTTTTAGACATCTATTATGCTAGGTCAGGGAGGAGCCACTAAGGGTACAGAGTGGGAGAGAGCTAGGCAGATAACAGTCCTCAAGCAGCTCTCAACCAACCTCCTTTCTCAACACCGCCCCACTACAGTCTCTTTGGACATCAATTTCCGAGTCTTTGGAAGATTTGGCAGTGTAAATCAGAGTAAAGCCACTTATTCATATGCTTTCCAGGCTTCAGGGTTCTGTTGGTGTGTCTCCACTTTCATTTTCTTCCATTTTTCACTTTGTGTCTTTTAAAATAACATCTTTATTCATGTTATAGGGGGGTTTCAGGAGAGAGCCTGAATATTGGATGGCTCAGAGCTATGTTTGATTTTAGGCATTACACTTATTACGGCATGTGAATGAATTATTTTTTTAAATACAAATGGGAGTTTAACTCATTAATATTTATTATCACAAGCAATATGATGAATCCTACTTGAGTAATTGTGTAATGCATTCTGCTCTTTGCCTTTTCTTTGTATTTTTTTATTTTGTACTTTCATTAAAATACATATTTATGATGTTTTCTAACTTTTGCAATGACGGGGCTATTTGGTGGTTCTATAGAGTATTTTGGCTCAGTCTAGAATTGGAGGCTAGCAATTTTCCTCTGAAAAATTTCATTCTTTCCTTTATTATGGTATTCAGTTATGGTAGGCATTACTCTTGAATCACAAACTCCATTGTGTCAGAAAATATAACTTTATTCTCAGTCATTCTTTTTTAAATTCTGACCCGAATCTCTAGTACTTAGGAAAAAGGTAGAAGGTTTAACTTCAGTTCTTGAAATATCCATCCTTCTTGGACTAGTGCGGCAAACACAGAAAGGGATGGGGACATGATAAATGTTGGTTTGCATGGAACTGAAGGATTTTCCTAGATATGCATCTCTCAGTGCTAACACCTAGAAAGTCCTGGGCTACCAAGATCATTGGTCACTCAAGATGTAGACCATTGCGATTGGTTCCTGTGATTTGCCTTCATGATGTCCATTAAGGATCCCTTCTAGACTCTTCAAGTTCAGTTGTTCCCTGCTGCTTCCCTGACATGCTTGGTCTAGAGGGCTTGCTAATTTTAGTTATGAACTTGACTGAGTTAAGGGATACCCAGATAGATGGGAAAGCATTATTTCTGGGTGTGTCTGTTAGGGTGTTTCTGGAAGCGATTGGCATTTGAATCAGTGAACTGAGTAAGGAAGATCTGCCCTTACCCAATGTGAGAGGGCAACATCCAATTGGCTGAAAGTCCAGATAGAACAAAAAGGCTGAAAAAAGGCAAATTCGCTCTTTCTTCCGAAGGTGGGACATCATTCTTATCATTCTTCTCTTTCCTTTGTATATAAGAACTGCAGGACTTAGGCCTTCAGACTTCCATAGTTATACCAGTAGTCTCCCCATTTCTCAGGCTTTTAACCTCAGTTGGAGAGATATGCCTTTGGCTCTCTGGTTCTCAGGCTATCAGACTCAGACTGATTTGAACAAGCAGCTTCCCTGGTTCTTGCAGATCATGGGACTTCTCAGCCTCCATAATTACACACACACACACACACACACACAGAGAGAAATTTATATGTGTGTGTGTGTGTGTATATATATACACATATACATATTGTGTGTGTGTATATATATATGTGTGTGTATATATATATAGAGAGAGAGAGACAGACAGACAGACAGACCCTATTGGTTTAGTTTCTCTGGAGAACCCTGACCAACGTAGGACTCAGGGATCCTGTGTACTGAGCTGCACAACACAGTCAAGCCATTTTTTGTCTGCCATCTTGTTAGCTCTCCAGAGGAACTGCTAGAAAACCAGATGTAGTTCTCCCTGTCTCTAATCTATAGCCTCCTCCTATATGTCCCTCTTTATATACTACAGGCATATTTTTCCAGTCTAGAGATAATTCTTCTCCCTCTGCATTCAGAAGCTCATGCCCATGAAACCAAAGAATCTTGGCTTCATCATAAAATCTTCCAGGTTTTCCTAAGATCTTAAAAGACTTGTGACCAATTCCTCTTTTTTGTCCTGTCATGTCTTTCTTGAAATGATTGAATATAGAGCTAAATACCTCCTTGAAGGGGAGAGGAGAAAATAAGTTAACATCTCAACATGGCATCCAGCACCATAGCTTTGGAGACAAATGGGATCCCTGGCAACATTAATTCTTTACAAGAAGCCTATTTATTTATCTTCAAATTATTAGTAATTTTTACGTCATATAGATATGTATATCTATATGTGTTCATTTGCATGCCTTCCTTTTTTGATACTGTTTTTCTTTTGCTCACTTTTTTGACTTGCGCTAGTTCCATTACACCTACCTTAACAGATTTATGGACAGCTAAAAAGTAAATCCAGTAATAAATCTAAATTGACTTTTAAAATAGTTAAATAAACTTTGTCAGTTGTGATGTAGCTACATAGTCAGAGTCTCTTACTTTTGATCTCCTGCCTGAAGCCTTCCAAGAGATGAGAAACTAGCTCTCTGCTGAGATATCCATTCTTTTTTTTTTTTTTTTGATACTTCTTATACTTACACTTATCTTTCTTTATGTTGAGCTAATATGTTATTCCTGAGAATTACCATTTAGAAAGTCTGGCTTTCCCTTTTAGTTAATCCAAATGATGCCTCACTAAAGACTTCTTCAGGGCTGCTCTTAAGATAGTTGGAGAAAACCCTTCCAATTGCAGTTTTCTCTTCTGTAGTCTTCATATATTCCCTTGTTATTCTTCTGTGGAATGTCTTTGACTCCCTTTACCCTTCATACAGTTCTACAGGCATAAGTTCTGTAGGTCTTTTAAAGAATGAGGCTATGACTTTTGCTCAAAGCCTCCAGTATACTTTGACTATCACAGAGCAAGGACATATATATCAGCTCTGCCATTCAGAACATTTACCCACTCATTGATGCAAATCAGACTAGCATTCTTGGCAGTCTTGTTGCAATGTTGATATACCAACTTTATATGAATAGGAAAGAAGGACTAGATACTGATTTTGAATCTTGTGATACATAGGGTTTTATTTTATCACTCCACAGTAAGGTAGTAGATAATGGAATGTTATAGACTGAGGAGTTTCTCCTGACTTTCTGTCTGTCAACAATGCTACCTATGAATAACCCTGCCCTTTCAAGTGCTCCTTTGCAAACAGCATTGACATATGGGATCAACTGTTTGAGTGAGAGAAATAGTGTGGCCACAGAGGGAGGCGATCAGCCAAAACAAATTGGGGCAGAGATGAGAGACTGTGAGACTAAAAGGCTCTTGTTTGAACTTGGACTTGAATGAGACCTGACTGGGACAAAACCAGAGCACGAGACAAATTAAGAAAATAAAATATTTGGAAATGTACTCTTGGAATAATAGGAGACTTCGAGGTCTGGCTTACACCCAGAGCCTGGAATTGGTGAATCTTTGACCCAAATGAAACATTCAGTCGTTATGAACTTCACAAATATGGATAAGTCAAGTTCAAAAGGAGAATTTGACTCATTCTTAAACTCCTAATTCTCTGAAGACAAGAGATAGACAGTTTTCTGACAATGTGATTTCAATATTGGGGTGAGATTTTTTCAATTTTTAAAACATTCTTAACAATTAAACTGATAGTACCTATAAACAATTTATACAGAAAAATGTCCATGTTGGGTCAGAAAATCTTGAATTATATCCCAGCTACGTTACTAGATATGTAATGTCTCTCTGCCCCAGCTGTGTCACTAGATATGTAATTTCTCTCTGCATTATTTTTCATATATAAATTGGCATTGTTATATTTACTTCATAGATTTAAAAGCAGTATTTCACAGAAAGATCTTTTGTAAAATAAAACCTAAAATGTTAGCTATTGCAACTAATATTTATGACAGTACTCATATTTCTTTAAGAGCATTTTTTTTGGTATGAAGTGCATCAACATTGTAAATAAATGTTAGGTTGATAATCTCCTATAATGTTCCTTATTCTTGTATCACAGGCTGATAGCCAACCACCAAAAATCTTTCTTCCCTTCTTCTACAGCACTAGAATTGTAACAGATACCATTTCCAGACTTCCTTACAGTTAGATGTGGCCAAATGTCTCAGTTTAAAGTGTTATCTCAGGCTAAAGTGATGTGTGCTATATATAAAGAAATTTCTTAAGACTAGGGAGTGCCTAGATATTTTGATGTTTCCCTATGATCATAGAAAACATACAGGAGGAAATTAGAGATTATCCTAAATTTAAAAAATTCTCAAATTGGCATCATGTAATGAATACCTACTGGTTGAATGATCAAGGAATGTAACTCTTTAATATTGAAATAATTTTACAGTTACAAAATCCAAAAATAGCACAGAGAGTTCAATCTACCCTTAATCCATTTTACCCTTATGTTTATATATTATATAACTAAAAAATATTTATCAAAATAAATTACCCTTTGTACAGTAGTATTAACCAAAGCACAAGATTTATTCAAATTTCCCCAATTCTTCCATTAATGTACTTTTTGTATTTTACATCTAATCTCAAATCCCACATTGCTTTTAATTGTCCAAGCTCTGTGGTTTTCTTCAATCTGTGACAATCATCAGTCTTGACTTTGACATTTGAAGAAGATGGATTAGAGAACTGGTCAGTGGAAGCGTCACATATTTATATAGACTTAAACTTTCAACCTAAGCTTGTGTAATGTTTTTTCATGATTAGATTGAAGTTATGCATTTATGAGATGAATGTCACAGATAATATGCTTGTCTCCGGGCATCACATCAGAGTACTGAAGATGACACTGTTTGAATGACAGGTAATGTTAACCTTAATCACTTGACTATAGTAGTGTCTGTGAAGAGTTTCCACTCTAAATTTCTGTTTTCCTTGTTGCAAATACCTGGGTTTAGCTTAAACTTTTGCCCATTCATTTTAGCATCCATCTCTGGATCATGCCTGTGGCAATTTTTACTGTGATATTCTAATTGTGATTTTCCATTGAGATATATATATAGACAAAGAAGAACCATTACCCATGCCCCACTGTATAAGTCCATTTTCATGCTGCTGATAAAGACATACCTGAGACTGAGTAATTTATAAAGAAAAAGAGGTTTAATGGACTCACAGTTCCACATAGCTGAGGAGACCTCACAATTATGGCAGAAGGTGAAAGGCACATCAGACATGGCAGCAGACAAGACAGAACGAGAGCCAAGTGAAAAGGGAAACCTCATAAAAAACCATCAGACCTCGTGAGACTTATTCACTACCATGGGAACAGTATGGGGGAAAACACCCCTATGATTCCATTATCTCCCACTGTGTCCTTCCCACGACACCTGGGATTTACGGGAGTTATAATTCAAGATGAGATTTGGGTGGAGACATAGCCAAACAATATCACCCCATTTATTTGTGTTACTATGAGCTCAAATTTTTATTTTTAGGAGTTTATCTCAAATACCAATTACTTATTTTTTGTTCATGCTATTCCAGCTTTAGCCATTGGGAGATTTTTCAGTTTGGCTCTTGTGATTATTCAGTATTCCTCCATCCTTTGTTTTCTTTATTTCTCATTTTACCCCAGTTTCTTATTTTCTGGCATTATGAAGTTACTTCAGGCTCACTTTGAACTTTCCTGTCTCAATCCTGGAATCAATCATGTCTCACAGGAGTCCTGGTTCCATTTACTGGAGAGTGGTATTTAGAAACCAATGTGTGGGTGCTAGGTGTGCTATTTTGTTACAGGGGTCTTAGTGATTCTAGCCCCATTCAGGGATAAAAGTAAGAAATATGTGTAGCATACTAATTCATGCTTACACTCATTTTCATAGCTATTTTTGTATATGTTTACCTGTCCTTATATATGTGTGTGTATACATATACATACTTAAAAATAAGGTAATATTGATACCATTTACTACAAGTCAGCACCATAGGAGCCATTCTAATCTTCCCACTCGCTTTTTACAACTTCCTTCTCTGATAGCAGGATACCTGGCTTTTGTTATGTATAATACATTCATTTATTTGTTTAATCCTAATATAAAAATGTAATTATTTTAGAATTCCTGATCCATATCCCTGAAAGGAACAAAGTCACAAACCAGAGCATATTCTTTCACTCAGCAAAATGTATTTAAGAGTCATCCATGTTGTCCTTTGAACCATTAGTTTGCTCTGTTTATTGCTAATTCTGCATTTGAGCTATGTGCCATAGTTTGTTTACATCTTTACTGGTTGAAGGACATCTACGTTGTTTCTAATTGTTAAGAATTATAAACAAAGCTAAAGTAAATACTTGTGAATAGGTTTTTGTGTAAATATAATGTTTCATTTCTTCTGAGTAGATACCTAGGAGTGGACTTCCTGGATTTTATGGTTAGATACATATTGAACTTTATAAGAAACTGCCAAACTGTTTTCCAGAGCGGTTGTGGCATTTTCTAAAATTCCACCAGCAATGTATGGGTGCTCCTCATTGCTCAGCAAGCTAACCACTCTTCACTATTGCTAGTTGTTTTCATTTGAGAACATGGAACCTGTGAGAGACTTTGGCAGCTAGAGCATCTTCTTCATGTAGCAGATGTACCAAGATCCCCAGAAATATAAAGTCATTTGCTTAGGAACATACAGCAAGCTAGGGATAGTCTGGACTACAAGAAAGTATCCCTTGCCTGGCTGTCAGTCTTGCGTGATTTTTTTTCCTGCCGATTTTTCATATACCATTTGTTTCCATATTTGGTCTTTACCAGACACAATGTAAGCAATTCTTAAGCCTTATCACTTGGAATGGTAAAATGATATTGATACATCTTTCAGGTCTCTTTAATCTCTGGAGATGATAAAATGTGCAGGGAGAGGCAGCAGTATATTAGCCTATTCAGCAGCTGAGATTATAAACAACTTGTATTCATTCATTCATCTGGTAAATATTTATCAAGCATCTAGTCTGTGTCAGACTCTAACCTGGGCACTGAGTTGACTATAATAATAAAAGTATTTTCTTGCTGCCAGTGACCTTTATGTTTAATTCATTAAAAAATATATGCTGCAATGGAAACATAGAGATACATTTCTTTTCAAGAGTGTATTATTAGCATTTTTCAACACAGCATACACCCATAGCTAGGGTGTGTGTTGGATGACACAGGGAACCTACGATGGTTTCTTTAAGGAGAAAAAGATAATAATCACTTTTGATTTTCACTTTCTGAGTGAACAGATGCAAATATTTGCAGCAAATTGTTGGGATATTTCCTGTGGTAAAGCAGTTCTTGGAGACTTGGAAGAGTTATTTGCTTACATCAGTTTTTAGGAAGTAATTCATAGAAGAACAATTCAATTGCAAAACCTAATATCATCCCTCAATCTACACCTTCTCTTTTTGTAGAAAAACACAGCCCAGGCTTCCTATTAAATGCAATCTTTTCCTAAAAGAAGGTGAGTGGCATCAACTTTGAAACAATGGAGTGCCATCTGGAATGACAATTTATAGAAGCTACAAAAAGCTAGCTACAAAAAATGAGCGTTATCCTTAAGGAATGATAATACATGCTGAAAATAAACAGTATTGAATTAGATTTAAATCTCATGAAACTTACAATCTTATTGAAAAACATAGGTTTTGAATCAAAACTCAAGGTAAAACAAATACAGAGATAAATATTCTCCAAAGTGTGTGTGTGTGTGAATACACACATATACATATATATGCATATTACACATATATTTATGTAATATATGTACAATGTGTTTTTGAAATGTTTTAAAATATTTAACATGATTCCATAGTCTATATAGATGACATGAGAAATCAGAAATAAAAGAGAAAAATAATTTCAAACACTAAAATAATTCAACATTAATTTTGAGAAAATTACCAACTGCTACCTTTTTAAATTATTAATAAAATGTAGTTTACAACATGGTGAAAATATTTCCTCATTACTTTTGTAAGTTTTCATGAATTGCATTTATAAGATTTTCTTTAAGATTATATTTTAAAGCATAAAGATATTTTAAAATTGCACATATAAAATAGACTGGATAAATATTAGATAAAAAAGATAGAGGATTTGATCATTCTCATTACACCACTAACAACTGTTTGTTCATGTATGTTGATATACATTTATATACATTTAAACATTGATAGTTATCTTTTGTGTTTTACTATAATATGTGTGACTATTGTATGCCATCTTGGTCTCTGACCATCATGAGGCTGAGAAATAAGTTATTCTAGTGGCACTATATTGAATCTCATAGCACATCTTCTCATGACAAGAAACTATGATCCCTACTGTATGTAATGAGTGAGAGGGTTTTATATTTGGAAGTCTCAGGAAATAGAACTAGCAGGGGACATTTGGGTCATAGTTTGAAGAACCATAATATAAAAAATAAGATAGATAAGTAGAGGTGTGTGTAAAAAAAAACCCATCATTTTAACAGGAATCATTTTAATGGTATGCAGTTTAGAAGGAATTTCACATATACATTCTCACACAGGCACTTTTTGATCTTCATGGAAACATCAACTAAAATCATTTACTAAAAGGTGATGATTTTAGGCAAGAGATGAGGGTATGCTATGCCTGAGATTTTAAGAAAACAGTTGTTTCTAGGAAATGTATGGGTGTCTTCCTGTTATGTTCTGGATGAACCCATTCAAAACATATTAATAATGTACATTTTAATGTACCTTTTTCTCTCTCTTTCTTTTTCTCCCTTCTTCCCTCCCCCTCCCTCCCTCCCTCCCCCACTCTCTCCCCTTCCCTCTGTCCCTCCCTCTCCCTCCCTTTACCTCTCCCTCTCTCTCTCTCCTTTTTTTTTTTTTTTTTTCCTGTTTTGATGGAGTTTTGCTGTTGTTTCCCAGGCTGGAGTGCAGTGGTATGATCTTGGCTCACTGCAACCTCCACGCCTCCCAGGTTCAAGCGATTCTCCTGCCTCAGCCTCCTGAGTAGCTGGGACTACAGGTGCGTGCCACCACATCCAGCTAATTTTTGTATTTTTAGTAGAGATGGGGTTTCACCATGTTGGCCAAGATGGTCTTGATCTCTTGACCTCATGATCTGCCCATCTTGGCCTCCCAAAGTGCTGGAATTACAGGTGTGAGCCACCGCGCCCAGTCTAATGTACATTTTTAAAAACTTTTGTCTTTCTTAACTTCCCTTTCTCTCTCTCTCTCTCTCTCTGTGTGTGTGTGTGTGTGTGTATGTGTGTATGTGTTTAGGATTCACAAATATTTCCTTAAGAAGGCTAATATACTATCGAGTTCTATAGGCTACCTGAATTTTTGTACACAACCATATAAAACTTGTAATTTAGACATTCTTTTATGGACCTTGTAGATGTCAATTTCTGAATGCCTGGCATTTTCCAAAAGCATTTTCTGTTGTACCTGCTATATGGTCACTTTGTTGGACGGCTGAGAGGATATACTGTTTGTTACTAAAATGGACTAAATACTGTCATTGAAAAATATGAAAGGTTTCCCTTGTCCAAAAAATTATTATCTATTGTAATACTTAAATGATTTGTTCTCATTGGTAAGCCATATTTTTGTATTTAAATTTTAATTGGTTAACAGAACAGAGATTAATGTTTACATTCGATTAATACTACATATTGTATCTCATGATTATTAATAATGCAACTAGATGTATGAAATAGAGTATATTTGTGCATTTTTATAAATGTATAAATGTACAAATTTTACTTTTAATAGTGATTGAAGAATCAAGGTAATATGTATTATGCTGTTCACATTTCCATGCTTTACTGACTACAGGAAACAAAATTATAGATTTTTGATGCCTGACCCTGGATATGTCCATGCATGGGAACATTAATTGCTAGGGAAACTAGTATGGAAAAAACAATCTGCAATTTAAGTAAATTAGGATAATCTTGAACAAGAAGACGCAGGTTACATACTTTTAGCCTAACACATTGATTTTTTTAAGCTAAAGTTTTCCTTTGTCAAGTGTGGCTCTATGGAATAAGCAATAAGTCACCTTGATTCACCTTATATATTTGATGTTTTAAGATGTAAAAGGAGGCCTACTCTCTCCTTATCCCTTTTGCCTCAATTTATTAACTGTTTGCTCTGCTGTGTCAGAAACTTTTGCAGCTGCTAATCTTATCTTGACATCTTTGACATTTTTTTCAACACCATGAAAGCTCTAAAATGAAGCTATCAGATGCCAGAATCAAGCTCCGGCATCAGACTGGAAAGAATTAGAACCTGAGAATTAGACCTGCTGGTGGGACAGAGGCCTTTGGGCCAGGTCCCATTTTGGTGACAAGGGATACAATGATGAATATGGCTCTTTGGCTTTGAGGATTTTTCACACTCGGGGACAAAATAAAAAATTCAACTTCCACATTACTTCAGTAATCTTTAAAATTAATGCTTTTCTCCTTTTTTTTTTAACATGGTAAATATAACAGCTTATGTTACAAAGTATCACATTGCTATGAGAATATACAGGTTTATAAATATTTCCGTTCCACTAGTTATTAGTTGTAATTCCAAAGGGATGGTTTTTATCATAGGAGGCTAGAATAGATTAATGACTGGATATGCTGGAAGTCAGCAATAAAAGATACAGAACCAGTAGCAAGTACTAGAACTAGACTCCAGTCACTGTAGAAATGTAGCTAAAGCAAACAGGACTAAACATTCTGGGAGGAACTGAAATATTACATCAGTTATTGAGAGAAGGACTCAGGCATGGCAGAATAAACTATGAACCCACCTGCTAAAACTGATGTAGAGCTCGAGGACTTGCTCTTAAACCTAATACTGAATCTCTGAATTTAGAACTACAATTTATGATCAGAAAGGGCCTCATGGACCCAGTGATTTGAAAATGAGTCATGGCTTAAACCTCCCCTTAACTAAGGGCAGGACTGATTGAGGGCCTCAGGGGACACTCGAGACCCTTAGGTGAGACAATATGCACCCAGCCCATAGTCTGGCACTTGGGCAAAATAAATATTTACCTCCTTCCTAAATGCCAGGAATTTTTAAATCTAGGAATCACTGAGATCATTCAAAACCATTTTAGGATAGGTCAGTAAAGAAATAATTTATATTATTATCTTCTAAATCAGGAGAAATGTAATCTAGGGAGGATTTTTTTAAAATGCAATCTCTATTATGCTTTCTCCTATGCTAGAGCAATACAGTGGTCTATGAAAATGAATTGCTTTCTTATCACTAATATATTGATGGAGAAACTAAAACAGATTTTAATGAAATGGTGTTAAGGAATTGATTTAAACAATATCAATTGTAGGTGACCCTTAAAATATTTAGTTTGAGAAATTCTTCCCACTGCATTCCTTTTGTAGAGCTATAAACTGTGAGAAATAAAGAAAACAAGGGTATCTTCAACTTGAAACTCTGCATGGGAAACCATCGTCTCACAAAACTGAGTCATGGGTCAAGAAGACAATTCAAAAGCCCCTTTTCTATACTGAATTTCAAATGTTTGGCACAAAGCAGCAGCCAGCCAGCATTATATGACTCCCTGTGTAAGATAAGGCTAAAATATTTCAACCACAGATTTTTTTTCTCCAGAAAGAATACCATTTAAACTTCATGTCTCAGGGTTTACATTCAGTATATAACCACTTGAATATCACTCTTGTTTTATGTGTATATTTTAATAACTCATTATATTGATGTGCTTTCAAGAAAAATCTTCCTTAGAAATCTGAACAAGATGTTCAAAAATGCAAAACTGGTTTTTTGTAAATTTAGTTGAACTTAAAAGTGATGCTGTGAGGAAAAGAGCAACAAAATGTTTCCTTGTGGTTATGTACGATTGTTTTATTAGATTTGATAAGACTAAACAGTCCAAAGGTTTGACAGTCCTGACACCTGGCATATGAAAGATGGAATTCCTGAATGGAAATTATTCCTATTGAACTTCTCTGAAGAGTTTTGGCTGGAAAGAGGTATCTTTTCCAAAGCCAGTACATTCTCGGCGCTCCTTCAACTGGCTGAAAAATGAGGTACTGAATTCTTTGCTTAATGGGAAATCTACTGTTGTTTTAATACATATTTTTTGGAACCCCCTTTTTTTAAAAAATGTTTCTGTCATCACTTTTCCTTTGTGGAAATAAATATGACACCATGTGGAAAAAAATGTTATAGCTCCATGTGTATAGAATAATCGTTTAAATTTAAAGATGAACTAACACTAAACTCCATTGAATGATTAGAGATTACTGAAAATAAACACACATACAAGTTTATATGTTTCATGGTTTCTATGGAAAACACTAGGGTAGTATGAATACTGTGTACTTGGCTGTGTTTAGGTAAAATCAAAGGTGTTTATAATAAGCATAATAAGATATTTTTATGCAGCTACATTATTTATCTTTCTGGTTCTACTGTGTGATCACGACAGACTCGTTATTGTACTTCAGTTCAGATATTTATATATGTTTCTCTTCAAAGAATAGATTCCTATTCCCCCACCTACTAAAAAATGTAAGACAGAGAACCAAATAAAAAGAGGTCATAAATCACAATAGTACAGATGTTGAAAAAGGAAAGTGCTTTTCTTTTTTTGGGCTGTCAATGTAGCATATGAATTTTTAAGTTATGAAATCCATAAAGAATAGTTTTATGGTTGAAAACAAAAAACGAGGGTATAAATTAATTGAACAGCAAAATAGCGGATTTTAAAGAGTAGATTTAGAGCTTGTTTGAGGAAGCTGACCATTTTGAAAGGGCTAAAACACAAGTATTTTGTGACTCCGAATTACTTGCTCTGTTCTACCTAAGGCCCAAAAGTGGGAGTCAATCTGGGGCCCTACTTGCAGCAGGGATCAACTGGCATCTCTCTATTGTACCTCTTTAACCCATTTGAATATGTCCCATATGAATTTAATGTGATATTAGGTGATGAAACAGTATGAATACTGTTTATCCATGAGCCAAGTCAAATTCCATCCTAGACATGATTCAAATCACCTATCTGACCACCTCAGATTGTAGAGAACTTGCTTCCTTCTGAGATATCCCATTCTATCTATGATCCAAATATGATCTCCCTCTATCTTTTTCTCATTCCTCTCTGGCACCTAAAGAAACATTTATCTCCTCTTCCACATAGCTGTTTTAAACATGTGAAGATAGTACTCATGTTTCTCAGTGTACCTGTTCAACGAAATGCTGTGTTCTCCAGAGAAAACTTTTCCTAGTTCTTCCTGTCATTTGAAATGTAAGAATTGGTGTAAAGTTTGTTCCACAACTTTAATGAGTTATTGCTTATTCTGTGTGCTTAAAATACTCTTTAAAATATGTCACTAAGCATGTCCCACACACATTTTAATTATTGTAAATATAGGGACATTATCGCCTCCTTATTTATGTTACCTGTGGCCAGAAAATACCATATGTCCTGCAACAATTATAATGAACCATTCTTTCTCCTATGTTACCACTCTTGATTCATCAACTGAATAAACTCTCTCTCTCCATATGTGTATGTGTATATATGTGTACATGTGTGTAGGTGCGTATATGTGTGTGTACACATACACATATATACACAGAGAAAAATTCGTATCACAACCTAATACAATAAGGAATGAGAAAATAATTTTGAATAGACCTAGAAAAATGTTCAAAGTTCATCCTATTTGGAGGGAGATAGGTGGCATTGTTAGTCATTAGACAGTTGAAATATTTCTTTCCTTGTAAATACTATAATCTTATTCAATAGTTTATGTGTAAGACAGCAAAGCAATACCTTCATCTGTAGCAGAGTTCTTTTCCATTTGACCTTTTTCATGCTTGCCAGATTTCAAATGTGTATTTTTCTGAAGTGTGAAATAATTGACAATATAGTCATTTTTTATAGCCGCCTCTATTCCAATACTTGGTTCAATTTCAAACACCTGTTAAAATGTAGGTGTTAAGGTTTACCTCTGGGACCTCAGACAGTTGTTTCAGTATGGTCCTTATTTTTTCTTCTGTTAATTAAAAAAATGGCTCATCAGTTGTGATGAAGATCCTCTTTTGTAATCCTTTATTGCATTATTTTTACTTCTGCACACAAGTAAGACATATATGCTCACTCGATATCAAAAGAAAAAAGAGAGGGAAAAATCTAGAGATGAACAATCTTCTCTCTCATCTGTCAGAATATTCTGGGAATACCAACAAGTTGTTTATTAGGATTATTGATTTTGATATTTTCACCCTCAGTGAAAGTTTCTTTTGAATGTATTTGGCATGTCTAAGGAGTGTTTCAGTAGCAATTAGAGATTTATCATTCATCACAAATGCTGTCAGAGCTTACAAATGCATTAAATATTTGGATAGTAAAATTTAAAACCACATATATACATGTGTATATTTATACATGTATTTTTTTACTCTGGGGAAATTACATATAATGTTTATCAATATACAAAATATATATAATTTTCCAGCAGTAACTGATCTCTGTAGATCATGAGAAACCCTTGCAGTTCTTTCATTTTATTATTCATATAGTAGGATCAATTCATAAGAAAAAAATAAAATTGGTCTGAGCATCTTATTTATCCATTCCAGTCCAAGAATGGAGGATTTAAAAGCCAATTTAAATTGAGGAGAAATTGTGGTTTTTCTGGAGATCAACAAAAGAGAAAAGTAGCAATATTATAGGAAAGTCTGGGACCCTGCCCCAAAGTGGAAATGCTGTGGTGTTGGCAGGTGATGCTGCTATGGCAGGGTGTTAGGAGACTCATGTTGACTCCATTTCAAATATGCTACCATAAGAGAGACTGGGATGCCAGAGTGGAGATGAGGCACATCTTTACATGCAGTATATATTTATATAAAATATCTTGAGTTCCATCTTCACCAATCTGAGAACTCTTAGCAGATGAAGAATATACAAAAGTTTGAAATGTGGAGACAGCAGATTTCTGAGGACAATGTCTTTGGGAAAATGGTATTGTGAGCTCTATGACCAATTTGGCACCTTCCACACAATGTACCTGGGTCTGTGGCACTTCCTTAAGCCTGGTAAGGAAGGCTTTCACAAGATAAGTGGAAAAGCCATGTGTCTCTGCAGTTTGGGGTCACATTGACAGCAGTAGTGGGCAGAAGACTGACAAGCCAATTGCCTGGTGATAGAGCCCACAGAGCATTGCATCATTGCAAACATCCTGCACTCCTAGAGTTTGTCAGAGCAAAGGATGTGAGAGTGTGATTGGCAGGTCAGTGGTGGGTCACGTGGAATAGAGAGTTGGCTTGAGGTAATCTAAGATCATGTCAAAGAGGGTGGATAGAGGCCTGCAAAGATCCCATCAAAGAGAGGCTAGTTAGGATTTATCACTAGATTCTGAAAGAAAAATCAGAGTATCTGCTTAGAATATCAGATGGCCATGGGACTTCAGAATAGAAGTTTCTAGAGCTGAGCACCTCTGAAAAGCCTATACAAGTGCCTCACAAGAGTCAAGTTTAATCATGTGCCAAGAACAGTGAGTACAGCTGACTTAAAATATCTGATTCCCACTCTCCTGATGCCTTTTGCAGGCTGCAGAATAAAACTAGTCTAAACTAGAAGAGAGATTTATATTTAAATGAATTCAAAGTTCTAATTAAAATCTTGTTCTGGACATGCTAATTATTGAAATAAGACAATGATTGTAACTTACAGCAACCAATCCGGTAAGAATGTGCAGGGAATCACAGGGCTTAAGTTTTCATCCAAGAATGAAGAAAAATTACCCATTGAATAAACCTAAAACGTCTGTGGGAAGCAAAAATAAAGTCACATTTTGATTAGTTACAATTCATGATTTATGCTATTTTGGAAGACTCACTTACAGCTTCTTTGCAAACCTCTGAGGAAGTAGAAGAACTTTGGAGGGTCATAACTTTAGGGTGATCCTAGAAAGGCTAGATCCAGCACACTGAGGCTGCCAGTCTGGGCAAAATTTCCTCTCTCAAGCCTGCTGAGAGACAAGTGGTGACTCCTACCCTCAGAAGACCATTCCCACTTGATCCACGAATAATGGAAAATGAAATTTTTAAAAAAACTGGAGGTCTTTTTCAATTGTTCTGAATTATATACAATCCGTGGGACCTGGGGCTTTGCAATATAAGAGATAGAATTTCTCACTAGTGACTCAGAGTTGGACTTACTTTGATTTGGAAATATATATGCTTTTATATCTAAATGTTGTGGTTTTATTTAAAAAAAATAGTGCTTGCTTCATTCTGAAAAGTTTGTGGAAGAGAAGAAAATTCATGGCAGTAATTGAATCAGGACACACACTGGTGAAACGCCCAATGGATGTGCATATGTCAGTAGTGGGTAAGCATTGAGGCAGTATTGTCTAAAGACAATTCCTGTGTTTCTCTGTCTGCTATGCAGTTATATATAGTACAAATCCTGGAATGGTGTTTGTGAAGATTTCTCATCCTGCTTTACTTTCCTTCCTGGCAAATTCTCTGTCCCTGGTTATTTTTGAACCTTAACAGGTAGGGGGTTTATGTCTTTAGAAATGTACTGCAATTTTATGACTCTCCTTGATGAGTGAATTTTTCAGCAACCATATGGTGTGGCTGGCTCTGACTCTATCAAACTCTAATAATCTTCAGAGTCTGTGGAGCAGCTTATTCATTCCTATCTTTCTTAAGCTTTGCTATATTGATTGCAGTCTTTGATAAGTATAGTGGCTGAGTTTTCAGTCTCTGCCAGAAGGTTTGAATAAAAAAGCTTGAAAGACATCCTTTGAGTTTTCTTTTACAAAGTTTACTTTCTCCAATGGCATAGGCACAACAGATTAACAGAAAACTTTTCTTTTTTTTTTTTTAGATATTTCAGAAAATATTTATCAAGCCTCTACATGTGAAGTAATTGAGTTTCCTGGGTTAGTCTTACTGTCTCTTCTTATTTTATATGTATTAGAGTATGTTATTTCTACTGTAACCTCCCAGAGTATACTTACTTCAATTCGTTCAAGTGTGCTTAATTTGCACAATTATTTCAGAGTTTAAAGAAGTGAAATATTAGGTGGTATAATAAGTTTGCTTTATAAAGTAGAGCTCTACTATTTTATATCCGAGTAACAATTATTTAGTTAATATGTACTGTATACCTAGCATAGCACCTGCTCTGGAGAAACTTAATGTCTAAAATGAAATACTACTGTTAATAATAATGAATACAGCTACAATTTGTTGAGTGATTTCTACTTGCCAGGCACCATCACAGGATTTTACGGGTCTGATGTCAAGTCTCATACATACCCAAATGAATACTATTATTATTTTAACATGAAGGGAAAAATGAGACCTGGGCAAATTCAGTCTCTAGCTCCATACAAATAAACATCACATGGATAGCAAACCATGACTCAAATTTAGGCAGCAAGACTCTTCTGAATTATACTGCCTTTCTAGACAAGACAGAGAAGGATAACTAAAATAGAATATCTCTGATGAGAGAGAAGTTTAGTTCATGAAAGTTTTAATGAGGTTTGCAAACAAAATGGGGCTTTATCTTGAGGACAATAAAGATCATTGAGGGGATTTAAGCAAGGGGCTGACATAACTGGGTACAATTTTAGAAAGTTTCATCTCATAGTTGTGTGGTGAGTTAGAGACAGGAGAGATGAGATAAATATCCGTCTTAAGTTCCTGGTTTGTGTTACTGGACGAATGGAACAGTAGAGAGGAGGGAGGAAGATAATGAACTCACGGTTAGAAATGTGGGGTTGCACTGTGTAGAGTAAGGGGTGGAGCAGGATCTGACACTGAAAATAGAGATGTGCATTGGAGTTATGGATGGAATAAATAAGCCAAAAAACTGAATGGTATTACCTTCTGATTATTATAAAACCTTGAAAAAAGAGAGCCAAGAACTCCAGAAAAACTCCAATAATTTTGGAAGTTGCAGAACACTGTTGACAAAGTTGGCTGAGAACAATTTTGAACAATGATGGGAGGAATACAAAGCTAGCAGGTGTGTGCTAGCCAAGAAAAAGGTCATTTCAGGAGACAGGACAACTGTTATATAACCTTAAGATAGGCTTTGCAATCTGATGTTTGAAAATGTTCTGTTGAATTTATCAACAATCAGATTGGCAATCTAGGTGTGGATAATTTTAGAATAATGGATTCAACAAAGCTGGTTGAAGCTGACTGAGGAGAGAACTGGGAAGAAAAGAAGCAGAAATAGTAAATGTAACAACTCTTTAAGAAGCTCAGCTGCAAAGGACATGAGACCCCTATGTCTTACCATATACAAAAATTAAGCTGGATTAACAAGTTAAATGTAAGACCTGAAACTATAGAAACACTAGAAGAAATCTTCTTTTTCAACCCTTTCCCTTACCCCCTGCCTCCTTCCTTTGGAGTCCCTGGTGTCTTTTATTTTCATCTTTATAACCTTGTGTACCCATTATTTAGCTCTCACTCATAACCAAGAACCTGCACTATTTGGTTTTCTGTTTCTGAGTTAGGATAATGAAATCCATTTTCACTTAAGATAATGGCCTCCAGCTACATCCATGCTGCTACAAAGGACATGATTTCATACTTTTTACCGCTATGTAGTATTTCACGGTGTATATGTACCACATGCTACGTAGTATTTCATGGTGTGTATGTACCACGTTTTCTTTGCCCAGTCAAACATTCATGGACACTTAACTTGGTTCCATGACTTTGCTATTGTGAATAGCGCCAGGCATTTTTGTCCCTCTCTCCGAGATGGTATAGGCTCTAGCAAATGACCATTTCCGGTGAAAGATGAAACTGTGGGTAGTCAATAGGCAATATTTCTAGCAGTTTATATTACAACTTAAAAAGGATGAGAATAGAGGATGAAGTCTTTGTTATGAGAGGACTCAAGATGAGTCTTTTTATTTTGTGGATGAAACATATAGATTAAACCATAAAAAGGCAATAGAAAAGAAAAGAGTTGGAGAATAGCATTTCAGGCAGAAGGAAGATCATGTGTGAAGGTTCTGAATTTAGAAATGAGCATGTCCTTCAAATGAACATAAAGATGTCCACTGTGAAGTGGACCAAACAAGGAAAAGAGGGGCTCAAGATATATTTGGAGAGATAAGAAGAGTCAAATCAGGTAGTTCCTTCAGTTCCTGTTAGGGATTTTGAATTTTAATGTAACATAATGAGAAGCTTTGAAGAATCCCGAGTTAAAAAGTTAAAAAAGTCAAAGTAACATCATTAACTCCTATTTTAAAAAAATGTTTTTCTGGGAGCAAAACTGGGAATGACTTGGACTTAGAAAGCAACCAGAATATAACCTGTGACCCCTGTTATTGATTACAGATACTTGATAGTAGATTATTTATGGACATACGTATTTGTTTGAGCTCCTTATATATTTTGATTATTCGTTCCTTGTCAGATGGGCAGCTTGCAAATATTTTCTCCCATTCTGTGGGTTGTCTCTTCACTTTTTTGATTATTTCCTTTGCTATGCAGAAGCTTTGAACCTGATGTGATCTCAATTATCCATTTTTGCTTTGGTTGCCAGTGCCTGTGGGTATTGCTCAATAAGTCTTTGCCCACTCCAATGTCCTGGAGAGTTTTCCCAATATTTTCTTGTAGAAGTTTTATAGTTTTATGTCTTAGATTTAAGTCTTTAATCCGCTTAAGTCTTTAATACAATGGATTAAGTCTTTAATCTATTAAGTCCTTTAATCCGTATCCTTTTTTTTTTTTTTTTTTTTGAGACGGAGTCTCGCTCTGTCGCCCAGGCTGGAGTGCAGTGGCCAGATCTCAGCTCACTGCAAGCTCCGCCTCCCGGGTTCCCGCCATTCTCCTGCCTCAGCCTCCCAAGTAGCTGGGACCACAGGCGCCGCCACCTCGCCCGGCTAATTTTTTTTTTGTGTGTGTGTTTTTAGTAGAGACGGGGTTTCGCCGTGTTAGCCAGGATGGTCTCGATCTCCTGACCTTGTGATCCGCCCGTCTCGGCCTCCCAAAGTGCTGGGATTACAGGCTTGAGCCACCGCGCCCGGCCTAATCCATATCCTTGATCGTTTTATTTATAGAAGAGATAGGGGTCTAGTTTCATTGTTCTGCATATGGATATACAGTTTTCCCACCACCATTTCTTGAAAAGACTGTCCTTTCCCCAATTTATGTTCTTGGCACCTTTGTCGAACACAAGTTCACTATAGATGTATGGATTTATTTCTCGGTTCTCTATTCTGTTCCACTGAACTATGTGTCTTTATTTATTTATTTATTTTTTTTGGAGACAGAGTCTTGCTCTGTTGCCCAGGCCGGAGTACAGTGGTGCAATCTCAGCTCACTGCAACCTCTGCCTCCTGGGTTCAAGTGATTCTTCTGCCTTAGCCTCCTGATTAGCTGGGTTTACAGGTGCTTGCCACCATGCCTGGCTACTTTTTTTTTTTTTTTTTTTTTTTTTGCATTTTTAGTAGAGATGGGGTTTCACCATGTTGGTCAGGCTGGTCTTGAACTCCTGACCTGATGATCCACCCGCCTCAGCCTCCCAAAGTGCTGGGATTACAGGCGTGAGCCACCGCACGCAGTCTGTTTTTATGCCAGTTTCATGATATTTTGGTTACTTTAGCTCTGTAGTATAGTTTGAAGTCAGGTAATGTGATTCCTCCAGTTTTCTTCTTTCTACTTTGGCTATTCAAGTCTTTTGTATTTTCATATAAATTTTAGAACTTTTCTCTATTTCTGTGAAGAATATAATTATAGTTTGATAGGGATTGCATTAAATCTATAGAATGCTTTGAGTATTATTGACATTTTAACAATATGGATTCTTCCAGTCCATGAACATGGAATATCTTTCCATTTGTTGGTGTTCCCTTCAATTTCTTGCATTAGTGTTTCATAGTTTTTATTGTAGAGATCTTCCACTGCTTTGGTTAATTCCTAGGTCTTTTATTTGTAGCTAATGTAAATGGGATTACTTTCTTAATTTATTTTTCAGATTGTTGCTGTAGGTATATAAAACAGCTCTTGGCCATTGTGACCATCCTGGCTAACAAGGTGAAACCCCATCTCTACTAAAAATACAAAAAAAAAAAAAAAAATAGCTGGGTGTGGTGGTACCTGTAGTCCCAGCTACTTGGGAGGCTGAGGCAGGAGAATGATGTGAACCTGGGAGGTGGAGCTTGCAGTGAGCCGAGATAACGCCACTGCACTCCAGTCTGGGCAACAAAGCGAGACTCCATCTCAAAAAAAAAAAAAAAAAAAAAAAGAAAAAGAAAAGCTCCTGGTTTTTGTATTTTTGTATGTTGATTTTGTGTTCTGTAACTTTACTGAAATTGTTTATCAGTTCTACTAGGATTTTTTTTTTGTGTGTGGAATCTTTAGGTTTTTCCAAATGTAAGTTTATATAATATTCAAAAAATAATTTTACTTTTTCCTTTCCAATTTGGATGCCCTATTTCTTTGTCTTGTCTGATTGCTCTAGCTATGACTTCCAGTGCTTTGTTGAATAACAGTGGTGAAAATGGGTATCCTTGTCATGTTTCCAATCTTAGAGAAAAAACTGTTTTTCTCCATTTAGTATGATACTAGCTGTGGGTCTGTTGTATATAACTTTTACTGTGTCATTTTCATTCTATACCCAGTTTTTTTAGGGTTTTTATTTTGAAAGGATGGTGAATTTAATCAAATGCTTTTTTCATCATGAATCGAAATGATCAGAAGGTTTTTGTTCTTCATTCTGTTGATATGATGCATCACATTGATTAATGTGTGTATTTTAGACAACTGATCCTTGGGTCTTATTTTTTTATCCACTCAGTCACTCTATGTCTTTTGTTGGAGAGTTTATCCTATTTATATTTAATGTTATTATCAACAAGTAAGGACTTACTCCTGTGATTTTGTTATATGTTTTCTGGTTGTTCGGTGGTCTTTTCCTTCTTTCTTTCCTTCCTGTCTTCCTTTTAGTTAAAGTGATTTTCTCTGGAAATATGAGTTAGCTTCTTCCTTTTTATTTGTTATAAATCTATTGTATGTTTTTTGATTTGAGATTACCAGGAGGCTTGCAAATACTATCTTATAACTCATTATTTTAAACTGACAACAACTTAACAGTGTTTGCATAAACACAGACACTAATAAAAACTCTATGCCTTAACTTTTTACCTCAACTTTTAAACTTTTTCCTTTTTTCTATTTATATCTTATTGTATTCCGTATGTATTGAAAAGTTGTTGTAGTTATTGTTTTTAATTGATTCATCATTTAACCTTTATACTTAAGATAAAAGTAGTTTACAAACCACAGTTACAATTATATAATATTCTGTGTTTTTCTGTGTACTTACTATTACCAGTGAATTTTGGACCTTCAAATGATTTCTTATTGCTCATTAATGTCCTTTTCTTTACTGTTGAGGTACTCCCTATAACATTTCTTGTAGGACAGGTCTGGTGTTGATGAAATCTCTCAGCTTTTGTTTGTCTGGAAAAGTCTTTATTTTTCCTTCATGTGTGAAAGATATTTTTGCCAGAAATACTATTCTATGGTAAAAGTTTTTTTTTTTTTTTTTTGCCTTTAGCACTTCAATATGTCATGCCACTATCTCCTGACCCATAATATTACCACTGAAAAAGTCTGCTGCTCTATTGTACGTTGGTTTTTCTTTTCTCTTGATGGTTTTAGGAACATTTATTTATCCTTAACCTTTGGGAGTTTGATTATTAGATGCCTTGATGTAGTCTTCTTTGGATTAAATCTGCTTGGTATCTTATAACCTTCTTATACATGGATATTGAAATCTTTCTCTAGATTTGGGAAATTCTCTGTAATTATCCCTTTGAAAAAAATGTTCTACCTCTATCTTTCTCTCTAGCTCCTCTTCAAAGCCAATAACTCTTAGATTTGTCCTTTGGAGAGTATTTCTTAGATCCTGTAGATGTGCTTCATTGTTTTTTATTCTTTTTTCTTTTATCTCCTCTGCATATTTTCAAATAGCTTGTCTTCAAGCTCACTAATTCTTCTTCTACTTGATTCATTCTGCTACTAAGACTGATGCATTTTTCAGTATATCAGTTGCATTTTTTGCTCCAGAATTTCTGCCTGATGCATTTTAGTTACTTCAATCTCTTCATTAAGTTTATCTAAAAGAATTTTGAATTCCTTCTCGGTGTTATCTTGAATTTCTTTGAGGTTCCTCTAAACAGTTATTTTGAATTCACTATCTGAAAGGACACATATCTCTGTTTCTGTAAGATTAGTCCCTGGTCCCTTATTTAGTTCATTTGATGAGGTCATGTTTTCCTGGATTATCTTGATACTTGTGGATATTTGTCTGTGCCTGGGCCTTGAGCTAGATATTTATTGTAGTCTTTGCAGTCTGGACTTATGTGTACCTGACCTTTGGGGAAGGCTTTCCAGATAACTGAAAGGACTTGGGTGTTGTGATCTAGCTGTATCTGCACTGGGGTACAACAAGCCCAGTAATGCTGTGGTTCTGGTTCTTGCAGACTTGCAGGGGTACCACCTTGCTGATCTTAGATAAGATCTGGAAGAATTCTCTGGGTCACCATGCAGAAGCTCTTATTCTCTTCCCTTACTTCTCCCCAAATAAATAGGTCTCTCTCTTCTCTCTCTCTCTCTCTCTCTCTCTCTCTCATTCTCTGTCTCTCTGTTCTGAGTCACATGGAGATGGGAGTGGAATGACACAAGCACCCCACGTGGCCACCACCACTATGACTGTGCTGGGTCAGACCTGAAACCAGCACAGTGTTGGGTCTTTCCCAAGGTCTGCTCTAACCACTCCCTGGCTACTGTCTATGTTCAGTTAAGGCCCTGGGGTTCTATAATCATCAGGTGTAAAATCCAGCTAAGTCTGTGTCCTTTTCTTCAGAGTAGTGAGTTCCTCCAGGTCCTGGGTGGGTCCACAGGTATCATCTAGGAGTCTAGAGTCAAAAACCTTAGAAGTCTACCTGGTGTTCTCTTGTACTGTGGCTGAGCTGGCATTCAAACTATGAAATGTATTCCTTCCCACTTTTCCCTCCTCCTCTCCAAAGGCAGAGGAACCTCACCCTGTGGCCACTGGCACCACAGGCCCATGGGGAAGCTACTGCTGATGTTCCCTTAAGGCTCATGGGCTTTTCAGTCAGCTTATGGTAATTGCTATCTGGCCTTGGACTTACCCTTCAAAGCAGTGGGCTCCTTTATGATCCAGGGCCGGTACAGAAATGTCATCCAAGAGCCAAGGGCTAGAACTGGGGACCCCAAGGGCCTACTTAGTATTCTACCCCATTGTGGTCAAGCTGCTACCTAAGGTGCAAGATAAATTTCCCTTTACTTTTGTCTCTGCTTTTCTCAAGCAAAATGAGTCTTGCCCACTGTCCATCACAGATGCGAATGTGCTAAGTCTCATCTGAAGCCAGCAAGTCTCAGAGCCTCACTCAAGGGCTCACAGCATACTTCCTGGATATTGCTGCTTGTTATTCAGGGCTCAAGGGCTCATCAGGTAGCGGGTGATGAATCCTGCCAGGACTGGGTCCTTTCCTTTAAGGCAGTGGGTTTCCTTCTTGCCCCAGGTGTGTCTAGAAATGTCATCTGGGAGCTAGGGCCTAGAAAAGAGACTTTGCAACTATGGTGTTATATCCTCCTGTAGCAGAGATGGTACCCAAGATGCAGGACAAAGTCCTTTTCACTCTTCTGTCTCCTCTCCTCATGTGAATGAAGGGTTCTCTTTTGGAGCCATGAGCTTTGCAGGCTGGGGCTAGGGGAAGTGTGGTGCCAGCACTTTTGTCTTAGTAAGTGGTGCACCCATCCAGTTCCCTGTCTCTGAGCCCAGTTCAGCGCTAGGAGTTGTGGTCCTGTGGCCTAGACTACCCTTCAAGCTCATTTAGGGCCACGGTGCCCTTTAGCCCATGGTGGTGGGGCTTGCAGGTACTTAAGATCCAACTGCTGGGATGGGTAGTTCCCCTCTGACTAGGGCTGGTTTAAAAGCTTCCTCCACGGGCGGGTATCAACTGAGTTCATTCTGATTTTGCTTTCTGCTATTAACAGGGAAGCTCTGAGTTCAATGCAAGTCTCACAATTGCTGTACTCTCCCTCTTTCAAGCACTTAGATTCCCTTTCCACACCATGCCACCACTGCTAAGGGATAGAGGAGGGGTGGTGTTGGCAATTCAAGACTGCTTTTCCTCTCTTTTTAGTGACTGTTTCAGGGATATGAAGTTAAAACCAGGTAGAGTGTTCATCTGGTTTTTGTTTTTTATGAAGGTGCTTTTTTGGTATAGAGAGTTGTTAAATTGGTGTCCCTGCAGAAAGGATGATGAGTGGAGATTTCTATTCTGCTATCTTGCTCCATCACCACTCCCAACAACATTTGTTGAAGAAACTACCCTTTTCTCATTGTGTATTCTTGGTACCTTTGTTGAAGATCAGTTGGTCATATTGTGTGTTTATTTTCAAACTCTTTATTCTCTTCCATTGGTCTATATATTTTTCCTTATACCTACCACACTATTTTGATTACAGTTGCTTTGTAACATATTTTGAAATCAGGACATGTGATGCCCCCAGCTTTGTTCTTTCTCAAGATTGCTTCGGCTATTTGGAGTCTTTTGTGGTTTCATATGGATTTTAGGATTGTTTTTTCTTTTTCTGTAAAAAATGTCAAATGGATTTTGATGGAGACTGCATTAAATGTGTAGATTGCTTTGGATGGTATGAGCACTTTTAACAATATTTATTCTTCCAATTCATGAACATGGGATGTCTTTCCATTTATTTTTATTTTATTTATTTATTTATTTATTTATTTATTTATTTATTTATTTATTTATTTTGAGACAGAGTCTCGCTCTGTTGCCCAGGCTATAGGGTTATGGCATGATCTTGGCTCACTGCAACCTCCAACTCTCAGGTTCAAGTGATTCTCCTGTCTCAGCCTCCCAAGTAACTGGGATTACAGGCACCCACCACCACACCCAGTTAATTTTTTTGTATTCTTTTTAATAGAGACAGGGTTTGACCATGTTGGCCAGGTTGGTCTCGAACTCCTGACCTCAAGTGATCTACCTGCCTCGGCCTCCCAAAGTGCTGGGATTACAGGTGTGAGCCACCGCACCCGACCATCTTTCCATTTATTTGTGTTTTAATTTCTTTCATCAATGTTTTCTAGTTTCAAGTGTACAAGGACTTTCACTTCCTTTGTTAAGTTTGTTTCTAAATTTGTATTCTTTTTGAGGGTATTGTAAATAGGATTGCTTCCTTAATCTATTTTTTGGACAATTATTTGATAGTGTGCAGAAATGCAACTGATATTTGTATGTTGATTTTGAATCAACAACTTTGCTGCATTTCTTAATTCTAGCAGGGTTTTTTTTGTTTTGTTTTTTGGTGGAGTCTTTGACATATTCAACATATAAAGTCATGTCATCTGCAAACAGTGATAATTTTGCTTTTTCCTTTACAATTTGGAAGACTTTTATTTCTTTTTTGCCTAATTGTTATCTTGAGGACTTCCAGTACTCTGTTGAATAGAAGTGGTGGAGAATGGGGCATTCATGCCTCGTTTCTCAACTTATAGGAAAATCTTTCAGTTTTTCATCATTGAGTATGATGTCAGCTGTGGGATATATGTGTGTGTGTATGTGTGTGTATATATATATATTTAATATATGACCTTTTTTGTGTTGAGGTAAAGTCCTTCTCTACCTAGTTTGTTGAGGGTTTTTAATGTAAAAGGGTTTTGAATTTTGTCAAAAGCTAGAAAGCCTGGTGTTCAAATCCAAATATTTTCTCTCAATCTAAAATGTTTCATAACCTTCTCTTCTTTCCAAAACTCTCTCTTTTATAATTTTACTTTTTTTTCAATTATGCTTATGTCACAGAAGGACATTGTTACTCCCATTTTTCTTGTCTATAAACACCCTTTGAACAAAAAAAGCCCTCAGGATGTGTGAGCTACTTGAATATATTAACAATGTATTAAACTAATAGTTAATAATGTTTAACTCAGTGAATGGCAAAAAAGTAGTGATCAAGAGATATTTATTGAATAAATAAATAAAAACTGAATAGATGACTAGGAAGTTGGTATGGGTCAGGGGTCAAATTATTATAGCACCAGAAAAAGGAAGCAAGGACTATAATCCAAATCATTAGAACATTATTGTAACAAGACAGTCTTCTATGTAGCCTGCCCTGACTCCTGGGAACAGCAATGGCTTCAGAGATGCTGTTTTTTATACCACATTAAAATATTAATTAAATATTAAAAAATAGGCATGTTTCATAACACTGTAAAAGTCTACATACTAGGATTCTAGTGGGGATTCTTTTTTAACATCTGCAGGACAAATTTAGTGGCACCACTAAGAATGCCTGAGGCTACAAAAAAAGAGAAGAAATGAATCACTTGGCATAGTAATGACTAAGAAAATAAGGAAGTATTTTTCTATTAGTCAAACATCAAAGTGTGTAGCAAAATAAATCAGAAAGCTTCAAAACAACAAAACCAAAGCAACATTGCTACGGGCAGGGAAAAAATATCAACCAAGTGATACAGGTTATTTCAGAGGGATTTCGGCTCTTTTCCATGTTCAACAGCAAGGTGGTGGCAACTCAGGTTTCAATGATTTACTTTACCAACGATGATAAATGTGTTAAAAATTTTTATTATAAACAATGGGGAAGAGAAGAATGAAAAGGCAGGAGACTGAAGTGTGAGAGGTGTTGGGAGGCACTGAGTGGAGCTTCCTGGGGAACTAAGATGCTGTGTTTGAGCAATCTGTGCTTTCTGAAAACTGAAAGTTCAATTTTTTATATCATTCTTTTATTAAATGACATTTCTTATAGACATAATAAATATGTTTATTAATAAGAAATCAAACTGTGTAATGCCAGCTTGAGCAAAGCAAGTTTCTGTTGCAGGGTTTCGTGTGTTGCAAACCATTTGAAATTGTAAATAAAACTTCCATGTTTTTCTTTCCTATCCAGTATTTTGGGGGCATTTTGAAGGGAACTTTTTTCATTATTCAAAAAGGAAATGATTAATCTGCCTGTGTCCATTGCCAGCCAGATGGTGACATGAATTTGCAGTTTATTTAAGGATTGCCAACAATGGGGGAAGGGGAATCCTTCCTATTTGTGGTGTACCAATAATTTGAGAATAAACGAAATTATTTGCTGTGAGGTTGCATATCAGACAATGTTTCCTGTATCTTCTCTGAAGTCACCACGAAAAAATGCACCCGAAATTATATTATATGCTGACAGCTTTAAGAGACTATTCAAATGTTTTCTCTTGCAACTTTCTTACAGGGTATATTTTATACTAACTTTTTAATAGTAATATATGAACTTTTTGTAGTAATATTTTATATGTGGAGATAAATATATGAAGAGAGATTGTATAATATAATTACATAATAATATATATATGGAGGCAGAATGACAGAGAGAGAAGCAACTTAGGCAATGTAAAGATCTGAAGTTGCTTAATTCACACAGATTTTTAGGGTATTAGGTCTTTTAGGGGTATCAAAAATTCTGATTTGACATCAGATTAAAACAACTTTCAGTTTACATTTAAAACATATTTTAAAAATATGTGGGCTGGGCGCGGTGGCTCACACCTGCAAACCCAGCACTTTGGGAGGCTGAGATGGGTGGATCACTTGCAGCCAGGACCAGCCTCGCTAACATGGTGAAACTTTGTCTCTACTAAAAATACAAAAATTAGCTGGGCAAGGTAGTGTGGCGCCTGTAATTCCAGCTATTTGAGGGGCTGAGGCATGAGAATTGCTTGAACCCGGGAGGCAGAGGTTGCGGTGAGCCGAGATTGGACCACTGCACGCCAGCCTGAGTGATTGAGTGAGACTCTGTCTCAACAACAACGACAATAACAATAACAGTAACAATAACAACAAAATATGTTGACATTCTTTTCATCATTATTTTATAAAATGAGTTTTCTTAACTATGGAAAAATTCAAACATATACAAATGTAGAGAATATAATAAAACAAACCCTGTTATTTCTGTTACTCAGCTTCAACAATTATCTTCTTAGGACCAATCTTTTTCCTTTTCCCATAAGACTTTTCAAAATTATTTTGAATACTCTATTTCGTATGATTTCATTCATAAATATTAAGTGTTACTGAAAGTTAATCTTTTCAACAAAAAAGAGGGTGAGATAAAAGGGTAACTGAAGCAAATACCTCTGATCTCAGCCATTCAGCTATAGCACAGAGAAATGATATTATTCAGCCTGAAACTGTGGCCTGAAGAAGCTTCATAAGTATTACATATTTTTTACCTTTTAACTGTTTTTAAAATCAATAACAAAACTCAACAATAATGAAACTGAAAGTACACTCAATCTGTGAAGATGAATTATACACTTCCTAGCAGTTTAAGGCTATTTCTTATGTGGCCAGGAGTCGTTTAGGTATACTGACTTTTTCAGTTCAGTTTATTCCTTTGGCCTTAGGATCTAACACAAACCAGTTCAATGCAAGCCAGAACCCAGAATGAGCCTAGAACTCCTGAGTGACATCCACTGGGTGCTTTCAGTGACAGCAAAAAAATAATACAGTCACTTTAGTCATTTTATAGGATTTCATGCTTTCACTTTATATTCAGCAAGTCATTAAAACTCATTCACTGTTTATTCAGTCATCCATGTATATGTATCTACTTGTGTATCTATTAATTTAATGAACATGTGTGTATTACTCTGAGTGATGTGGTAAGGCTACAAGGGTGAAATACAAATCTATGGCCTCTTATACTTCTAAAATGGAAGATAATTCAGTGATTTTTTAAAAATGAGCTATCAAATGAACAAGGGACATGAAGAAAACTTAAATGCTGATAAGGTAACAGAAGTCAATCTGAACATGCTACGTACTGTATGATTCCAACTATGTGGCTTTCTGGAAAAGGCGGGTGGAGACAGTAAAAAAGATCAGCAGTTTCCAGGGTTTGGGAGAAGGGAAGAATAAATAGGTAGAACACAGGATTTTTAGGGCAGTGAAACTATTCAGTATGATACTGTATTCATGGATCCATGTCATTAACATTTGCCTAGACCCATAGAGTATACAATACAAAGAGTGAACCTTAATGTAAACTATGAACTTCAGTCAACAATAACGTATCACTGTTGGCTCATTAACTGTAACAACTGTACATCACTAATGCAGGCTGTTAATTATAAGGGAAATGGGAAGGGGTATATGAGAATGCTCTGTACTTGGAGCTCAATTTTTCTGTAAAGCTAAAACTGCTCAACAAATGAAGTCTATCAATTCAAAAACAATCTGTGACATCTGCCCTGCAGAATTTTAAGATATAGTTAGGAGCGAATGTATAAATAGCTACCTACATTAGTTTCCTAGGGCTGCTATAGCAACTTCCCACAAACTTAATAGATTTAAGTAATGGAAGGTTAACCTTTCGCCGTTTGGAGGCCAGCAGTTTGAAGTCAAGGTGTCTACAGGGCTCACTCTTCCCAAAGACTCTAATGGGGCAATCCTGCCTTGCCTCTTCCATGTGGCTCCAGAGTTTCTTGGGTTTTGGTCAATCCAATCTCTGCCTCCGTCTTTACATGGTCTCCCATTTTCCCTGTGTGGCTCTGCTCTTTGTGTCTCTTAATGGTTCACTTTAATGGATTTAAAGCCCACACATATAATCCAGGATGATCTCATCCTCAGATTCTTAATTATATCTGCAAAAAGCCTTTTCCCAAATAAGGTCACATTCGGAGGTTCAGGGAGTTATGATGTGATGTACCTTTTAGGGAGGCCACCATTCAACCCACTGCACCATCCATAATATGATTTGCACTTTATTAATAGATTAGGAATGCAGTGCTCTGTGAGGAAATTGAGGATGCATCATAGGGAAGGTGACATGAGAAGATTAAAGGTTGAATGGAGTTTTTTAGACTAGAGCAGGAGTGTTGTGGTGTAAGAGGTAATGGAATTCCATCTTTTGGGAGATAGTCCATGCAAAGATAGACAAATAACAAGGAAGCATGATTAGGAAGGAGGTAAGAAAGTCAGTGTGGCTAAAAGAAAGTCAATAAAGGCTAAAGGAAATAATAACTAATGGGTCTGAGATGTCAGACTGAAGTTGTGTTATAAAGGAGCTAACAATCATAAAAAACATTTGTTTATTGTCTTATTCAAGAATTTATTAAAGACAAAATCAGATTCCTACTTTAGAAATAGGGCTGTTGGCAGTGGAATCAGGACTTTAGGTGAGCAAAGACTAATGGCAGGGAGATGAACAGGCTAGAATCAATGAGATCCTACTTTGAGGCCTCATGAGTGGGGAGTGAACAGACAGATGAGAAATAAGAGATATTTTGAATTTAGAATAGCCAGCGTGTGATGAATAACTGGATTTGTCTAGCAGAGAAGGGTGACTCTGGTTTATGGCTTTAACACTTAGCTCAATGCCATTATCCAAAAACGGGGATTTTTAGAGGAAGGAAGTAGTTTTATGAGGAGTGCAGAAGATTATGAGTTCACTTTTGGATATGTTTAATTTTTCAAGTTTTAAGTTTGGTTTATCAATTTTTTTTTTTTTTTTTTTTTTTGCTTCTGATCAGTAAAGGGTGCTGAAATAAGCAACAAGCAAGCATTTGGGGAAATCTTCAAAAGTACCTTTAGAATTTCCCACACGGGTTGCTCCCAGTCAATTCCTGTCACAGATGACAAGCTCCAAGAGACCACATGGCTTTGGAAACATAAGAGGACTGAGGGAATCACTAAGTATTAAGACAGATTACTGATTCACAGAAGCGAGAAAATAGTTTCTCTTTCTGAGGAATAGAAGAAGGCTGCAATTACCGCTATGAAGTAGCAGGCCAATCTTATTATAAAGAGACTGTAAAAAGAATTAGAGCCTACACACTCTCCAAGGAAGAGGTCCTCAAACCCATAGCATTCTGCTTCATTACCTCTTATTTTTATCTTTGCAGAGCTGGTGCAAAGAAAGAAGAAATCTACATTCCAGCATAAAAATAAACATAATATCACTGTGACAGGGACTGATTCAGTATGGAAACATTGACTGTAGAGGCATTCTGGTTTACTTCAAAAGACTTTCAATAACTGCCAAAAGAGTTTATTTGGATAGTTTCAGTTTCATGTGTTTAATCAACGAAAAACTCAATCCAGAGTTGAAAGTTTGGCGCAGCATATGTTCGGAAAAGGGGTGCACGTGTTCTTATTTTGGGGAGCATAAGTATGTTTCTGTGTGTGAATGTTTGGAGTATGAGCACGTGTGTGTGTGTGTGTGTGTGTGTGTGTGTGTACTATATTCTGTTTGATTCATTGCTTTATTATACTCTATGTTCCAGGGTACATGTGCACAACGTGCAGGTTTGTTACATATGTATACATGTGCCATGTTGATGTGCTAATAGGGTCCACACTTACAATCTTCAAAGCTGGCATCATCTCAGGCCTACATTTCTATGATTTCTACAACATTTCACCATGTTCTACATCTTACAAGAGTAAATGTTGCAAAGGAATTCTGTAACTACAGATAAGACTACAAAGTAGAAAAGTACAACTGATTTCCCTCTGATTAACAGCTGAATGCTTGATGTCAACAGGCATTTATTCTAAGGACTCATGTTCGCTCCATTGGTTTCAATGCACAGTATGTATGAGTGAATCTCTATTTGGCCATTTAGTTATACTGTAAAAGCAAAACAATGTGTCCTTAAAGGAAATGATCTCTTAGATTTGTTTGTTGTTGTTGCAATAGGCAAATCTCTCACCGTAGCCGATCATACAGGAATGTGTTAACAATAATGTGATGATGAGCACCTCGCATACCACAGGCTTTTTACGGTTAGGGTGGGGAGGTCAAACAACACTTCATCCAGTGTTATCCAATGTTTCTTATCATATCAGTTACTTGGAGTATTTGCTAAAATCATAGTTCATAGGCTCCATTCCTGCTAAATAGCAATGTACAGCAAACAGGGAAATGTCACATAAGACGGTACTTTGTGAACTTATTAACACTGAATAAGTTTGGAAACAATGAACTACTCAAATCCATTGTTTTGCAGATACCAAAATTAAGGCCAATGAAAATTACTTATCTAAAGGATGATTTATTTATTTCTGGAAGTCAGGTCTCTTTCTTCTAAACCACTGTTGTTCTAGTTCACCCACCTACTAAGCACACGATACTTATAAAAATTCTGATTTGTGTTTCTCAACAATAGTGAATCTAAAGTTAGTCTAAGATGTCACAGTGAATTTGCTCCCAGTTCAAATATACAAAGTGACATGCAGTTTAGCAGTTTTGGAGAATACAGTGTTAATAATGCCAAGGGTATGATATTTATCCCTTTAGTTTCCTACATATGACCAAAGCTAGTGTTATGCTCATGCAGCATGCAACCATGGTTCCAGCCAGCTGCCTTGCAAATGTTTGCTGCTGATCAAAAGGGGATCAAGAGACAGAGTATGGGTGACTCAACACCATCATCTACATTTGCAAGCACATAACTCTAAGTGCATGTGTTACTGACAATGCCTCTGTAGCATCTCTGCAGGTGAAGAACATTTTTTTTTTTTCTAGAGACAGAGTCTCGCTCTGTTGCCCAGGCCAGAGTGCAATGGTGCAATCTCGGCTCACTTCAACCTCCACCTCCTGGGTTCAAGCAATTCTCCTGCCTCAGCCTCCCAAGTAGCTGGGATTACAGGAACCCACTTCCACGCCTGGCTAAATTTTGTAATTTTAGTAGACACAGGGTTTCACCATGTTGACCAGGCTGGAGAACAATTTCTTTATAGAACCAATGTCATTATGTTCTCATTCTGTATTAATTTTAGAAACACTGGCTGGGAAAAGGCAAAGAAACTTAGCCAAAGCTAAGAAATGTGATGGGCAGACAAGAAGTAAAATATTCTAAGGGACTTTGGACAATCAGTGATATATCTGTGTAAGAAATCAGAAAAGTGTAGTATGCCTTGGTGTACTGTCCAATGAAGGACTATATGATTCTCATGCATATTTTTGCTCCATTATAAGCTATTTTTATGGTAATTATAATATGACCAAGTAGCTATTTACTTTATAGAGTTATTCTTCACGTATAAATGTATATTTTCTCATTACAAAAGTAAAACACATTTACAAAACAAAAATTGTAGAAAAGTTACACATCAAAAAGGAAATAGTAAACAACCATATTACCAGCACCTATCAGTAAATTCTGCCAATAATTCAGTGTGTAAACTCTCAATTCCTCTTTCAAGTATACATTGCACATATATGCACACACACAAATCTGTCTCTGATAGATCATACCACATCCTCCTTTAATTAATGATATTCTTTTTGATATTTTTTTCCATATTAATAAAAATTAATATTTATAATATATTATCCGATTGACTCATTTATCACTTAGCATGACTGCTTGATGGAGACTGAGAAGTTAAGAGAATGTGTCTTCACAATAAATAGCCATAGTGACCCACAGGGGCTTGACCTCTTTAATGACTGCTTTCCTCTGCTTGTCCCAGGTTAAAACCACCACCACTCCCTGTCTTGCCCTTTCCCTGGAAAAAAGGTTGCTACAGTTAGCTCTCTTTAGTTCATCTACTTACTTCAGATTATTTTCCCACTCACTGCTTTATTTACTTATGTATTTTTTTTTATTTTTCCATAAGTTATTGGGGTAAACGTGGTATTTGGTTACATGAGTACCTTCCGTAGTGGAGATTTGTGAGAACCTGGTGCACCCATCACCCTAGCAGTATATACTGCACCAATTTATTGTCTTTTATCCCTGGCTCCCCTCCCACTCTTCCCCCCAAGTCCCCAAAGTTCACTGTATCATTTTTATGCCTTTGCATCCTCATAGGTCAGCTTGTACATATCATTGAGAACATATGATGTTTGGTTTTCCGTTCCTGAGTTACTTCACTTAGAATCATAGTCTATAATCTCATCCAGGTCATTGTTAATGCTGTTAATTTGTTCCTTTTTATGACTGAGTAGTATTTCATCATATATATACACACACACACATATACACACACGTATATACACACATATATATACACATATATAATATATACACATATACACATATATGTGTATATATTTTATATGTGTATATATATGTGTGTATAATATATGTACATATATACATATACTGGAGTTTCTTTATCCACTCATTGATTGATGGGCATTTGGGTTGGTTCCACTATTTTGCAATTGTGAATTGTACTGCTATAAACATGCATGTGCAAGTATCTTTTTCAAATAATGACCTTTCTCCCTCTGGGTAGATACCAGTAGTGGGATTGCTGGATCGAATCTTAGTTCTACTTTTAGTTCTCTAAGGAATCTCCACACTGTTTTCCATAGTGGCTGTACTAGTTTACATTCCCACCAGCTGTGTAGAAATGTTTCCTGATTGCCGCATTCATGCCAACATCTACTGTGTTTTGATTCTTTCATGATGGCTATCCTTCCAGGAGTAAGGTGGTATTGCATGATAGTTTTGATTTGCATTTCCCTGATCATTAGTGATGTTGAGCATTTTTCCATATGTTTGTTGGCCATTTGTATATCTTCTTTTGAGAATTGTCTATTCATGTCCTTAGCCCACTTTTTGATGGGATTGATTGTTTTTTTCTTACTAATTTGTTTACCACTCACTACTTTAGACTCTCTCTCTCTTTCTCTCTCTCTCTCTCAACGATCTAGTCCCTTTGGGTTGACAACATCCTAGGGTGGACTGCCTGACCATCTCCTCAGGACTTTGATTTTAAAGTTATCAGCCTTTGTACTCTGCCTCTAGCTTCCTATGAACCAGTAAGATTCTCTAATCCTGACTTCAACTAAGTATTCATGAATTCATGCTTCCACTTGGACCAATTTGCCAAGCTTCTAATTCTTCTCGAGACATAGTTATGGCTTACTAAACATTATCTGTTCATGTATACTTTATTTGGTAATAACTGTTCTTAGCGGAAGGATAAGTCATGGCCCCTATATTTAAAATTAAAATATAGGTGGAGAACAAAGATTGACACAAAAACAAGAGACACAGGCTGGAATAAACCTGTGCATAGACCTGTCATTTTGAACCAGGGATATGACACTGATACGTTCCCTCTCAATCTTCACTTCACTCACATGGAAGTGATATGTTATGCCAATCGCTCAAGAAAATATTGTGGATTTTTTTTTCACATTAACAGTCACTTTTATATTATACTGACATCAGTCTTTTGAATTACACATTCTTTTTTGAGGAAAATAACTCAGTAAGTATACATGCAGCTACTTATCTTTCTTTGGCAATGCCTCTAAAATAATGAGCAAGGAATTAACAGCTATTGTATTTACCTTTTATAGAAAACACGGGCAAGATTCACCTGTTTTTCTTAAACATTTTGTGAATTCATGTAAGCTGCTCACATTTTCCACATTTCAATTTTCTCCATCCTTAATTTTTTTTCTTTTTTTTCTTTCTTTTCTTTTTTTTTTTTGACTGAGTCTTGCTCTGTTGCCCAGGCTGGAGCGCAGTGGCATGATCTTGGCTCACCACAACTTCTGCCTCCCAGGTTCAAGTGATTCTCCTGCCTCAGCCTCCTGAGTAGCTGGGATTACAGGAATGTGCCATCATGCCCGGCTAATTATTATTATTATTATTATTATTTTTATTTTGTATTTTTAGTAGAGACGGGGTTTCTCCATGTTGGTCATGGCTGGTCTTGAACTCCCAACTCAGGTGATCCTCCCGTCTCGGCCTCCCAAAGTGCTGGCATTACAGGCATGAGCCACCATGCTCGACCCTTCTCCATCCTTAATTGTGATGAAGAGCAACTGGTGTAACAGATATGGTCTCACTTGGGACACTGTAAGCCACATGCTCATCCACCCAATCCTTACACTGCAGTTTTAATAGCATAAGAAGCCATTGCACTAACAGACATTTACCATTCTGTAGCTTGCCACCCTCTCTGGCAGCTCAGAATGCCCACTTTGCTCTGAGTTTAGCAGAGCTGGTGACTGATACAGTTGGCTTGCAAAGAGAAGTGGGAAGATAAAGATGGACCCATATTAAATGTTATCAACATCTTCCTGTTATCAGAAAGTTAGCAAACGGTGTTAGGATGCCATTAATCAATGCATTTTCCCTCTGCTCCTTACCTTCAGCCTCATCTTTAACACTTGGGGAATAATTTAACAAATCTTACCATGTGCCAGAGTCTAAGATAAACATTTTACTTGCTTCAATCTTATTTGATCCTTTCTACTACCTGATGATGTAGGTTAACATTTATTCAAGTTTTCCAGGGAAAATTAAAGCTTAGAGAGGACTCATCATTTTCCCAAGTGCACAGGATTTTAAAACCCTGGCATTTGAACACTTTCAACATGGTTCCAGGGTCAAAGCATTTAGTCACTTGACTATACTCTCTTCCAAAGAAAAGCTATGGGACTAGAAACAACTGGAAGCATCAACCCAAGTGAGGCACTGTTGTTTATCTCAAAGAGAAAGTAAATGCTCAACATTTAGTAGCTACCTCTTCTCTTTCTCCTCATTCCTTGGGTAAAATCTTTTTTACATTGCTGTATGAAGGATCATCTAAGGCAAATTACACAGGAAGAAAAATACATTTGAGTAATTTACAGAGAATAGACCACTAACTACTCAGGGAAAGAAAGAGGAGGGGCATCCATTGAATGCCAGACATAAATGTTTTCACTTATGACACGTCCCTACTGCTATGTGGCATTGGCCTGCTTTACAGATAAGTCATTGAATTCTTCACATTTATAAGTTGCATTGTTTTTGATGCTAAAGATACAAAGATACTGTCCCTGTTCTTCTGATTGTCCCTCTGCCTACTGGGAAGTCAGATATGAAGATCTTAATTAAAATAGAGAAGAATAAATGTGATTAAAGGAATGTATACTATGAAATATAATTCCTGAGTCTTTTGATTTGCTCATACAAAGCCTGCAAAAATCCTGAGAATTCATGGAATTTCAGACTTCTCCTATGGAGAATAGGTCAATTAAGTCTAGGTTTGAATTTAATTCATGTTAAGGTAGTCAAAAGTCATTTTTAATTTTGAACTTATGCAAACAATCTAAGGAAACATCAAAATGACTGTTTTTTGTGTTCCTGGATAACTTCCTTCACAAACCTCCGTGGATGGTGCTGAACACAGGACTGTTCACAGAGTTATGCAGGTAAAACTTGAACAGACAATTTTGTATAGTCTGAGGCAGTAAAATTAAAGCTATGACTTTTTTTTCTCATCAAGCTTTTCCAGATACAAATTCTACCTTTTGACGAGATGCCAAGAAGTTAACCATTAAAGTAATGTATCTGGCACCACAATATCTGGCTTTTTAAATACTCTTTATAATAAAACATAACAACATTGTACTTGAGTTTTCAATTGCTTTTTCTTTTTGATTGTCTCTGCAGAGACATGTATTTGATTCACAAGATGCACTTAAGTTTAATGTCTCCAAAACCACAGACAGAATTTTGAGTTATTTTAAATTGGTATTTTAATAGAAAGTATGGATAAAAGTAAGAAACACAGTAAAACCTGGTGACTTCCCAATACATCTATAAACTGTTGGCTGTTTTAGAAAAATGTAAAAACAATGCACAAAGAAACCCACTTCCAAAAATGAAGTCTCAAATGTTCTCAAATCAAATATAATTGGAAGGAGCAGTTGAAACTAAGAAACATAGTTCTATATTGAAAACCTGTGATGAAAAAAATATTAAAGTCAGTCTCAAATGTTAATAAAAATGCTTGTAGATGAACAATTGTCGTTTTGAAAAGACATTATCAATACTGAACAGAATTTATAAATGATAACCTAATTGATAATCATAGTGAAGATTTCAAAGTATTATAAAACTATATATATATAGTATATGCTATATATATAGCATGCATAAGGAAGAAATGCATATAACAGAGGTGAATTCTTTTATAAATAATATTACAAATGTATGTTTTGTTACATTTGCTTTGCTTCATAGAGACATGTAATAATACTTTGTCTTCAGTTTCCGTACCGTAAAATAAAAGTTATATATGACCCCCTACCTTGCTTCCAAAGCAAGAAAATGAGCCCATTCTTTCCACTGGCATTACAAGTCACTATTTTCCCCCCAATATATCACCTTTTTTATTATGTTCAGATTGAGGATCTCAAAAATGCAAACCAGTCCTCCTGTTTTAGGAACATACATAAGAACTCTTTCTTTAAAAAAAAATAATAAAAAAATAAGTAAATGCTTTTCATATTGAGATCTGGGGTACTGTAAGAAAGGTATTCCAATTGATGGCAGAAAGCCATTTTGAGGAAACAAACTGTATATAAGCGTGGGGACATAGCCTTTGTAGCTCTGAAACAGCTTACACAAAGAGCTCATATATAAATTTGGCTCACCTCAGCAATGCTTTTTCTTTAAATTACAGAGAAATCTGAAATGCATTGGGTGTATGTAAGGGCAAACTGTGGCCCTGAGTAAAAAATGTGTGTTTAAAAGGGGAAAGGTGGAAGTAATTATTACCTTGATGTATTTACCAGAATGCACAGAATATATTCAGCATGTCTTGCCTGGGCATTGAGGGTTTCTCAGAACACCTATGACTAAAAATCCAGCATTAAGCATCATGCAATCAAGGAGTGAATGATAAACCACCTTTACCCAGGTATTGTTGCCTTGGAAAGCCTCAAGGAGCCAGGCTGCTGAGATGGACCGAAATAACCTTTTTAAATGAGTAAGTCTCACTATTGCTGGCTTTGGCTATTCTCTGGTTCAAAATGAACAAATCAGTGTCGCAGGCAGGCACTTTAGAGAAATAAACAGGAACTTTTGTTTCCTTCCATTTAGAGGCTAAAACACAAGAATTAGGAAGAAGTGCTAAGTAACTGAAAAAAAAAAAAAAATCTGGCTGGATTTCATGATCACTGTTGGACCTTTAAAAGTGTGCTCATGGCCAAGCTAACATCCATATTTCTTGTTAACCAGACTTAAAAGGAGGCTCTGGTCAGTAATAAGAAGTGGGGGAATGTACAAGGAGAGAGTTCCAGTGGGTTGGCTACAATAGGTAAACTCTACAAAGTAGCTTGAAGTGGAGACAGCCAGCAAAAATAATCTATGCCAGAGACCTTGAGGAAATGCCCAAAGCAAGACGCTTGTGAAAACACAGGAAAATCCCTAATTTTTTTTTGTAGCAAAGTTACCAGTTGGGCCCTAGGAAAGAAGTTATGCTGAAGGGGGCAGGCCCTAAACAACATGGCGTGTCCTCTATGATTTCAGCAAATGCCAGTGCATATTTAGGGCTTCTATTATAGAACAAGTAGGTAATCCATGGATATATTGAGCCAGCCAAATAGTACAGGATCAAAAGATTTAAATTTTTGCATTTGCCTTGGCTCCTAAAACAATAGATAATAAACATTGCCTCTTTGCAGCAAAGTTCTTGGATACATTACTACTTCCTGTTCCCTTGTGACATACCTCACTGATTTTCCAAGTGAATTTAAGAAAAAGGGTACAAATAGAATACTAAGCTTATAAAGCAGAAGGACTGAGGATTTTTAGA
Organism: Theropithecus gelada; assembly: GCF_003255815.1. Taxonomy (NCBI): domain Eukaryota; kingdom Metazoa; phylum Chordata; class Mammalia; order Primates; family Cercopithecidae; genus Theropithecus; species Theropithecus gelada. The sequence goes on from NC_037670.1 coordinate 96,860,862, forward strand.
TAATATAGAACCTTAAAACTACCAGAGGGATGCAAAATTCAACTGAGTCTCAGAAGGCACATAATTTTCTGATAGGGCCAAATGTTGACAAGCTCTTTCCAGGTAAAGGAGAAACATTATATGCGAACAACTAGTGTGTTCAAGGAACAGAGATAATTTGTTATGTATGGAACACGGATTATTTGCAGGGTAGTAGTGGCAGGAGACTGGGTTAGAAGTGTGGAGTCTGAAACCAAGCTATAAAGGAGCTATGGATATACTATGTAATTAAACTTTATCTTTTAGGCAGTAATGGGCTATTGAAATTGCTCATGTGGTTGTCACCTGTTTAAATGTACACTTTAGAAATTTCACTCTGGCAACGACTGAAATACAGTTGGATGTGGGAAAAACTGGAGGTAGGGGAGAGCAATTAGGAAAAGATTACTGCAACCTATAGCCAAAAATATATTGAGATTATATATTAAGCAGCAAGAGTGGAAAAACAGGAGAGGATGGGTTCAAGCATTTTCAGGTGTATATGTGGCAGTACTTATGTAAGCTAAATGTCAGTGAGAGTGTTTTTTGTCTTTTGTTTGTTTGTTGGTGACATGGAATATGGGAGAGGAAAACAAGTTTATTTTGTAAGATGATGTGCTTTTGAGACATCTGTGTGGATTTGCCAGGGATCAGATGGAATTGTTGCTTTCAGAATGAAATGCTATTTTCCAGTCACGTTTTGTTGCAAGTGACACAAATCCAATTCAAACTAAGCCAAATCAAAGAATGTATTGACTTTTGCAAATGGACATAGCTGAATTCAGAGATCTAAACATTGTTGCTAGAACATTATCTCTCATCTCTCCCTGCTTCTGTTTGGCTTCAATTCCAGAAAGGTTTTTTGCACAAGCCAATAAGATGGCAGCTGACCTTCCTAATTCTACATACTTTTGATTCTTGAGGAAGAGAACATAACTTTTCTCAGTATCTCTGTCAGATTAACTCAGTTTGTCATGACCCAGTCCTGCTACCAGGGCATGAAATAGGTTGTCCAATCCTTGGTCACATTCCTGTTCCAGGTGCCAGTGCTCAGGTCAAGCTCCACGACTGACTATCCCAAGAGAACTGCATGAAATGGAGAGGGGTGAATCTCTGCTGGAAAGGGGGAATGCTGATTGGCATATTCTGTTCTTTCCAAAGCTCAATCTAACCATAAAGAGGTAATAAGATGCTCTGCCTTTCTCTCCAGATCTGCTCTACAGCATTATACCTATAGTCAACAAGACTGTATCGTACACTGAAAACTTTGCTAAGAGAGTAGATCTTATGTTGCCTTCTTATCCCAATAAAATAAAACATGAAAAAGATACTCTAAAACTTAAAGAAAAAGATTTGAAAGGCTTTGGAAGAAATACTGCATAATGAGAAACAATACAACTGCATTTGAAATGACAATTAGTCAATTATACGTTTCTCTTGCAGATGTAATTGAATTGAGAGACTTGCTTTAGCTAGGGAAAATTAATGAAGATAGTATTAAAATATAAGCAAGGGGAATCTCCTAGAGTCAGTCCAGGCTTCAGAGGAACAATGCATATCCCAAACACAAAAATACAAAGACTTTTTTTCTTTTTGATCTTTTAAGGAAAATTTTTGAAAGTCTGATAGCTGGTTGTCTAAACAGACATAATTATTTGGGAAGAATGTTTGAAACCAAATCTAGACCTCTAGATAGAGGACACAGAGCTGAGAGAAATCTGTGTGCCTGTGTGTGTACACACACGTGCACAGGGGCAGTAGGGAGAAGGCTGAGCAGAGAAGGGGAGAAAATCACAACCCCTGTCCTGAAGGCCAAGGGAAAGGATCTGCTCTTGTTTTAAGCTGACTGCCTCAAATCACCCAAAGTGAAGTTTAGTCAGACTAGATTTTTCATAACTGAATTCCACCTCTCCCTGTGCAGGGGTGGTTTAACTTTGGATGTGATTAGAATGGCCTAGAAATTTTGAGTTGGAAAGGTGAGGAGAGTGGGAGGAGACTCTGCCTCTGTGACTCTCTAGGGAGCCTGAGTGGGTCAGTCCCATTCTGAGTTCTGGCAAGTGAGTGAGAGCTGGGCATCCCGGGCACTGGACTGGCCTTTGCCTTGGCCTGTGCCAGCAGATCCAGATTGCTAATCAGGTTTTCAGGGAGTGGTGCAGCCCAGGGGAGAGCGATACCTCTTGAGCATCAGCTTCAAGGGTTAGTGCAGAAATAGTCTTCAAGGGGCCTAGTGAGAACCAGGCCACAACGCCAGCTTGATTAGTAGCTTTAAAATAGTCTCACAGGCAACATGCAGGTCTCAGGCCCTGAAGACCTTAAGAGCAAGCCTGTCTCTGGCATTTACCAATTCAAAAGCTTTCAACGTTTTTAATACATAGCAAATTTATAATAAACCTAATTTTGACCCTGTTGCAAACAGAAATGTGTGTATTCTTAAAGGTTGATGCTGGAGGAATATACACTCCTAATTTCACTGGGCTTGCCTTCTAAATACGTTTGCCATTTCTGCTTATATATCATCCACCATAAAGGGCATTTACAAAGTTTTATATTCTACTTGTTTTACTTACTTAGTAAGTATTTTTAAAGTATATATCTGTGCTTTGTTTTTATAAGTTTTTTCTTTTGGTAATTTTGAGGTATGGAATGTTTTTCCCAAGAGTAGGTGAAATTTATAATATTTCATCTAGAGGAAAAAAATAGACTGACCTATGAGAGATCACTGAGCAGGAACAGATTAGGTTCTTGGTTGGGGGTCAGCTTCCACTTACCTTTTATAGTGCTTTTTGTAAGCAGTCGCTTGCCTGCCCCGCCCCTTAGCCAATTTGTAACTTAGCACAGAGCTCCAGGAGCTTCTGGAGCTCCACCACCTCAGGAAGCTGAATTTCTAACACATCCCTTTCTGTTACAAGATTCTGGACTATCTTCAAAGGCTTTTATCCTGATTTTTGTCAAAGCTTGAACATGTGAAAGGACAATAAGTATGCAATCTTGTTCAATTTGTAGTGTTATTTTAGCTCTAAGAAGCATCCCTAGGTACAGTAAATATACTCAGTGCTAGACAAATGGATAATGGAATAATTGTCCAAATAATATATGGAAGAAGAAAAGGTTGCTTTAAGATAATACATTTTGACTGATATTAGTTTCCAATATGGCAGATTGCGTTAAATTTTACAAAGTTATTTGAAGTCTGTAGATGTTTTCGGATTTTGTAACCTCAAAAACAGATGTCTGAAAAGTTATTGTGCTTTTCCACAAATGGCGTATAGGAAGAGTGTTTGCAGAGCACAGATTACATCAACCCTGTTCTGTGAGTCTCTGTCTTCGGTTGTATTCTTTACGGTCTGTGGTACATAAACTTTTTATGGCGAGTGGGAGGAGACAGTAGCTGAAGTAAAATTAAGTGTCTTTCCATGAGAGAACTTTTATTACAACTTCCTCTGTGACTGAGCAGAACTCGAAAAGAATACAAAACCCTTAGCCACAGAATGCTCTTGAGGCATTTCTAACCAATAGAAGTGCTTGATTTTGATAACCATCGGGTGAAAAAAATCTCTTCTGTTAACTATTCCACACACCTAAGTGTTGTCAAAACCATATAGAGTTTGGATTCTGATCAAACTGGATACTTACTAGCTGTTTGTGCTCAAGGGAATTAGTTAGAGCCTCACAGATAGATTAGGGAAGAAACACTTACCCAGCAGGTATATTCTGAGGAAGAATTAGAGTAAATACCACAGAGTCTGACATACAATGGATGATCACTGTAATAAATTGTACATAGGTATGTATGACCATAAGTTTTTGCTTCTTTGGTAGTTCAGCATTAATACTATTCTGCTTAATAATACTTGACACCTGACACATGAACTCACTTTTACGAAGTAGCAGTTCACCTTAAGCATTACAAAAATGAAAAATGTAAGTAATGTATTATAAATTCATAACACATAATTGCCTATGCTTTAATAGAAGCACTGGCAGAAACTACTATTAAAATATAGAATTTGCTCTATCCATTCCATTAAAATTTTAGTCTTTCCTTAATATTTGTTAATAGAAGTATACATATTTATGCATTAAAAATCTTGACAGTTTTATTCCAGTTATTTTGGAATTTAGATGTTGCTTTCCTCCCCAATTATTTTATTATGCATTACTAATCTTTCACTTCTCACTACCTAAATTTCCTTTCTGGCAATCCATTTAGTAAATCAAATGTAACATGTTCCAAATTAAACCTGAATTCATTGTACTGCCTTGTCTCCTATTCCCAAATAAGTACTCCTTTTGATTTTGCTATTTTTGCTCATCATGCTATTGCCTCCATGTCACTTAAGCTTGAATTCTTTTCCTGTAACTCCTTATTCAAACGTCTGCTATTATTAAAATGTTAATTCAAACCATTGTGCTTTATACACATTATACATGTTAATATATGTAAATATACATATATGTTTCCTAACATATGTGAATAATTAGCAGGTATGTATGCATTTATGTAAGAGCTAATGCATATGCATGTATGTCCACACATGTGCTAGCTCTTCATACATGTGCTATCACACACACACATATACACAATTTTCTTCTCTTACTATGTTAGTGTTCCCCAGAGAAACTGAACCAGCAGGATGTGTATGTGTATGTGTATGTGTGTGTGTGTGTATTATTCAACAAATTGGGCACTTACACATCCTGAAAACCACCTCATTGTTTCCCATATTCTGCCTTTCCCACGCTATTTTCTTTTACTAAACAGCGTACTCCTATCTCTAATCTTATTCATTAAAAGGCATGTTGAATGAATAAAAAGTTAAATGTAAGAAAATGAAAATTAGCCCTCAATATTAAAGGCAGTATTGCCTTAAATCATAATTGAATAAAGCTTTCAATAAATGTTAACCCAACCAAGCAGAAATGATAGTAGAAGCTCTCTTCCCATCAGGGCTATAGCTTGAAGTCATTTGTTACTTCTATGCCTTATGATCTTTCAATGAATATAGACTCTCTGTCTGTTGTTCTCAGAGTATGGTCTCTGGATCAGCAGCATGCGCATCATCTGAGGAGAGCTTATTAGAAATGCCATCTTCAGGCTCCATCTCAGACCTACTGAATCAGAATCTCTGGTGGCAGGGCCCAACGCTCTATGCTTCTGCACCCTCCAAGTGATGTTCATGCTCACTGAAGTTTGAGAACCACTGGTCTGGGGATCATGTCCTTCAAATTGCATTGAGGAACAAAACACATGGAAAATAAACACATTAAGTGAGAAATGAAAGAGAGGTAATATGGGTTCAAGAACTGGAGGGAGATTGTGATTAGGAGAGATGAATTAGATGTGAGAAGCAATAGGTGGTTAAGCAAGTACGTACTGGAGGCAGAATGATCTGGTTATGAAGCCCCAGCTTTTTTTTTTTTTAACTATTTCTGGGGACCAAAATAAGGTCCAGAAACTCTTATCTGGAACTTAATTGGGTAGGATTCATTTGTTTGTGGGACCATCTTTCCTTTTGGTTTTCACAGGTCAGTAGCACAGGCAAAGAGGAGAAAACTCCACTCAGGCCTTTTCCCTCATCGGGAGGGGGAGTTTTTTCAGAAAATAATTGTCCTGGGAATATCTGGGAAAACAATTCTGTGGAGAAACTGTGTATTCCAAGAGAAAGAGTCTGCAGATGTTACACTTGGGATCGCCCATGAACCAGGCCAGTCAGAGCCCCACCGATGTAGCCCACCCATGTGCAGCCTCTGCTCCTTGATCAGTTTTTCATGCTACACCCATCATGTAAGATCACTGCTGAAGATCACTACACGGTTCACAAAAAAGCCCCTAAGAGAAAGAAAAGCGACTAAAACAAACAAACAAAAACAAACAAACAAAAAAAGACAAGAAATAAAAACTTGGATGATACAGAAGCAAAGAAGGAAGCAAACTTAAAATAACTGAAATGTCTACACTAAAGGGTAAGAGATAAAATCTAAGTTTCTTCAATCTCTCTCAGGAGATACCCTGAATAGTGGAAAAGGATGGAAAGGGAGGGTTAAAATGAAAGACACTGCATCTTCAAATGTTACAATCATGCTACTTCACCGAAGCTACTTCATACAGTCCAGCCCCCTGGTTGATATCCTAGGAGATGAACGTACTCACATGTATACGAGGTGTATTCATAAGATGTTACATCTGTCAGAGTCCTTTAGCTATTACACTGATTTTATACATGTGAAAATTAAGGCCCAAGAGTCTTACATGGCTTGTGGTCATTTGTGAGCCACAAATGATTTCCTGACTCTCAAGTTGCTGCATGTTCTGGTATATTGAACAAGCCCTTAGATAATCACAGTGTTGCACTTCATTCTTCCCACCTGTGAACCAGAATTTAGCATTTTTTTTTTAAGGAGAACGCTGTAAGAAAACTTTAATCACTAAATCATTTTTAATCCTTCGTGGTAAACTAATATGAATTACAATGCAGTAGCACCAGTATTACTGCAAAGCCTCGATGGAGTGTTAAAGTCAGCTGTAATTACTACAGGGAAAATAGGCAATCACATGATCCTCCATGTTAACAGTAAATAAGTAAAGAGAAAAAAACTTTTTGGTCTCGATCATAATGTCTTGACCTATATGTTTGCAATGATTTACATGAAGTTTTAGAACCAGATGAAAATATGTAGATTTAGGTATAGAAAAAAACATATGATTAATTACAGATGGTTCTGACTTACGGTGGTTCCATGTATGATTTTTTGATTTTGTGATGGTGCAAAAGCAATATGCATTCAGTAGAAGTCACACCTTAAGTACCAATATAACCATTCTGTTTTGTACTTTCAATATAGTGTTCAATGAGACATTAACTGCTTGTCATAAAATATGCTCTATGATAGATGATTTTGCCCAACTGTAGGCTAATGTAAGGCTTCTGAGAATGTTTAAGGTAGATGAGGCTGAGCTACAGTATTCAGTAGGTTAGGTGTATTAAATACTTTTTGACTTAGAATATTTTCAGCTTACAATTTGTTTTTCTAGATGTAAACCCATTGTAAAATGAGGACCATCTGTACATGAAGGTATTTTGAGGATCCAAGTACTGTGAGAATTATAGTTTAAAACAATTTGAGAATTATTTTCTCATATATAAAACATATTGCTAGTTTCCAGTTTTAACCTTATAATTTAAATATAATTAAATGAATCACTTTATTTTATCACAACACGGACATTTGTAAAGCATTCAGTATTAAATTGTTACCACTTAAGAGGTAAATTCTCACAGGTGTATGTATTTAGGAAAAAAATATCCATTAAAGTTTCATAACCCTTTTTTTAAGATTATGAAGCAGTTTAATGAGAACATGCTATTTTGGCAGATGAATACTACCTTTGCTATCAATCCTATAATTTATGATGAAATTATAAAAGTGTTATTTCTCATTCACTTTGGCATGTCATAAACAGGAAATGCATTTCTTGCAGTTTTTCCTATAATTGTTTACCAAAGTTTTGCTCACATAAAACTTATTTGGAGACAGTGTGGTGTGGTGAAAAGAGAGCAGGATGAGAAAGCACATCAAGAGAGGTTTTGTTATATGATCAATAACTCTGGGCTTTTGTTTTTTCATAGGAAATGTAAAGTAGTAAGTACTAGAGCAGTACCATTCAATGGAACTTTCTGTGACAAGGGAAATATTGTATAATCTGCACTGTCCAATATGGTAGTCATAAACCACATGTGGCTATTAAACCCTTGAAACACGTGACTAATGAATGAATTGTTCTCAGTTCACTTAGTTTTAAATCATTTTTAAAGACATTACTTTTTTAGAGTAATTTTAGGATCACAACAAAATCAGAGAAAGGTACAGACATTTCCCATATGCTCCCTGCCCCTGCACATGCACAGCCTCCTTCATTATCAACATCCCCCATCACAGTGGTCATTTGTTACAATTGACAAACCTATCTCGACACATCAGAATTGTCCAAAGTCTGTGGTTTATATTAGGGTTTGCTCTTGGTGGTGTACATTCTGTAGGTTTGGAAAAATGTGGAATGACATGTATCAACCATTATAGTATCACACAGAGGATTTTCACTGCCCCTAAAATTTTCTCTTCTCTACCTGTTTGTCCTTTCCTCCCACTTAACCCCTTCCAACCAGATATTTTTACTCTATCCATAGTTTTGCCTTTTCCACAATGTCTTGTAATTGGAATTGTACAGTATGTAGCCTTTTCAGATTGTCTTCTTTCAGTTAAAAGGCATTTAAGTTTCCTCCATGTTTTTTCAAGGCTTTACGGCTTATTTCTTTTTAACTCTGAATAGTATTTCATTGTTTGAGTGTACCACAGTTTATCCATTCTGCTACTGAAGGACATCTTGGTTGCTTCTAGGTTTTGGCAATTATGAATAAAACTGCTATAAACATTTATGTGCATATTTTTGCATGGACATAAGTTTTCAGCTACTCTGGGTAAATACCAACGAGTATAATTAATGGATCACATGATAAAAGTATGTTTGTTTTTTTTTTTTTAAAAAAAAAAACCAAAGAACTGTCTTCCAAGGTGACTAACATTTTGCATTCCCCACAGCAATGAATGAGAGTTCCTGTTGCTTCACATTCTTGCCAATCTTTGGTGGTGTCAGTATTCTAGGTATGGGCTATTCTGGTAGGTGCGCAGTGGTATCTTGTTTTAATTTGAATTTCTCTGATGTCATATGGTATGGAACATCGTTTCATTTCATATGCTTATTTGCCATCTATATCTTATTTCTCTGTTAAGATCTTTGGTCTATTTTTTCCCGTTGGGTTGTTCTCTTATTGTTGAGTTTCAAGAGGTTGGTTTTTTTCTTTTTTGTATATTTTAGATAGCACTACTTTATCAGATGTATCTTTTGCAAATATTTTCTCTTACATTGTGGCTCATCTTTTTTATTTTCTTGGTATTGTCTCTCACAGAGCATAATTTTTAATTTTAATAAAGTCTGACTTACAAATTATTTATTTTATGAGTTATGCCTTTGGTTTGGTATGTAGTCATGACTGTACCCAAGGTCATGTATATTTTCTTCTACGTAGTCTTCTAAGAGTTTTGTAATTTTGCATTTTACACTTAGGTCTGTGATCTATTTTGAATTCCTTTTTGTGAAGGGTACAATATCTGTGTCTAGATTAATTTTTTTTTTATATGTGGATGTTTAGTTGTTCCAGCACCGTTTGTTAAAGGACTGTCTTTGCTCCCTGTATTGCCGTCACTCTTTGTCGAAGGTCAGTGGACTATATTTATGTGGATTTGTTTCTGGGCTCTCTGTTTTGTTCTGTTGATCTATTGACCTGTTCTTTTGCCACTGTCACACTGTCGTGATTACTATAGCTTATTGTGAGTATTGAATTTGGGTAGTTTCAGTCCTCCAACTTTGTTCTTCTACTTCAATATTGTGTTCACTGTTCTGGATCTTTTGCCTCCCTGTATAAACGTAAGAATTACTTTGCCAACATCTACAAAATAACTTTCTGGGATTTGGTTAGGATTACATTCAATTTATGTATCAAGTTGAGAAGAACTGACATCTTGACAATATTGTGTTTTCCTATTTATGAAGATGGACTATCTATTTAGTTCTTTTTTGATTTTTTTATAAGAGTTTTTATAGTTTTCCTCATACACACACACACACACATATATATATACACACACACACACATACACATATATAATTTATACCTAAGTTTTTCCTTTTGGGGGTGTTAATATAAATAATATTGTGTTTTTAATTTCAAATTTCACTTGTTTATTTCTGGTATATAGGAAAGTGATTGACTTTTGCAAATTAATCTTTTTTTATTATTATACTTTAAGTTCTAGGGTACATGTGAACAACGTGCAGGTTTGTTACATAGGTATACATGTGCCATGTTGGTGTGCTGCACCCCATTAACTCGTCATTTACGTTAGGGATATTTCCTAATGCTATCCCTCCCCGCTACCCCCTCCCCACAATACGACCCAGTGTGTGATGTTCCCCTTCCTGTGTCCAAGTGATCTCATTGTTCAGTTCCCATCTATGAGTGAGAACATGTGGTATTTGGTTTTCTGTTTTTGTGATAGTTTGCTGAGAATGATGGTTTCCAGCTGCATCCATGTCCCCACAAAGGACACGAACTCATCATTTTTTATGGCTGCATAGTATTCCGTGGTGTATATGTGCCACATTTTCTTAAGCCAGTCTGTCACTGATGTACATTTGGGTTGATTCCAAGTCTTTGCTATTGTGAATAGTGCTGCAATAAACAGACGTGTGCATGTGTCTTTATAGCAGCATGACTTATAATCCTTTGGGTATATACCCAGTAATGGGATGGCTGGGTTGAATGGTATTTCTAGTTCTAGATCCTTGAGGAATCGCCACACTGTTTTCCACAATGGTTGAACTAGTTTAGAGTCCCACCAACAGTGTAAAAGTGTTCCTATTTCTCCACATCCTCTCCAGCACCTGTTGTTTCCTGATTTTTTAATGATTGCCATTCTAACAGGTGTGAGATGGTATCTCATTGTGGTTTTGATTTGCATTTCTCTGATGGCAAGTGATGATGAACATTTTTTCATGTGTCTGTTGGCTGTATAAATGTCTTCTTTTGAGAAGTGTCTGTTCATTTCCTTTGCCCACTTTTTGATGGGGTTGTTTGTTTTTTTCTTGTAAATTTGATTGAGTTCTTTATAGGTTCTGGATATTAGCCCTTGTCAGATAAGTAGATTGCAAAATTTTTCTCCCATTCTGTAGGTTGCCTGTTCACTCTGATGGTAGATTCTTTTGCTGTGCAGAAGCTCTTTAGTTTAATTAGATCCTGTTTGTCAATTTTGGCTTTTGTTGCCGTGGCTTTTGGTGTTTTAGACATGAAGTCCTTGCCCATGCCTATATCCTGAATGATATTACCTAGGTTTTCTTCTAGGGTTTTTATGGTTTTAGGTCTGTTATTTAAGTCTGTAATCCATCTTGAATTAATTTTCATATAAGGAATAAGGAAAGGATGCAGTTTCAGCTTTCTACTTATGGCTAGCCAATTTTCCCAGCACCATTTATTAAATAGGGAATCCTTTCCCCATTTCTTGTTTTTGTCAGGTTTGTCAAAGGTCAGATGGCTGTAGATGTGTGGTATTATTTCTGAGGGCTCTGTTCTGTTCCGTTGGTCTATATCTCTGTTTTGGTACCAGTACCATGCTGTTTTGGTTACTGTAACTTTGTAGTATAGTTTGAAGTCAGGTAGCGTGATGCCTCCAGCTTTGTTTTTTTGGCTTAGGATTGTCTTGGCAATGCAGGCTCTTTTTTGGTTCCATATGAACTTTAAAGCAGTTTTTTCCAATTCTGTGAAGAAACTCATTGGTAGCTTAATGGGGATGGCATTGAATCTATAAATTACCTTGGGCAGTGTGGCCATTTTCACGGTATTGATTCTTCCTATCCATGAGCATGGTATGTTCTTCCATTTGTTTGTGTCTTCTTTTATTTCACTGAGCAGTGGTTTGTAGTTCTCCTTGAAGAGGTCCTTTACATCCCTTGTAAGTTGGATTCCTAGGTATTTTATTCTCTTTGAAGCTATTGTGAATGGGAGTTCATTCATGATTTGGCTCTCTGTCTGTTACTGGTGTATAAGAATGCTTGTGATTTTTGCACATTAATTTTGTATCCTGAGCCTTTGCTGAAGTTGCTTATCAGCTTAAGGAGATTTTGGGCTGAGACAATGGGGTTTTCTAAATATACGATCATGTCATCTGCAAACAGGGACAATTTGACTTCCATGTAGTTGAGCGGTTTTGATTGATTTTCTTAGTCCTGAGTTCTAGTTTGATTGCACTGTGGTCTGAGAAACAGTTTGTTATAATTTCTGTTCTTTTACATTTGCTGAGGAGTGCTTTACTTCCAACTATGTGGTCAATTTTGGAATAAGTGCGATGTAGTGCTGAGAAGAATGTATATTCTGTTGATTCGGGGTAGAGAGTTCTGTAGATGTCTATTAGGTCTGCTTGGTGCAGAGTTGAGTTCAATTCCTGGATATCCTTGTTAACTTTCTGTCTCGTTGATCTGTCTAATGTTGACAGTGGGGTGTTGAAGTCTCCCATTATTATTGTATGGGAGTCTAAGTCTCTTTGTAAGTCTCTAAGGACTTGCTTTATGAATCTGGGTGCTCCTTTATTGGGCGCATATATATTTAGGATAGTTAGCTCTTCCTGTTGAATTGATCCCTTTACCATTATGTAATGGCCTTCTTTGTCTCTTTTGATCTTTGATGGTTTAAAGTCTGTTTTATCAGAGACTAGGGTTGCAACCCCTGCTTTTTCTTGTTTTCCATTTGCTTGGTAGATCTTCCTCCATCCCTTTATTTAGAGCCTATGTGTGTCTCTGCATGTGAGATGGGTCTCCTGAATACAGCAAACTGATGGGTTTAATCTAAAATTATAACATCTACTCTTGCTTTATTTTGATTAGTGTTAGACTGGTGTATTTTTTTCCATTCATTTATTTCTAATCTATCTGTCAATCTATCTCTCTCTCTATATATATATCTTCATATTTAAAGTGGGTTTTTTGTAGAGAATATAAATTTGGGTCTATTTTTGGTGAACCCTGAGAATCTCTGTCTTTTAATGGGTGCATTTAGAATATCATTGTTTAGAATAATTATTGATGTAATTTGATTAATATCTACTATATTTCTTCCTGTTTTCTATTTGTTGCCTTTTTGTCTTTCATTCTTTTTCTGCCATTTGTAGTTTTAGTTTAGTACTTTAAATGATTCAATTTTCTCTCCTTTCTTACTATATCATTAAAAAAAAAGAAAAATTTTTAGTGTTTGTCCTAGAATTTGCAGTATACGTTTACAACTAATCCAAGCCCACTTTCTAATAACACCATACTACTTCATAGGCTAACAAAATAATCCTAATTCCTTCCTCCTGACCTTTGCATCATTGCTGTCATTTATTTCACTTATATGTGAGTATACATAGGTATATACACAGACACAGACACACACATGAACACACAAACAGCCCACAAATATTTACATAAGCATACCTAGTCAAACACATTATTGCTATTATTATTTTGAACAAGCTCTTAGTGTTAGACTAATTGAGTAAGAAAAAAATGTGTACATATTTATTTTTGTTGTTGTTGTTTTGTTTTTTGAGACGGAGTCTCATTCTGTTTCCCAGGCTGGAGTGCATTGGTGTGATCTCAGCTCACTACACTCTATCTCTGCCTTCCAGGTTCAAGTGATTCTCCTGCCTTAGCCTCCAGAGTAGCTGGGATTACAGGTCCACATCATCACACCCAACTAATTCTTGTATTTTTAGTAGAAATGGGGTTTCATCATGTTGGCCAGGCTGGTCTTGAACTCCTGACCTCAAGTGATCCATCCTCCTTGGCCTCTCAAAGTGCTGGGATAACAGGCATGAGCCATCAAGTCCAGCCTATCTTCACTTATTTCTTTTTCAATCCTCCTCCTTTCTTTATATCAATACAAATTTCTGAACTATATTTATTTCCTTCTTTCTAAATAACTTCTTTTAACATTTCAGGTCTACTGGCAACAGATTTCTTCAATTTTTGTTCATCTGAGAAAGTCTTCATTTCTCTTTCACTTTTAAAGAATAATTTTGCAGGGTACAGAATTCTAGATTTGTGGAGTTTTTTTCCTCTCAGCACTTTAAATACTTTCCCTTAATTTCTTTTTACTTAAATGTTTTTTGAGGAGAAGTAAGATGTAATTTTTATTTTTTTTCCTTTATAAGTAAGATGTTTCATCTCTACCCCTACTTCTCAGACTCCTTTCAGGATTTTTTCTTTATCTTTGATTTTCTGCAGTTTTTTCTTTATTTTTGATTTTCTGTAGTTTTTTTGTATTCTTAGATGTGGGGTTTATTTTGTTTTGTTTTGTTTTGTTTTTTGGTATTTATCTTGCTTGGTGTTCTCTACATTTCTTGGGTCTGTGGTTTTCTGTTTGACATTAATTTGGGGTAATCCTCAGCCACTATTGTTTAAAATATTCCTCTTCCTCCTCCACCTTCTCCTCCCCTTTCCCTTTCTCTTCTTCTTTTGTTATCCCATTATGCATGTTACACCTTTTGTAGTTGTTTCATAGTCCTTGAATATTCTGTATTTGTTTTTAATATTTGGTGTTCTCTTTTCAGTTTTGGAGGTTTCTATTGATCTATCCTCAAACTCAGAGATTCTTTCCCCACTTGTGTCCAGCATATTAATAAACCCATCAAAGTCATTCTTCATATCTGTTACACTGTTTTTGACATCTAGTATTTCTTTTTTGGTTCTTTCTTATGATTTCCATTGCTCTGCTTACTTTGCTTATCTGTTCTTGCATGCTGTCTACTTTATTCCTTATAGCCCTCAGCATGTTAATCACAGTTGTTTCGAATTCTCAGTCTGTTAATTCCAACATCTCTGCCATATCTGGTTCTGATGCTTCCTCATCTCTTCAAATTGTGTGTGTGTGTGTGTGTGTGTGTGTGTGTTTTGTCTTTTGGTGTGCTTTGTAATTATTTTCTTGATAGTGGGATGTGATGTACTGTGTAAAAGGAATTTCTGTAAATAGCCCTTTAGAAATGTGGTGGTAAGGTGTGTGGGAAGGGGGAGCATTCTATACTATTATTAGCTCTCAGTATTCTGGTTAGTCTATGCCTCCGAACTATGAACTTCATGTGTGCTACTGTGCTACTGAGTCCACCCACTTTAGATAGGACAGGATAGCTACAGTAGGCTGAAGTTGAGTGTTTCTCTTCCTCCAGGTTAGTTAGGCTTTAATAAAAACCCAACATGTTAGGCTGTGGTTAACTAGTTTCTTCTGAGGGCAGGTCTTATTAAGAACAGGATGCTTTGGCAAATTTCAAAATGGTTTATTTTCCTTTTCCCTACAGAAACCATGAAGGGATCTTTCTGTGATATTTATTTTGAGAACCTGGCCAATCTCCTGGACATAAATCTTACAAAATTGTGAGGGCTGCCAAATCACTGAGTTCCCCTGGAGTTTTTAACTCTTGGAGTTGTCCACACTGAGCCTTCAGCAATTTGTTAATTACAGTTAGGTTTCTTACTGTAGCCCGGGTTGCCTTGGAGGTTTCTGCTTGTGAGGCAGTTGTGCTAAGCTGTGACTCCTGGCATTCTACCTGTCTTTCCAGTCTTGGGGCAGCAGTTCGTTGTGTGTCCCGACTCTCTCTTTTGGATTCAAGAAGAGTTACTGATTTTTCTGATTGTATAGCTTTTTACTTGTTAGAATGGGTTGCCAATTTCCAAGCTTGTTACATGTGGAACCAGAAAACAGAAGTCAATTTTAATTAATTTAAATTTAAATGGCCACATGTGGCTAGTGATGACCATGGACATTGCAGAACAAGACAATCCCTAGGTAGTCTTCTAATTTAATTATTTTTTGATTCTGTGTAATAATGTTCAATTCGAATCATGTAACCAGATAGGCTGAAAACATATCTCTTAGAAGTCCTGTTAAAATAAAATTATAAAATTGACAATGGAGATTTCTGGAAAATACCTAAATTCATATTTGGTATAAGATATTGTTATGTGACAAAATTATTTAGTAATTAAAAATGAGGAGAAAATGTATGCAATTTGCTTTATAGTGTGGTAACACAGAACGGATTTCTTTGTCAAACAAAGGTAGAGCTGAAGTGTGAGTTTCTAAAATCACATTTGTGGCTGTATGACTATGAGCATGTCAGTTTACTTCATTGTACCTTAAATTCTACATCAACAAGACAGAGATTAAAATAAATATTTTATCAGTTTAATTATGAGAACCAAATGAAATAACTTGTTAAACACTTAACATACTGTCTAGCACATAGCAGATTCATAAGATATTGTATTTCCTTCCATAAAATGGTTTAAAGTTCATTAGAAATACCCTCTGCATAACTTTATTAAAATCTGGAGGGTAAGTGCCTATTGTCATGTCCTGTTGGATATGGTTTTGTTTCTTAAAGAAAAAAAGTCACAAACAACAGCAATAAAAAACCCAGTACGCTATATATCACAAATCAAAGCAGGACAGAATTCAATCACTAAACAATAGAAAAATATTCTTCACCTTGAAAGCTCCTGTTTCCAAAATACCAAATTAAAGAATTTCTTTTTTTTTTTTTTTTTTTTGAGACGAGTCTCGCTCTGTCACCCAGGCTGGAGTGCAGTGGCGCGATCTCGGCTCACTGCAAGCTCCGCCTCCCGGGTTTTACGTCATTCTCCTGCCTCAGCCTCCGAGTCGCTGGGACCACAGGCGCCCGCCACCTCGCACGGCTAGTTTTTTTTTTTTTGTATTTTTTAGTAGAGACGGGGTTTCACCGTGTTCGCCAGGATGGTCTCGATCTCCTGACCTCGTGATCCGCCCGTCTCGGCCTCCCAAAGTACTGGGATTACAGGCTTGAGCCACCGCGCCCGGCCCACTGAAGAAAAAAAAGAATTTCTTCACCCACTGTTGATGCTGGCAAAGAGACTGCAATGTGTTTGTTTTCCTTCTCATCTCCTTTTACTCCAAGTATTTATTTCTAAGCTTTGCCACTGGAGATGTTGGTTTACATATGTCCAAGGAGACCCTCTCATTTAAGGAAGGATTTGGGGCAACCAGGTTGCCCATGGCTCCATGCCCCAGCAGGACTGCCAAATGTGTGAGAGTAGCTTCCTGCTATGTGTGGGCTGTACCCAGGCTTTGGTACCAAAAGTTGTGTGGGGTCCATTCTCACCATGTGCCTCCCATTTATTGCTGAAGCAATTTTGGAAAGTCAAGTTCCAAAAGCTAACCAAACAGCACAGATAAATCTTGTGACAATATACACTGACATTTATAATATGGTTGAGAGAAACACAGAACAGCAACAACATTGCCATGCTTGGTAACCTAGACCTATACTGATATGGCATTCTCAGTTGGAGAGATGTTGCAGACATTTCTATTTTAATATTTCTCCTTCTCCTTCTTTTCTTCTTCTTCTTCTTCTTCTTCTCCTTCTCCTTCTTCTTCTTCTCCTTCTCCTTCTTCTTCTTCTACTTCTTCTCCTTCCTCTCCTTCCTCTCCTTCCTCTCCTTCTTCCTTTTCCTTTTTTTTTTTTTTTTTTTTTTGACAGAGTTTCACTCTTGTTGCCCAGGCTGGAGTACAGCGGCACAATCTCAGCTCATTGCAACCTCTGCCTCCCTGGTTCAAGCGATCCTCCTGCCTCAGCCTCCCAAACAGCTGGGATTACAGGCATGTGCCACCACACCTGGCTAATTTTTTGTTTTTTTAGTAGAGAGAGGTTTTTGCCATGTTGGTCAGGCTGGTCTTGAAGTCCTGACCTCAGGTGATCCTCCCTTCTTGACCTCTCAAAGTTCTGGGATTACAGGCATGAGCCACTGCTCCCGACCACATAGACATTTCTATTTTAAAAGTCATGGAGTTACCTACGATTGTATTTGCTTTTCTTTTTCTAATCACCAGCCCTTGAATGCTACTGGCAATTCCCATTGTCGAACTACTTTCTTTTTAGACCTTCTAGGATTTTCAAGATCTGTGAAAAGTAGTTTTTTGTTTGTTTGTTTGTTTGTTTGTTTTTGGTGTGTGTGAAGACTCTGAAGCACAATTTAACCGCAATAATTAGTTAATGAATGTTTCTTCAAGTAAGACCCACTATTGTAAAAGTAGGGCATGGTGAGTATGGTTGCAAGCATAAAAGTCTCTCCATTTTATGCTAAAATGTGCAGGTATTTATCTGTTTAGGAACAGAGAGTGCAATGGTCCCTTTAAGAAATTTTTCTGTTTCAATTCCTCTTATATTCAAGAAGCACATGCTTAATTCAGTGGCAACTTGGAAACATGTGACAAATGTACAATAAAACACCACACCTATGCCCACACTAAGGGCTCAAAAGGAAAATTAAATCTAAGTAGAAGAACACAGGCAGTCATTTTTTCCATACCTTCCTGTATGTGCTCCAAGCTCTGGAATGTACTGAGGAATGCATATTGAATGATTTGGTGTAGGTATTTTTTCTTCAGTTTCCATCAGATTTTATTGCATTCACAGGGAAATATGAAATCACTAAGTCATCTTATCCATAGATTTACATAGAAATGAAATAGTGTTTGATACTTAATGGATATATTTCTTTATATGTCTAAGACACTTTTTTTTTCTCCTGGGGAAAAATCAAATACATTTAAAGCCACTTGTAATGCACCCTTCGAAACCCTAGGTTTGGTGTTGGCTGTAGACTGGAAATTAAATCACATCTCCCCTGTGTGTAGTGAGATACAGTAATGACTCATTTATCAGGCATTGTTAAAGGACAAGGAGCTCCATGTAAAAAAAAAAAATTAAAAAAAAAAAAAAAGCTCAGATACTTGAATCTTATTCCTTGATGTGTAAATCAATAATTAAAAAAAAAAAATTTAATTCTTTAAAATATTACATGTTGCCTTCACAGGCAAAGTGTCCTGAACATAATTTAATCAAGTGTAAAACGGAGCTCAGCCACTTATTAGTTATATAACTTTGGCAAGTTAGTAAAATCCAGCTTAGCCATTTACTAGTTTTATAATTTTGGCAAATTAGTTAGCCTTTGTTTTCTCATCTGTCAAGCAGAGATAATTATACCTATGTCACAGTTTGAATTAGCTAATCTATATAAAACACCTCATAAAATGCCTAACACATAGTAGACCTACCCAGCATAGCCTCCTGGCCAGGCCTGTGGACTCAGCAGCCAGACTGTCTGGATTTGAATGTTGCCTATGCCACTCCCTAGCAAGTAAATGTAACAATCTTTTTACCCTAATCTCTCTGATCTTCATTTTCCACGTCTCTAAAATGGAGATGAAAATGCCGGGCATGGTGGCTCACTCCTGTAATCCCTTTGGGGGATTATAGCACTTTGGGAGGCTGAGGTGGGTACCTGAGGTCAGCAGTTTGAGACCAGCCTGGTCAACATGGTGAAACCCCGTCTCTACTAAAAATACAAAAAAACTACCCGGGTGTGGTGGTGCATGCCTGTAATCCCAGCTACTTGGGAGGCTGAGACAGGAGAATCACTTGAACCTGGGAGGTGGAGGTTGCGGTGAGCTGAGATAGCACCACTGCACTCCAGCCTGGGTAACAGAGCAAGACTCTGTCTCAAAAAACAAACAAAAAGAAAAGAAAAGAAATGGCATGTAAGCATTAAATAACTCGTGTAGCGCCCTTAGAGCAGTGACTAGTGGATATAGTGTTTTACAAATTTAACCTCTATGAATAAATGTTTTCTGAAGCATTTCTAATTCAGCTGTATATAATTTTGGTAGGAATGTGTGCGTGCCTGCTTGTGGGAGTATGTGTTCTTTTCCTCTTGTTATTTAGGTTTTGACTATTTCACTAATGTATTTCTACGCGTCAGCCATAAAAAGTTATCTGAGATAGATCAACATCCATTTCTATGCTTTTGCAATCTGTTTGTTAGTTTTGTTGTTTCTTTTTTGTTTCCTTGTGAAAATATCACATTCATCTCAGCCAAATGCTGGGGAAAGCCCAAGGTGGCTGAGGAAATAAGAGATTTGTTCAGGATCTGCCGCTATTGCAACTGTGGTGGCCCAATACGAAATTCATGTCTCTGAAGCAAATAGTGAAATGAAACTTCAGTAGCAAATAAAATGGGTGTGCCCACTCTACTCTGCTCAGATTTACTTAAAGGAGTCTGTGCCTCTGGCCACATTTCTTCCAAAGAGCAAGGATTTGGGTAGGGCTGAAACGACACACCCACCAAAGTCCATCTGTTGGCCCACCCTCCAGATGATTACACTGACATGTTCCTCACTAGACCCAAGGATGGCTCAGGGGAAGCTGTATATGGAAAGAGGAACAAATCTCAGATGCCTTATCTGGACAGTCCAGAAAGATGTGCACTGGGTAACCTTCTGTGGGGTGGAGAGGAGCCAGAGCTGGGAATCTGGAGGTCAGAAGGCTTTGGCTTGGCTTCCTCACATGTCTACACTCAGGTGTGAACTGTGAGTTTGCCCTCCTAGATCCCTCTGCAGGTAGATATGTCAAGGTAAGAGGATAAAACCTGTTACATAAGAGTTTGCCAGCTCAAGTCAGAACTTTTAAATATTAGACTATCATATGTTGATTTCCATTTATACTCCTTTTCCAGCCCTTGCAAACAATAGGAGTAGGCATGTATATGCATCTTTTCCCAAGTTGATTGCTTCTTTCAAGTTATTGATTTAAAACTTGGATACACAAGAGATGGTTTCATTATTGCTTAATGTTGAAGTTAATAATACTAAAAGGCACAGAAATATATGAGACAAGAATGACTTTAAGCCACAATGAGATGCTATTACACAACCAGTATAAAGGTTAAAGCTATATAGACTGACAACACCAGATGTGGATGGAGATATGGAGCTATTCATTTTTTAGTCAGAATGTAAAATGGTACAACTGCTTTTGAAAACATTTTAGCAACTTCTTATAGAACTGAACATGTACCCACCCAGTGACCCCGCAATGCCACCCCAATACATTTAGCTAAAATATAATTTGAGTTTACAAATACACTTTTCATAGTAGTTTAAAACTGCTGATCACCTAATTTTCAATGAACAGGAGAATGACTAAAACTTGGCATATGCATGTCATGGAACACCACTGTAGACGTATGAAAAGGAATGACTTTCTGATGCAAACAGTATGGATGAACCATGACATGTTGCTGAGTGAAAGAAGCCTTCCACAAACATACAGTACATTTTATATAGTTCTATGTACATGGTTGTATTTACACAAATTTTAGAGTAGGCAAAACTATTCTATGGTTTAAAAAAAATCAGAACAGTGACTGCCTCTGGAGGATGGCAGTAGGAACTGATGGGGAAGAATACGATGAAACATCACAGCATGAAGATAATGGGTGTGCATGTGCTTGTGTATAAGGTCACAATTTTTGGAGATGGGGAAGCGGAAATCTAGCTGGGATTGCTTCCCCAGTAGTAGGAAGAGGGCCATGATTTGGCTCTGTCAACAGCAGAGATTCTCAAGGTGCCATGTTCCACGGCAGTGGCGAAATGTCAGAGTAAAATGACCTGGTGCAACTAGAGAGCTTCTACAGTATAAGCACCAGGCCTGTGAGCTATGGCAAGGATCCCCGGTTTTCCACTTTGCACAGGAGTAGCCTCTTTCAAGGGATGGGTTGGTCTTAAATAGTAAATTAGAGCAGATAAACACAAACTAAAGACCAGAAAGCACTCCTTGAATAGGCTTTTGTAAGACTCTAGAGTTTTCACAAGACTTGGAAAGGGCAAGCACTCAAACTGACCGAGATGGAATTTTATGCTGCTCTGGCAAGCGAAGTCTCAGCCAGAATAGAAAATTAAGTCATGTTCTGGGTCTTCTACTTTGAGTTTATATTTAAAAATTTAGCCCTACTTTAGAAGGATTAAGTTCACGTGTGTGGCCCAGAAGGCAAAAACCATGACAAATGCATAGAAGTTTTACAGAAGTTTGTGTCAGCTCAATATAAAGGATATTTCATGTGTTCATCAGCTAATTTACATGGTTTAGTCTACTTCAAATTTGATATTCTCTTTGCAGATTAATAAATGGTATTCTGAGACATTAACACAAATATAAAACAGAAGGGGCTGCTGTTGTGAATTTACCTAAATGAATCTCAGAAAGATTGGGTTCCTTTGGTTAGATATCTATAGCCTGCAGCACCCTGCTACCATTTGGTACCTTACAATAAAAGCAACTCCCAGGCTGAATTCTGCCACAGATGTATTTATTAGCAAACACACACAAATCAGGCTTTCGAAATTCATCAGCAAACCTGATGAAGATTTTTTTTGGGGGGGTGTGGGGGGGCACTCTTACAATGAACTTAAATGAAAGGGCCCCATGTGGTAAATGTCACAATATTCCAGTAGCAGAATTATGTTAGTTTGCTAGTCAGCATGGGAGATTATAACCTGAAACGTAAGGCACTATTTTGAAGGATTCAACCAAGGTTGGTATGTCCTATTCAATCAGTAGCAGTGGTGATACGTCCATGTCGTCTGAGGCAATACTCATTTTATCACAGAAAAAGCACTGCTAATTTTCCTTAGACTGACTAGCATACCATCTAACACTGAGCAGGGATAATGACTCAAGACAATTGAATTGATTATGAACATAATTCTCCACTGTGAGATTCTGATTAGGATTTTCCAGGTAGTAGTTAATCATCCCTAGAGTGTGAAGTGTTTGTTTGTTTGTTTGTTTGTTTTTAATAAGAGAGAGAGCTGTCACTCAGGCTGGAGTGGTACAATCCTAGCTCACTGCAGCCTCGAACTCCTGGGCTCAAAGGGATCCTCCTACCTCAGCCTCCAGAGTATTTAGGGCTACAACTATATGCCATCACGCCTAGCTAGTTTTTTTGCTTTTTTTTTTTTTTTTTTAAGAAAACTTTGTAGAGATGGGGATCTGGACCTCCTGGTTTCAAGCTATCTTCCCACCTCATCCCCACAAAGTGCTGGAATTATAGAAGTAAACCACTGTGCCTAGCCCAGGGTGTGTGGTCTTGATTAGGATTCTTCCAGGTAACTAATTATCCATAGGGGACATGCACATTTATATCACTGTATTTAAACTGAAGTAATTGCAGGTAATTTTTAGAAAACACTATATGCTTCATGAATTAGTGAGCTTTTGTCAACGTAAGTGTGAAAGCAGAGGCTGTAAGATCAGCTGTTACAGTCCTGTCTATTGGAGAAAATGTCTTCACTGAGACCTTTGAGTCCTCATCTCATTCTAAAGTTCTCTATTTTTACTCAACACCACACATCTAATTAGTGGTAAAACCAGGAATGGAAACTGGGTTCTTCTTTTGATCAGAGTTTCTCATTCAGGCTGGCTACAAGATTTAACAAGTTGTTCAATATATTCATAGTCATTCCTGATTAAGATTTATAATTCAAACACCAGTTGCTTTTCTTACCGAGTACTATGTAAATATTTCCTATTATTCTCATTTTTTGTTATTTTTATGATTAAATTTATAGACTAAGTGTTTCTTATTCTACAGACTAATTGCAAATTATATTTTATATAAAAATGGATACAAATATATTAACCTCATCTAAAATGTTAAATAAGAGTTACTTCTGACATTTATTAAAGTGTCAAGTGAGGATTTTAGTTGCTCCACATCTCACTATTCACACAATAATTTGGGGAATTTGTAATTTGTCACAAAGCTCATATCAAGTATTAACATCTTTTATTTTTTCTAGATTAAAAGCTATGAATTTTAGTATGTCCAAATAAGATAAAAAGGTTACTATATGTATATTTATCCTGTTCTGTTAATTTAAAATGCAAAATTAAGCATGGTAGTCCTAAACTTTAGGACATACAGTAATGAAAAATAAATATTATGGCTGAATGATATTCTTAGTAAGTTCATTTCAAAAGAATTAAAATTGTTTTAATTTTCACAGTGAAATTGAAACTATTTTCTTCATTAGATAAAAAATATTCTGCAGGAGAACCAAGCTTCTAATTATTCTAAGGTAACTTTCTCATTTCTTTATTGATGAACCTTTCTTCCTGTCCTCACCTTCAAGTTTCAGGGACTGTGAAACCAACAAAAGGAACAAACTGTTCTGTTGTGTCAGAGTTGGTGGTTTTATGGAAACTTAACAGGATCCTTCCTTCTCATAGCTGTCTGTATGTTCTCAATGAGGACAGCTAAAAAAAGGCCAAACCAAATGTTTCCTTTCTGAGGTTTTGAGGCCTCCACTTCCAGTTGAGAAATAAAGGCACACATTTAGCGTGTTGGTCTGTTGGAATAAAAACTACTATTCATGGTTCGAGCAGTTAGATGAGTGGCAAATTAAAAGTCTGAAGACTTTTTTTAAAGGAATATTTTGATAGACTATATATTGATCAAGATGTCTAATTTAATTTTCAGCACATTAGATAATTTAGAAAATGGTTTTACAGCTGAATTTCTCTACAGTGCTTTGAAAACATGTATCTTCCAGTGTGCTACAGCAGTCAATATAGACTACAATTTCCCTGAAGACAGATACCTTGTGTTATTTATCTTTATAAACCAAGAGCTCAGTCAGAAGGTCAGTGGGCTATCACTAAATAGGGTTAATTAATACCTTAAGGATGCAACTCCTCTGTATAGATACAGTGAAATGAGAGCTGGATCAGTTAGTGATCAGATTTAAAAAAGATGTGTGAATGATCGTAGGCATTTTTTTTTTAATCAAGGAAATGCAAATTAGCATCACAATGAGGTATCTTTACATTATTGAGTCTCCCGACCCATGACCATTGTATACTTCTTCATGTGTTTATAAGTGTTCTTAATCTTTCCCAGCAATATTTTGTACTTTTTGGAACAGAGTTCCTGTACATTTTTTGGTATATTTATTTCTAGGCATTTTATGTTTTTATGCTATTGTTAATGGAATTGATCTTTAGTTGATTTAAATTATATTTTGTTAATGTATTATTCCGCACAAAAAATAAATGAGTTATCTAGACTTTTTATTATTGATTAAATTTAATCCCATTGTCTTTATACCCTATTTGACATCCTTCTGAAATTATTATGGTTTTATTTCACAATATATTTACTTTAGTGAATGTTTTATCTGCATTTGAAATACATATATATTCTGCAGCTGTTGGGTTTATATATGTTCAGTAGGTTGATAGCTACAATGGAATGAATGTTTGTGTCTACCCAAAATTAGTATGTTGAAATCCTAATCCCCATTATGATGGTAATAAGAGACGAGGCCTTTGGGAGGTAATTAGGTCATGAGGATGAAGCCCTCCTGAATAGATTAGTGGCCTTATAAAGGAGACCTCAGAAAGATTT
Source organism: Theropithecus gelada (assembly GCF_003255815.1). Taxonomy (NCBI): domain Eukaryota; kingdom Metazoa; phylum Chordata; class Mammalia; order Primates; family Cercopithecidae; genus Theropithecus; species Theropithecus gelada. The sequence goes on from NC_037670.1 coordinate 96,885,805, forward strand.
TAGCTCTCTTTCTGCCATGTGAGAATACAAGGAAAAGTTAGAAATCTGCAAAATAGAAGAGGGATCTCACCAGAACTCAACGATGCCCTGATCTCAGACTTACATAATCTGATCTCAGATTTTTAGCCTCCAGAATGGTAAGAAAAAATTTTCTGCTGCTTTTAAGTCACCCAGTCTATGATACTTTTGTATAGCAGTTTGTAGTAAGGCAGTAGTGCTGTTCAAATGCTCTGTATGCTTATTTTAACCATTTGTTTTATAGCTTAGTGAAAAAGGAGTGATAAACTTCTACAAAAAATCTACTTTTATTGCAAACTTGCCTTATTCTTTCTTTAGTTCTGGTAATTTTTCTTCCTGATTTAAAACTTTTTTTTTTCAGGGTCTTGCTCGGTCACCTAGGCTGAGGTGCAGTGGCACAGTGACAGTTCCCTATAACCTTGAACACCTGGGTTCAAGTGATCTTCCTGCCTTGGCCTTCCAGAGGGCTTGGATTACAGGTATGTAAAACTCTTTTTAAATTAATATTTGTGTTGTTACATCTTTTTGATGAATTGACCCTTTATCATATAACTTTCATTTTATGTATGATAGTATTGCTTATTTGTAGTCTACTTCGTCTGATATTAATATAGTTATTAACAACTTTTTTAAGATTAGTAAATGCATGGTAACACTTTTTCCATTCAGCTTTGTGGTTTTAAATTTTAAGTGTTTCTCTTGTAAGAAGCATATTCTTGGATATTTCTTAAAATTTATACTGATTTCTCTGTCTCTTAATAGGAATGTTTGGTCCATTTACATTTAATGTAGTTCTTGGCACTGTTGAATTTGTCTACCATTTTCTTGTATATAAAATATAATTATATATAATATAATATGTTCAGCTAATATATGTTAGATTAATACATATATTAGTCTTCCTTTCTTATATATTAGAGATATTATTATAAGACTAATATATGTTATATATTTATATATTGATTATATATTTATATATTAGTTATGTATATTATATTAGACTAATATATATATTAGTCTTCATTTCTTATATTCCTTTGGAACAATCAAATATTTTCACATATTTCATATCATTCCCTTTAATAACTTTTATCTATAATTCATTGCTTTATTTTTTGTTGTGTTATAGACTAAAATATGCATTCCATATGCTTTTCTCATTTGAACTTTATGAGATCAGGATAAAAGTTTTTGGTTATTTAACACAAATATTATTTGTGTTCTAAGCTCTAATTATGGAGATATTGAAAGATAAGGTATTTTCAGACTATGAGAGAGGAGGGTAGTTCTTATAACAGGAGACAGGAAGATAGGAATAACAAATCTGAGATAGACTAAGCCTTATTTATATTATTTGAACCTAGGAGTAAATATATAAATATTTTCTTTAAATATATTTTAGATAGGTGATACAGCACAATGAGACTTGATCTAAAAATAGTAGTGCATACCTGAAGCTATTATAGAAAGCTATTATAGAAAGCTATTATAGTTTTGAAAGAAAACTGCCTCAGATCAATGAAAAATATATTTGATTGTAAGCCACTCAAGGATTTACATTTACATTCTATCAAGATAAAATATAACTCACTGTTTTCTTTTCATTCATTCATTCATTCATTCATTCAGAAATTATCTCAGTTTGCAATGGATATCACCATGACCACTAGGAAGTCTTGAGTTGATTCCTAAGGATAAGGCCAAGAACAGCTAATGTTTCTTTTTTGTTTCTTCAAAGCAAAAGGAGGCCTGGCCTAAATTAAACTGGGTGTGCTTTTTGCAAAGCATACCAAGCTTTATGGGACTTCAAGCTCAGCATTTTAGGCACAGTATTTCAAACTAAATCACATGAAAAAAAAAATTCACCACTATATTACTTCTTTTAAACAGTTCGGCATGGTACATTTTTTTCTTTGGAAATGGGATACAGCTGCTTCCTGGGTCATGATTATGTTTGATAATCTTTTTTGGTAAACTGAGGCCTCCCTGAAGTATATCACTATTAAAATGTGCAAATATAAGTTCTTACTACACTAAACACTTATTCAGCTGTAGAAAAAATAAGAATAAATTTGCAGCAAAAAGGAATGAAATTCCATCTTTCTAATGCATATTCTTCAATTTTGTAAATTCAGCATCTTGTTTTTAAACCATTAAGAGAAATTGAAATCAGATTTGTATTTTTAAGTGAAAGAACACATTTTACTAAACAATACAGTGTAAGAAGAAAGGGTTCTATGGCTTCTTCAAATGTTTAAATACAAATATATTTTACAACCAAACTTTTGTGAAACATTTCCTAATTTAACAGGAACTAAAAATTCTTTAACTTATCCTTTATCTTACAAATATTTTTACCATAATACAGATTACCTTATTGTTTCTTTATGTATTTTTTTCCTTATTTTTTAGGAGATTGCTTTATTGGGATTTTTATTTTTCTCTGATTGCAAGAGTAATAGATAGTAATTAGAAAAAAAAAACTGTAAAGGGAACATAAAAAGTAAATATTTTAAAGTCTCACTTGCTAAAATAGCCTCTATTACTATCTTGGGAGATTTTATTTCAGATTTTTTCTATGTGTGTATTTAAATACCAAACATACACATGTATGCACATATAAACACACACATATAAACATATATATGTATATATATAATTTTCCAAGTATGTGTTGTTTTATATGCTACTTTTGCTCCTAAACATGATTTAGAAATGTTACATATCTATAAATATAGATTTAATTGGACTTTTATACCCATTCCATTGAAACGGTTCTATGATAAGTTCCCCACTAACTTCTATTTCAATGTGCAAGCTTCATTCTTCATTTTACTTGACACTGTGGATCCCTGTTGTTTTTTTTTCTTGAACCACTGTCTTCATGTGACTTCCAGAGCTCTTCTGATTTTGCTTTTCTGACTGCTATTTCTTGGTCTTTTTTTTTTATTATTATTTTCTGAGACAAAGTCTCACTCTGTTGCCCAGGCTGCAGTACAGTAGCATGATCTTGGCTTACTGCAACCTTCACCTCCCAGGTTTAAGCAATTCTCCTGCCTCAGTCTCCTGAATAGTTGGGATTACAAGTGCCCACCACCATGCCTGGCTAATTTTTATATTTTTGTAGAGACGGGTTTTCACCATGTTGGCCAGACTGGTCTTGAACTTCTGACCTCAGGTGATCCACCCGCCTCGGGCTCCCCAAGTGCTGGGATTACAGGCGTGAGCCACCGTGCCCGGCCTTTTGGTCTTTTTGACTGACTTCTCCTCAATTCTGTCTCTAAACATTGGAATATTATTGGGCTTAGTCTTTACACTACTTTCCCTCTAGTTCCACAACCGTAATTTTCTTAGTACGCATACAGTCTGATACCTTTAAATATCATTTGCATGGTGGCGTCTCCCAAATATATATCTCTACTCTGCTACCTTCCCTGAATTCCTTACTGCTGCATACAACTGAATAACATCTTTATTTAGAGGTTTCATAGGCATCTCAAACTTAATATTAAAAACTTCAAAGTTCAAGTTCAAACCTGATTTTCTGATGTTATCTGCCAAACCTACTCCTCTTCCCTATATCATTGAATGACAACGCTATCCTTTCTGTTACTCAAGATAAAAACCTTGAACTATTTTTCAACTTGTTTACTAATATCCCACATCTGGTCTGATTTTTAAAAACGTTCTGTTGACATAAATAAATCCTGAATCTTACTGTTTACCACCTCCCACGCCCAGGTCCAAGCCCCCATTATCCCTTGTTTAGATTATTGAAGAAACTTTGCTATTGGTCTCCTTCCTTCTACTCTTAGGTAATTCTAGTCTTTTCTAAATGCAGCAACCAGAGTGATCTTATTACAATGTGGAAAGTTCACATTTCTTCTCTCCTCCATCCTTTCCAAAGCCCATCACAGGACCTCTTTTCCTCCTTGACCTCATGTCCTACTGCTCATGTTTTTGTTTATTCCCCTCAGTCCATGCAGGCTCCTTTCTGTTGCTCAGGGGCACTGGAATTTGCCCTTCCCTCTGGGTTAGGTGCTATTCCTCCATACACGGGTGACTTATTCTCTCATCTACTTTAGATCTTGTTGCAAATTCCACCCTTTCAGAGGGTCCTTTCTCAGCCACATTATTTAAAATCCTACCATCCCATTTAACTGCTTAATTTTTCTTCTTAGTGCTAATATACTATGTACATTGCTTAATACTATCTGTAGCTAGAATGTAATCTCTAGGGAGGCAGAGCTTTTTCTGTTTTATTCATTTCTGTGTGCCCAGAATATAGAATAGTACCTAGAATATTATGAGCAGTTAAATATTTGCCAAGTGAATAAACAAATTAAATGAAGTCACATTATTATTTGTAACTACTAATAGTGTTTTATTACATGGATGAACTGTTACTATTTTGAACCAATTCTGCATTGATGCGTGTTTAGGTTATTTCTCACCTAACCTGTGTATTAGTATTAACACACTATAATAACATTTTGTGACAACATCTAAGTGTTTATTTAAGGTAAGTTTCTGTTAGTAAAATTGCTGCATTAAAGGACTGTCATCATTTGGCCAGGTGCAGTGGCTCATACCTGTAATCCTAGCAGTTTGGGAGGCTGAAGTGGGCAGATCATGTGGTCAAGAGATCGAGACCATCCTGGCCAACATGGTGAAACCCCATCTCTACTAAAAATAGAAAAATTAGCTGGGTGTGGTTGTGCGTGCCTGTAGTCCCAGCTACTCGAGAGGCTGAGGCAGGAGAATTACTTGAATCAGGGAGGTATAGGTTGAAGTGAGCTGAGATCGCGCCACTGAACTCCAGCCTGGTAACAGAGCAAGACTCTGTCTCAAAAAAAAAAAGAAAAGAAAAGAAAAGAAAAGAATTGTCATCATTTTAACACTTTAATTACTTGGCCAATAGTCCTCCAGAAAAGATGTAAAGTCGGTATATGAGTGCTTCTAGTCCAATGTATTGGCTATAGTGAGTATAATCATTCTCTATAATGCTTCCCAATGTGATAGCAAAAACTTGCTATCTCAGCATTGCTTTTTGTTCATACAATGCTTCTTTAAAGCCTATATGGTGCCATCTCTCTCAGTCAATAAGTGTATGGATCGCTTTGTATAAAACTGTGTTGACTGCACAGAGCAATTTCTAGAAATTCCTCAAGCCTAATTGACTTTCCACATTCACGTGTAGTTTCTTCTCTTTCACCAGGCTCTGATTGTACTCTGTTGTTTGGTCATCATTTCCTACTAAGATCCAGTTTTTGCAGAAAACAATAAGCAAAATGGACATGCTATAGATTGAATGTTTATGTCTTCTCACACTTCATATGTTGAAGCTTAATCACCAGTGTGATGATACTAGAAGGTGGTGCCTTTGAAGGGCATTAGGTCAGGAGGGCTTATCATTTATCTTTCATAAGCACCTTTATACATGAGGCTCAGGAGAGGTCTGTTACTTTTTCCATCATGTGAGAGCTCAGCTTAGATGCCATCTATGAACCAGAATGCAGGCCTTCACCAGGCACTTCTGGAGCCTTGATGTTGGACTTTCCAGCATCCAGAACTGTAAGAAATAAACTTCTGTTATTTATAAGCCATCCCATCTATGGCACTTTTATTATAGCAACCTGAACAGATAGAGACACTACCATAGGTAACATGATCATCTTTACTAACGAAAGTCTCTTGGGGAGCTCCTGTCTGTCATTAGACCTTTAGTTAATTTTCAGATAGTGCAGGTTTTGCCATTCCTTTAGGGAGAAGTAAGATAGTCAGGAGTGTGTTGCTGTTCAGTGAGTCTACCAAGTTTTTTTAACTAAAGCCTATTTGCTTTGGCTCTGATTCTGACAGGCCTCCTTCCTGTCCTCTTGTTAGGTTTTTCTGGCAACATTCATAAAATAGGGAGCCTGTCTCTTAGTGAATATTGAATTCCCTGTGTGATAACTTGTGATTTTAATGAAGTTTTGTTAATCTCTAAAACATGTGCTCCTTTGTGTCTAGTCCCTTTAATCTTCCTGAGCTTTTGTTCACTTACTTAGATGTTACTATTTTCTGTCTGTATAGTTCAGAAATAAAAGGATGGCCTATGTATACATTTAAAATTACATTTAAAAAAATAAGTTTCTTTCAATGACTTTAGAAAGAGAAGTTTTACTCTGGTTAAAAGTTGTAATATGTTGGTTGAGACTAAACAGGGAGTAATGGTGACAGAGAAAAATGACTGTGTATGTGTGTTTGCTTTTTAAGGAAAAAGTAGAACTTTCTTAAAACTGCATTTCCCAAACCTTTTGGTCTCTGAATACCTTTCCACTCTTAGAAATTGCTGAAGATCTCAAACAGCATAATTTTGTAGATTAGAACTATAATTTTTTGCCATATTAAACATTATAACAGAAAATGTTTAAATATTATTTAAATACTGGCTCACTGATTTATTTAGAGATAGAAGTGGTAAGCAAATTTCATGTTAATAGAAAACATTTTTATAAAAATAATGGTTTCAAAAATGTTCTTAGTGAGAAGAGTAGCATTGATATATATTTTTGTAAATGTCTTTAATATAAATTAGTAGAGAACAGGTAGATTCTCAACCTGCTTCTGCATCCAGTCTATGGCAGTATCATGCCTATAGCTTCTGGAAAACCCCAATGCACATTTATGAGAGGATGAGAATAAAAAAGACAAATGACATTTTAACATTATTATAAAAATAGTTTTGACCTCACAGATCTTCTGAGGGTTTTCCAAGGACCCCCAGACCATATGATGTCCTAAAAAAAAAAAAAAAGGCTCTACATGTTGCAAATATGAAAGAGCATAATAAAGGACAAAACTTGGAAAGTGGATTTTGTTAGTCTTGATTTAATGTACCTACATCTGAAAAGAAGCTATGACGTCTGTCAAATTTTTAGTAACATTTGCTCACTTTCGAGGAGTTCACATCCTTAGTTTACTGATTAGCGCTTTAAGCTACTTTATGAAAGAGTTTTCTTTATTTCTATGCAAACTGCCTAGATAGCAGAGGGTTTATCTCAACAGAATAATTTTCTGTGCTTTACATTGACTTTATTATGTTCCCAATTATTTAAGAAAAAAATAAAAAAGAACAAAACTTCCTCACTTATGCAAGAGCTAATGTTCTTATAATGATATCCTCTAGGTTTGTTTTTAAAATAACATCAGTTTTATTAAATAGACAACTAGGAATTATTTCTTAGTACCCGTTCTATGCTATTAAAGCTCCAAAATTTCCTCTGACAGCTCTTGATTTTGCCTTCCCTAAAGTGGTCCCTGAATTTAGAAAATAATGAAAACATTTTCAGGGCATATTTTGCACCTAAACCTGTATTTCAGATTTCCGAGAGGCCCCATGAGAAATCACCAAGATATGTTCTTTAACCTTACAGAAAGAAAGATATGAGTCGAATTTATGTTCATGTGATGTGATATTATTACAGGATTTACTTGGGAAGAGTTGTCAGGTTAGGAGAGACACAGACTTTTCTGGATACTGTGTGTATTATCTAGGTAAAATTGTATTAATACAAATATTTGGAAATATGGAAAATCCTGGAGTTGAAACGGGAGAGTTTCTGTAGCCCCCCCCCCCGCCCCCACCCAGAGGACATGTGACAGGAGTGTGGCTCTCTATTCAGCTTAAACCCCTTATGGGAGGGGGAGCAGGCAGATGGAGAGGTGAGGGAACTGAGGCAAGCACTTTTGGGTTCTGGCCCAACGGCAGCATTTAGGGGTGGGTGTCTGTGGCACCCAAAGCCCACATGGGCATGTGTTACAGTGTGCTCCTTTAGTCTTGCCATCCATGGACAGCTTAAGTGTTAACCAGCTTAGTGGACCCTCTGCCTTTTTGCAAGAACAGAGGGCCAGTGTGACAGCTTTCTGTATCCCAATCTCTTGTCTAGCAGCCTAGAAGAATTGGGTCGCACACTGACTTGAAGGATGAATGCGGAAGTTTTATTGAGTGATGGAGGTGACTCTCAGCAGGACGGATGGAGAGCTGGACAGACGATGGTGCAGGAAGATGATCTTCCTCTGCATTTTGGCATTCCAGTGGCCAATTCTCTGACCGTCCCCAGCTAAACTCCTCCCGATGTTCCTTCTCTTCTCCTTCTCTGCCGTGCCATTCTGCCATTTGTCTGATCATCTCCTTGTCTGCTTCTGGAGCCCGGGGTTTGGGGTTTATAGGGGTACAGGATAGGAGGTGTGGAGGGCCAAAAGGCAACTTTTTAGGCATGAAAACATTAAAAAAATTCGGTGCCTGTTCTCACGTAGGGCCGTGGGTATCCAGGCTTGAGAGCGGAGCGTTTGCTGGGGAACCACCCTCTTCTACCCAGTATTTTCCTGTCTCCTGTCCATATCAGAATTTGTCAATGTCTTCCCTATTTAATGTGCTTTATCCCCAGGAGGAAAACTGCTCAAAACTCTTATAAATTTGTTATGTATTATACCCCAATAGAAAATCTTACTATTTTTTATTTGGGTACTTTTTATTATGATAACAATGTTTCTGATTGTGGTAACAAATTAGTAACAGCCATCAAGTCTCTTTCATCTATACACAATTTTGTTTTATTCTGATGCTTGCCTGAAGTCTCTGCCATAAGCTATAAACCAATAAAGAAAGTCTCTGAGATATTTTTTTTTTTTTTTTTTTTTTTTTTTTTTTTGAGACGGAGTCTCGCTCTGTCTCCCAGGCTAGAATGCAGTGGCCCGATCTCGGCTCTCCCGGGTTCCCGCCATTCTCCTGCCTCGGCCTCCAGATTAGCTGGGACTACAGGCGCCCCCCACCACACCCGGCGAATTTTCTGTATTTTTAGTAGAGACAGGGTTTCACCATGTTAGCCAGGATGGTCTCGATTTCCTGACCTCGTGATCTGCCCGCCTTGGCCTCCCAAAGTGCTGGGATCACAGACGTGAGTCACCGTGCCCGGCGGAAAGTTTCTGAGTTTTTAAATGATTGACACTTCAAAGACTAGACTCAGGTACAGGCTTCAGAGCTAACATCATCACATAGACAACTTTAAAACCATGTTAGTGGACTGCCTCATGAAAGCAGACTACTAATCCAAGGACCAGCAGAACAAAAATTAGTTCCCTGGGAATAAAAAAAACCAAAGAAGAAAATTTTATCATAATTGGGCATACTGTTGCTGTTGTTTTAAGTTTCCATTTTCTGAATATATGAAGCTCTTATTCTTCTTAAGCTGTCTATACTGCATATAACTTAGTAAAATCTGTTTTTTTAAACTTAAAGCATTTTAAGATAATACTTGATTCTTAATAACCACCTATATGAGTTATCTAGGGTTGCCATTACAAATTGCCACAAACTTGATGATTTAAACAACAGGAAATTTACTATCTTAAAATTCTGGAGGTCACAAGTCCACAATTCAAGGTGTCAGCACAGTTTGTATTTTTTGAAGACTCTGAGAGGGGATCTGTCCCTTGCCTCTCTCCTAGCTTCTGATGGTGGTTGCATCCTTGGCCCTCCTTGACTTGTGTGTATATAACTTTAATCTCTTGTCTCTGTCTTTACATGGCTTACCCCAATGTGTCTGTGTCTCAAATCTTTCTTTTCTTTTTCTTATAAAGGCACCAATCATTGGATACAGGATCCCCCTTAAAGCTAGGACGATCTTATCTCAAAATTCCTAATTACAGCAGCAAAGGGCCTATTTTCAAATAAGATCTCATTCACAAGTGTTGGAATCTGAACATAGCATTTTTGGGGACATAGTTCAACCCACTACCACCCCATCTCCATAATTCAGAAACTTAGTAAGTCTCCCAACTTTTCATGGAAATATTTACATAGGGACAAATAGAATCTATCCTCTAATGTTTTGCCTGAGGTGTTATAGTTGAAAATTATGCTTTTTAAATCAGGTATGACAAGTCTTTATTTAAGAAAAAAAAGGAGGGGCTTTGTTTAGGAGCCAATGCCTCCAAACTTCTCCCAAGGAAACTGACCCAGTGATACCTGGCGTACAGGGGGACAGGCTTACCCTTAAGAATCATAAGAAAAATTTTTGGCAGGCAAGGAACATTAAAAAATTTGGGGGACTTCCAGAAGATGGTATAATTCATTCCAATGTACTAATACTGCTGGTGAAATCTGATGGGGAGAGGTTCTTAGGCTTAGCTTCCTGGCCTTGAGATAGAAAAATAGAGTCTCTTAAAAGGTACAATCTGAGATTTCTTATGACATATTCAGGCAAAGGTTAATTTATGGACTTTGTAGCTGTTCAGTACTGTATGACTCAGGAATTGCAAAGCAAACTCAAGGAGCTTGTATGGTAAATTAATACTCTTCCTGTACCTATGTAAATAATCAGGTCCAATATAATAGGCCTTTTATAATCAAGAATAACTTCTGAGATTATGATCCCAGGGGGATAGACTGTCAGAAAAAATGTGAAAGATTTTGAACAGGCAAAGATTATTTGGTGTCCTGTCTAGCATACTCTTTTGGGTTATATGTTCCTTCCATTGTTTTTGAGCTATTTTCTTACTGTAATTTGTAGAGAAATAGTAGCAATAAAAATATTCTTATTCATAAAATCATAAATCAATTTTATCTAATGCACCTCCAAGAAATAAGTTTTGTACCTATTTACAAAGTAATTTCAGCATCCCTGAGTGCTCATATTGTACCCATTTAGTTTTCTTTTAAACGTGTTCTAATATTGTCCTGGTTGGCTCATTTATTAATACTAGTTTTAATAACAGTTATTAATGATCCCTTGTTTATTAATTAGTAAACAATTAATTAAAATAAATAAAATAAAATACGTCTTGTGTTAAAAAAGAATAAGATATAAAATTTGTATCTGTTGGATTTATTTACCATTCAGAAAAAAATAAAATCTTGAGAAACTTTGGGATAATGTGAGAAAACTGCATATATTGATCTTTTTAATTGTTTATATCTTCCTCTAGAATGGAAGCCTCATAAGGGCAATGACTTGGTTTTAGTCAATACTATTATCTCCAGAAATTAGAATAGTGTCTGGCACATACAAGGTATTCAATGTTTATTGAATTAAAAAAAAAATGATTGAATGAACACATTCTCAGAGAGTGGATTATAATTTTTTTACATAATTATGTTTGAGTCAGCATTTCAACTCATATCCATGGAAGGAATTAAAAGATTAATGCCTTGATAAAATTAACAACTTGAATAACCATTTAATACAGTTTAAGCCAAGAATATCCTTTATGCATGTGTGCACTGTAAAATATATGTTAAAAATCATTTATGCTAATATTTTTATAAAAATACTAATTCAATAAAATCCAAATGTTTTGCAAAAACAAATTACCTGTTTTTAGCACTATCCTGTCTAAAATAAAAGAGTATATAGTAAGTTTTTCATTTTCTTCTATAGGCCTTATTTCCTTTTTCAATGCCTCTCCCTCTCTTTCTTGTCTGTCCCTCTGTCCCTTTGGCACACAGGATTTGTTTGACCTACAAGATTCACCTGTGGAAACATCCCTGCTTCCTCCCTGTGGGAAAACTAATGGTACCTGAGATTTCTAGGAATTCTCGTCACAGGTGATATTATGGTACACAAGGTTCGATGGCAATCAATTGCAATATCCTTCAATTTCATATGCACCTTTCCTAAAACTAATCTGCCTTGAGAATATGCCTGAGGTCATGTGAAGATGACTCTTCTTTCCTATCTTCCTTATCGCAATCATCATAATCACACTTTTTTAATAAGTATAGCTCTTATTTCATATCAAATCTTACTGTAATATATTGTTTCAATATGTAAAACCTCAGGGCACTAAATAAGGAAACATTAATTTCCACTTCATGAAGAGACAAAATAAACAAATTTTATGTTCTGGTGATGAATTATTATTTGTAATAATTCAAAATATGATCATTTTCATATCAGTAATCATCATAATAAAAATTAAATCCAGAAGAAAAGTATTAAGCCTTAAGAACTCATTGTCACAGGAAATTAAAAAAATTTCAATTTCAATGTAAATATACATGAATATATATTGTAGTTACAGCAAAGGGTGAAAAAAAGGATGGTTAATATAAAGACTTTCAAATATGAAAATATGTTACTTAGAGATGAATTTGGGGAGAAAGAGAACAGAAGTAGTATTTCAAGGAAAAAAATAAACTGAAGTGAAATTCCCAAATACTAAAGAAGAGCTTGCCATGAGTATTTTGATAGATGTTGAATGTCAAATGGCTATTGTATTTCCATTACAATTTAAACTGTACAAATTGAAAGAGGATATTCTAAAAAATGTATACACCTAAATGTGTCTAAAGCATTAAACTTGCCTTTCAAAACATTCTTTTAGAGGCACACTTGCAAAAATTTTGATTATTGATTTATGCTATTTTAAGTCTCTAGGTACTCATGAAAGTAATGACTAATAATGAGTAACGAACCTGTGCTATTGTATTAGCTAGGGCTGAGGAAACCTCATCTCTTAGTACATTTAAAAGTCTAGAAAATCTTCACAAATATTCTAATGATGGAACTTTAAATGATACGCCTATGGGAACAGATGTTCTTAATGGTAAAAGACTTTGTATCGTACTATTAGCCTTGTAGAATTTACTTGCACATAACACAGTACAGAGTATTGATTAAGACCCTGGCACACCAAATTACTGTTATTTTCACCAAATTGCTTAAATTTCCAAATCCCAACCTCCATTGTTTAAAATGGGGCTCTGCTGTGAAATAGTTCTATCCCTTAGAATCCTTCTGAGGAATTAATTACATATCAAGTGTTAAGTACAATGTCTGAAACATGAAAAACTATTAAATAATTGTTTAGTAGTATAATTACCTATAAAAATGCTGATTAACATATTGTCTACAATACGTGATTATTATGACTATTTAGCTCATTCAGTGTCACTGAGGATCTTGCAAATTTTTAGTCACAGAAATTCACTAATGTCAACATAATGCAAACTAACACATCTGTGAATCATGCATTAGGAAAGAAAAATAATCTTTCAGCAAAAAGTAGGACTAAGAACCAAAAATTTCAAATGGGCGGTTCTTCCTTTTTACTCCTATTATATAAAAATAACCAAGAACAAGCTTAAGGGTAAAAACTACCTATTATTTAAATAACAATGTGGCCTCATTTTATTGCACCACACTACATTAGTTTCTTTCAGCCTACAAACAAATTTTAAATGACAAAAATAAAGCACAAAACATTTTCTTTGACTATTTCATTATCAAGATGAAGGAATACACAGAAGAGAGGCTCAAGTCTGGGTATAACATTAATTTGGGAAGTCTGCATTGTTCATTATTACACCATTTAGAACTTAATTAAATTTATAAGTACATAGACTTACAAACTTACATATATTCAGGTGTTTCACAGATGTATAAATGTTTTGGTTTGGAAGACTAACTCTATCTTATTGACATAAGGTCTCTGATAATTTAACACCTATATATAATGAGAGTTAAATAAAAATTTTCAAAAGGTTTGACAAACATTCAATCAAATCATGCATCTACCTATGTCTGCAAAGAGCATTACTCTCTACTCTTCTTGTCCTTTGACTGTTGGTATAACCAATCAGGTTGGTTTTAAACTTATTTCATGTTAGTTTTGTAGATGTGTGTACTGATGTTTAATGAAAGATGTAATGCTTCTGCTGGTTTATTTGCATATTCTCAAGTGTCTCCTGTTGTCCCTCAGAGTACTCCTAATTCACTCATATAGTTGGAGTCTAGCTAGCACCATTGCGGGGTTTTCAGCTTGTTAATCATACTAAATATTACACCATTTATTGACTCTCATTTTAAGCTAGGATAAGAAGTCAAATATAATCTCAAACATAAATAGTCTAATTAGTCTGCATTCCAAATGCTGAGGAAATATGATAAGGCAGTACCTGCAGAAAAGAAAAGCCAAGCAGCTTGAATTTGGTCTTTTTCTCATAAAATTGTAGTCGTTTTTCAGTTCTCATCTTACTGTACCAATCAGTGGCATTAAACACGCTCGTTCATTCCTTCCTCATTTAAACACGTTCTTTACTTGGCCTCTGGAACACCCCTGGCTTGATTCATTTTTTTTTTTTTTTAACTCACTGGCCTCCACTTCTGTTCTCCTTCCCTAGTTTATGTACTTATTGCCTAACTGCTAAACCCTGGTGTGCCCAGGAGTCAGTCTTAAGCCTCTGCTTGGTCTGCACACAACTCCAAATAATGTTTTCTTATCCCATAACTTTTAATACATCTACATGCTGCTAACTTTTACATACAAATCCTTAATCTCAACCTCTTTCCTGAACTCTAGAGTTGTATACCCAACCATTTCAACACTTCTCAATGAAGATCTATAAAAATCGTATTTTTCCCCACTAATTCCAAATGTTAAAATTGCTAATTCCAATATTGAACTCGTATTTCTCTCTCCCTCCAAAATAGCCTATCTGCAGGTGCGAGAATCTTAGAAAAAGAGTACTCTGTTTATTCAGGGCAAAACCATAGAGTCATTCCTGACGCCTTTCTTTCTCTCACAGTCTTTAGCCAGTCTTTCAGCAACATTCAGAATATATTCAGAATCTTGCAACTTCCTTCACCTCCACTGTTGTCTCCTGAGTTCAAGCCACCATTGTTTCCTTTTTGGACTATTGCATTTGCCTCCTAACACGTCTTCCTGCTTCTAACCTTGCCTCCTTACACAGTCTGTTTTCTCACTTCATCAAGAATGTCATACCTTGCCAGGGGGCAGTGGCTTACCCTGTAATTTCAGCACTTTGGGAAGCCGAGACAGGCAGATCATTTGAGGTCAGGAGATCGAGACCAGTCTGGCCAACATGGTGAAATCCCATCCCTACTAAAAATACAAAAATTGGCCAGGCACGGTGGCAGATGCCTGTAATCCTAGCTACTTGGGAGGCTGAGGCAGAAGAATCGCTTGAACCTGGGAGGCGGAGGTTTCAGTGAGCCAAGANTCTGGCCAACATGGTGAAATCCCATCCCTACTAAAAATACAAAAATTAGCCAGGCACGGTGGCAGATGCCTGTAATCCTAGCTACTTGGGAGGCTGAGGCAGAAGAATCGCTTGAACCTGGGAGGCGGAGGTTGCAGTGAGCCAAGATCGTGCCACTGCACTCCAGTCTGGGTGAGAGAGAGAGACTCAAACACAAAAACAAAAAAAAAAAAAAAAAAAAAAAAGAATGTCACACCTTTGCCCAAAGTTCTTGAGAAGAGGAAAGTCTGAAGCCTTTATCATGGTCTACTAAAACTTACAGTCCTTACCTCTATGTCTGCTCCAAGGTCTGTGTCCTCTTCTCCATGTCCTTATTTTTCATCACTCTGCTAATCACTCTACTCCAGCCACACTGGTCTTTTGGTTTGCTTATAACACATCAGGTGTTCTTCCACCTCAGGACCTTTGCATGGCCTATTCCTACTGCCTGAAGACTTTTCCTCCAGACAGCTGCATGATGGCTTCTCTCTGTTTTTTTGAGTTACTGCTTAAATCTCTCCCCCCCTTTTTTTAAGTACTTTTCTCACCACCTTCCTTAAAATAGCACACTCTCCTACTATCTATCATCTCTACCACTTACTCTCATTCTTGCTCTCCTTCCTAGCACTTATTCCCGTATGACAGGTTATAGACTTGTCAATTTGTTTATTGCCTTTCTGCTCCTTTGAAACAGTAAACTCCTTGTCATTGGAAATCTTGTTGGATTGTCTACTGTTTCTCTCCAGCCTAGAAGAGTGATTGACACGGCTCAACTAACTTCCTATTGTGTGATTCAATTCCGGGACATAGGTTCACTGAAAATGCCTTCCTTCATTTTTATTTCCTTCAATATGACACCTTCTGGAAGGCAAAAATGGACTAGTAGAGATTCTAATCCATGGTCCTGGATAACCATCAGAGCCAACATAGGGGCAGGGATCCTCTCAGCCTTTTTCCACTTGTCTTAAAGCTCCTATATCAGTTTGCAAGATTTTGGAGCCATATGTGCAATAGAAAATCCAATTCAGCCTGGCTTAAACAATGAAAGGACAGAGGTGGGGCATGCTTTAGGATTGATGGAGCCCTGGCCCCACCAAACCTTTATGAGTTTACAAGTTCTGTCCATCTGCTTTGCCCTACCCAGTGCTGGCTTCATCCTGAAGCTATTTCTTATTAGGTTTAGGGAGTAGTTGTCTGAGCCATTAAAGTCACAAACGATCTAGTCCATTTCTAACATGAAAGAGAAGCTCCCTCTATCCCTCTCAGCAGATCCATAAAGAACTTCTCTTGAACCTCCAGAACACTTTATGTCTATTTGGCTAAAGTGAAGTCACATACTCACACTTGACTCAGTTGCCAGTAAAAGAAGGGGGCTACCTTAGACGAATCATGCCCACCCATAAGCAGAGACTGATACAGTCACCCTTCTTTTGAGGCACATGGTTTGCATGAAGGATGTTTGGAAACCTGACCAAACTGACTCAGGCTTCTCTGGAAGGCAAACAAAAAGAGTGTCTGCTAGTCAAGTTGCCAAGAACATTTACTGTATTCTCAAACCAAAGGCCTGAAGGGACAGTGACTTGAAAGCCAAAAAAGCCAATAGACTGCATTAACCATGACAGGTGAGGCAGGCCGTCTGGTTTTCCCAGGGAGCAAGGATATGTGGAGAAGGCTGCAGACACATTGGTTGTTTCCTTGCTTCTTTGCTTGGGCCTTGGTCAGTTCACTGCTCCAAATGAGTCTCGCCGAATGAATGAAGTGTGAATGAAGCCAAATCTCTTCCATTTATTTATGTTTTTACTCCCTTGGTGTTAAGTACAGTTTAAAAATTGTGTTTAGTTGCTTTCCATTTCTCGCTTGTCAGTGAAGTAAATAAAATATGCATTTGTGAATAAGAATGATTTGGCCCAAAATCCAACTTCACTTTCAACAGCATGCCCTTGGTGATGTTATTTTCTCTTTTGGAGATTCATGTTTTTATTCACTAAATGGATAACTATAATGCTACCCTTAATGGCATTTAATTCAGATTGAGTTAGTGTGCAGAAAACATTTGGCATAAAGGAGATATCTCTAAATACTGGCCTCAGACTTTCCTTCTTTTACAGTAAGACATACAGCTGTGAGTTTATAAAAGTCTACAGATTTTCATCAAATAATGGTAAGAGAAAAATAGATAAGCTCTCTTTCTTCTAGATTATGGATCACAAGACTCATTGGATTCATAAATTTTTATCGACAAAATAGTTAAATAAATGTTTTCAGTTGATTGGTTTGATTATTTTCTTTCCTTGACCTTATTGGAAATAAGATAACTCAGTCATTATTTGGCAATAATACTGCATTTAATTCCAAATTTCAAATATATTAATATTTCCTTCTTGTGTATATATGAGATTTTTGTATTTCTTGTGTTACATTTTTGAAACTCAAAATTACTATGAAATTTTTTTTTTTTTTTCTTTTTGTGACAGAGTCTCACTCTGTCATCCAGGCCGGAGTGCAGTGGCATGATGAAGACTCACTGCAGCCTTGATCTCCCAGGCTCAAGTGATCCTCCCACCTCAGCCTCCTGAGTAGCTGGGACTACAAGTTCATGCCACCATGCCAGGCTAATTTTTATATTTTTTTGTAGAGATGGGGTTGCTTCATGTTGCCCAAGCTAGTCTCAAACTCCTGGGCTCAAGTGATCCGCCCAACTCAGCCTCCCAAAGCATTGAGATTATAAGCGTGAGCCATTGTGCCTATGTTAATTTACATGTGTTACTTCTTTCCTCACACTGGGTTTGAGAGTTTAAATACTTTGTAACTATATTGATTGAAAAGAAATAAGATGGGTCATATCTTGTGCTATTTACAAGAATATCTCTGTGCCCATTACCTCTTCCCAGAGTCTTCCTGTTTACTCACTATGGACCCAACCTCTCGGTGACCATTCTGACCCACAAATATAAACAACTGTCATGTCAGCAGTGTTTCCACAACCACTTTGTGAAATTAGAGCATTGTCTGACAAATAAATGAAATGTAGAGAAATGGAAAAACCAAAACTTTGACACGATTCATCCAGGTAAGAACTAAATATGTTTCCAAGTCATTCCTTTTTCTTCCTGGTACCAAAGCAAAGGCCAATAATGCCAGAAGCCTCACAATTCCCTTCAGTACTACCTACTGGCTTTCATTGTCAGGGCATGAGAAGAGAACATTTTCCGTTTATTTAGGCACCCCAAACTCTGGAACTAGCTTTGACCTCCTGCCAGTGTAAATGAATTGCTTTAAGATAGTAGCTATTCCACAAAAATAATTAATTGGATTTCCCAGGCCAGATGACACTAGTGCCAGAAAATTCAAATAAGTGAACCTAACTCTAGGTCAACCACCGAAGTAGAGGAAAAGGGAAAAGAAAATAAACAAAAAAAGCAGGTCCAAAGACTAAAGGCAACACTTTTTATTTGATAATTCTTCATATTTTCTAATCCTGTATAACGTCTAATGATTTCTTTACTCATGCCTCGGTCTGCCCCAGCAGCACCAACTGTGCTTTTCTTGGCATCTTTTACGAACCACTATAATCTCAGTGCAAGTTTGCTCGTGGAATCCTGTCTAGCACCCAGTTACACTTCAGTGGAGCCAAGGTTCTCAATTCCTCAATCACTTACACCAGCCAGGGGCTCTTCTGATGGGCACACATGCTTTTCCCACCAAAGCCATGACTCTCTGCTGATTTGTGCTGATTCTACACACTCCTTGGTTGCAAGCTCATATTTGGATCCAAGCAGTGAGATCTGTTCAGACTCCAGGGCCCATTAAACTTCATCATCTTGAAGCTCACTGGCATAGTTATTATTTTCAAGAACACTTAGAGTATGAAGCCCACATTCCACATTTGCTAAGTATAGCTTTCATCACTAAGAAAATTCCTATATTCAAAGTATGAGCTTAGATTTGATGTACGCTTTATGAAAGAAATCATTAGAAAGTCTCCATTACAGTTGAATACATGCTCTTTAATTTGTGTTTTTTCAAGAGATTATTTCCAAAAAGAAGAAACATTATATTGAGAAATCAGAAGATTCGCCTATGAGATAACTTTAAACATAAGCATCATTACATCTTATTCTGACCTCACATCAATTCCAGCTGATGCTCTGGAGAACAGGAAGGCCTTCATAACAATGCCTTTTGTAAGGGTTTTTTAAAAATTATTTTTGTTGTTTTTAACATATTTAGAGGAATCAATTGAAGAACACAGCCAGCAATTAAAAATTAAGCGAATGTTTACATTTGAGGCATTACCTCTGTAGGGATTGCTTTCATTACAAATATGAATCTTAATGTTTACACCTTCAAAGTGGGCATATTAACCAAAAGAAAAATCAGTTTCTATTTACCTTTTCTAGACAATTCTCTGAGTAGTGCTAAACTGTTTGAGCAAGTAGGATGGCAAATTCCAAGGTGGTTTTTAAAAATGCAATTATTTCCATTTTTGTGAGCTTTTTTCTTTTAACATATCAATGCCTGACATCTCTCCACTGTCAGATCTATACCCACTGAGGTCCAAAAAATGTCACAAGTAGAGTGTGAAAGGAAAAGTTGGCATAATCTTTCTGGAGCTAATAAAAAAGTGCATAATATACGTATTCTAAAGAAACCTTCATTCATAGATGAAATTGAAAAATCTTGCACTGGCAGTGAGGGGTCAATGATCTCCCTTCCACTTCCTCCGTGTCTTTGAAAGAGAACATGGTTGTCAAGTGCCCTAGAATTAATGACACTTTTTGATGGAAGCATGAGAAGGTCTACACTTCAGAGCCCCCAGCCACAGAACAGGAAATGGAGCTGTTTCCAAGAGAAATGAAGTTGCCTTCTCTGGGGGAAACACAGACGAGCATTTCAGCAGGCAATTGATCAGCAGGAAGACTGTAAGGTGATAAAAGAACTGGAAGTCACAAAAGCCCTTGGCATAATAGTTTTAATAAAAAGGATTCTGTTTCAGGTATGCTTTATGCAATAAATTCCTTGACATATATTTCTAAATTTTATCTTTAACAATGCAGGTGTTGTCATTGAAAGCCAGTCCCTTTCATTACCAAAGTTAAAAGGATCCATTTGGACTACTTCTCTGATTGACCAATCAGGATGTGCATTTATTTGGTTACTGATTTACTTTGCTCTTCTCCATTATCCTAGGAAGGAGAACTGCAGTTTTGGATCAGTGACTTTTCACTGATTATATCTAGAAATAATTTTGAAACCATTAAAAAAAATAAGCACCCTTTTTTCCCTTTTTTAAATTAAGTTGCTTCTTGGCAAAAATCTCAATAATTCTGAATAAAATATTAAATGGCCTAAATTGATTAGTATGTAAAATATATTCTAAAACATTAAAAGAAGTTAATATTTAACATGAAGACTCTTATAATATGCTGACTTGTATAATTTATATTGTGATAATTATATTAGGATCTCACAAACAAGAACTAGATCATTATAAAGGTAGTATAAAAATCACAAATGCATTCCATATCCGTATCTCCTCTTTGTGAATATATCATTAGATGGCACAGAGCCAAACTAGCTATTAAAATGATTTTCAGTTCAAACTGGTATATCTTGAGTTTCTAATTGGGATTTTCAGATTTGAAAATAAATTTACATAAATAAACAGTGGTGGCCCTGGCTCCAAATGATATGTTCTAGTGAAGAAATTCTCTTTGCCTGTGCAGAAATTGATTTGTAGCATACTGAGATTATCATGGTGAAGTTTTCTCTAGTTTTCTCCTCAATACTTTCAGAACAAGCATTCAGCTGGCATTACCTGGGTAGTTTAATATATCAGTACCACTGCAAGACATCCACTTTTGTTTTTTAACTTTTATTTTAAGCTCAGGGGTATATGTGCAGTGTGTGACATATGTAAACTTGTGTAATGGGGGTCTGTTGTACAGATTATATTCTCAGGTATTAAGCCTAATATCCATTAGTTATTTTTCCTAATCCTCTCCTTCCTACTATCCTCCACCCTCTGATGGCCCCTAGTGTGTATTGTCCCCCTCTTTGTGTCCATGTGTTGTCATTATTTTGCTTCTACTTATAAATGAGAATAGGTGGCATTTGGTTTTCTGAGGATAATACATTACTTTGCTAAGGATAATGGCCTTCAGCTCCATCTACGTCCCTGTAAAGGACACAATCTTGTTCTTTTTTATGGCTGCATAGTATTCTATGTACCATATATATACCACATTTTATTTATCCAGTCTATCACTGATGGGCATTTAGGTTGATTCCATGTCTTTGCTATTGTGAATAGTGCTTCAATTAATGTACACATGTATGTAAGACATCCACTTTTCAAAATTGGTGTGAATAATAAACTCCAAATCATATGCTCTAGATATTTCTTTTTTCTGGGATCTATTAAAAGACAATTTGTTTAAAAGACCCCAGAAAAAGTCAGCAACACATCAGAATCTGTTGTCCGTAAGATCCACTAGAATTTTCTGAATATCTTTTCTAGTGGTTTGAGAGTTGGGGAGAGAAGAACTTGGAGGGTAGGCAGCAGTCTTTTGACTTTGTGTATTAAGAGAAGACAGAACAGATTTTGTACATCACTTCTATTCACAATTCTTTGGAAATACTGCCTAGAACACAGAGAAAGATTAGAGAGAATCTCTCATGAAATCTCTGGCTGTCTATCCATATTTGTAATATCAGATTCATCTGGAGGTTACACCAATCCACCAAATATCCTACCAAGTACAGAAGAATGCATTGGGATTGGAGATGTTAAGGGATGGTTTCTTACAAACATAGAACATCAAAGCCATAATGTGTCCTTGGCCTAAGTCAAACCATTACTTCATAAGTCCTTTGTATATATGCTTTTAAAGAACCCAACTAAATAATAATAGTTGAAAGTAGTTAAAATTTTAAATATAGACTAATATAATCTCATGTTAAATGTTTCTACGTCCAACTCTTTACTTATTTATGTATTTATCTGTTGTAATCAAAGAAGACAATTGTGTCAGCTACAGCCCAAGAGATACATGTTGACTCTTCTTTATGGCCATAGTTTCTAATATTAGGTGCAAAGCATGTAGGTATCAGAACCCATCACAGCTGAATCAAGTACCAGCTCTGCCTCAGTGAGCTATGCAAGTTCGAGTAAACTTCTTAACTTCTTTGAGTATCATTTTCAATGAAATATAAAAGATAAGTTTTCCTTGAGATTGTTTACTTTGTCTCACTTTTCATATAACCACTTACATGGCAGTGTCTTAGTCCATTTTCATGTTTCTGATACATACCTGAGACTGGGAAGAAAAAGAGGTTTAATTGGATTTACAGTTCCACGTGGCTGGAGCAGCCTCAGAATCATGGCGGGAGGTGAAAGGCACTTCTTACGTGGCAGTGGCAAGAGGAAAAATGAGGAAGATTCAAAAGCAGAAACCCCTGATAAAACCATCAGATCTTATGAGACTTATTCACTACCATGAGAACAGTATGGGAAAAACTGCCCCCATGATTCAAATTATCTCCCACTGGGTCTCTCCCACAACATGTGGGAATTATGGGAGTACAATTCAAGATGAGATTTGGGTGGGGACACAGAGCCAAACCATATCAAGCAGTAAAGTCCCAATTAGGGAAATGCTGTATTACCGAACAAATATATAATTTAGTGTCATAGCCAGTGTGACAATGTTTTCAAATTACGATTTCCCTGTAACTAGGGATTTATATAGTTGATCACCCAAATTTTAACACTTTTGCAAATGAATGTGGGCATGAGTGATCACCTTAACTATATCCACATGAAGTGAGGGGTTGGCAGTGCAATTTAGGAGAGTCTGGGGGTAAAAATGTCAGAATAAAAATAATGACTAATTATGTGCTTATAATCCCCTTAGGACATAATTACAATATAAAATAGTTTTTACACTCACAGTAGGCTTTTTAAGAGTTTGAGTACTCTATCAAAGGTTAAAAATGGTTTTTCTTAACTACTTTCATTGTCTACTCAATGTTAAGTATGGTTCCATAAATCAGGGACATGCTGGTTAAACAACTTGAAGTGGGTTTCTGTTCTGCAGAGCTCTTCAGTTTCTTAACTACATTTATGACTACATTGACCTCCAAGGAAAGCTGCCTTAAGTATGGTCCCTCACAAGCAGATCCTGAGACGAACATTTATGTGCAAGGGATTTGCCAAGAAAGGGCTCCCAGTCCTTCCTTGCTTCTTTCCTCCTTTTCCTTCTTTTTCTTTTTTTCCTTCCATTCCTTTTACATGTTCAAAGATGGAATGGAATCAACGATGTGAGTAATGGAAGGCACAATGTATTATGAAAGTTCAGGGGAAGGAATTAGCTGGGCGTGATGGTCGTGCCTGTAATCCCAGCTACTCGGGAGGCTAAGACACTAGAATCACTTGAACTTGGGAGGCAGAGATTATAGTGAGCTGAGATTGTGCCACTGCACTCCAGCTGAGCAGTAGAGCAAGACTCTGTCTCAAAAAAAAAAAAAGAGAGTTCACAGGAAACGATTTAATGCAGCGGTGGATGTGACAGGGAAGCATGAAGCAGAGGACCTATGCCAGAATGAAAGTGCAGGGCTAAACAGCTGGAGATGGAAGAAAAATCACACCATAATGTTCTTCTATGTACAAGGTCCCAATCAAAAGTCCAGTAGTGTTTTTTATATTGAATTCGGAATGGAAGCCAAACTTCTCTCCACAAAATAAAAGGTTATGCAAGATCAGACCCCACCTGTCTGTCTGACTTCTTTTCATGTCATTCTTCTCTGCCTCTTCACTATGCCACAGTGACACTAGCTTTCTGTCAGTTTCCTTAACCTGCCAAGCTCAGTCCCACCTTAGAAATTTTGCACTGTTTGTGCTCTCTGGAAGAGGCATAAGGGAATTTTTTAGGGGAATGAAGATATTCTATATCTTGATTGAATTGGTTGTTACATGGATAGATATAAATGTATTTGTGAAAATTCAAACTGTATACTTTAAGTCCATTTTATTGTATATTGTATTGTTGAGGTACATTGTAATACACCTCAACAAAGTTGGCTAAACAACAACAAAAATAGATTCACTAGTTCAGTTGTAGAAGTCAACAATAAAGTAGAATTGATTTTACAGTATTTATTTTAAAAAAGAATTTTGCAGGAAAGTGTTATCAATTCTTTAAAGTCACTGGTAAAATTCCACTTCTTTGGAATTTAGAAGCTGATTTTCCCAGACATTAAACATAAATGAATGGACATAGATTCAGCCTAAAGGAAGTGGAATTTGGCAAGGGACAGATTGCATGAACTGAAAATGGGTGGTGGACTAAGAATTCAATAGGGAGATATTACAGACTTCATCTATGATTTCCATCCAGGAACAGATCCAGACAGCTGTAGACTGTGTAGGGGGCCTTTAAAATACAGTTGCAAAACTCTATTTTAACTTGGTTTGTGTTAAAATCTTAAATCAGATCCCAGTTCATCACAGCAAAAACAAAACAAAACAAACAAAATTCTTTGGCTCCTTCTCTTTTAATATGGGGAGGTGTACTTAAGACAGTTTCAAGGATACTATTGAAGTAAGCCTCTTACAACCCACTTTGTATACAAGTAAAAGAGATCCTAAAAAATAAGCCAAGAGTGGACAAAGAAAGCACATACTACAGAGAAAAGCAGTATATTGTAAGAAAAATAAAATTACTTGTGATTATGAGCAGTATTTTTTTATTATTATTATTTTTTTGCTATAGCCTTGATTAAAAGGAAAGGGAAGGATTTATGCAGTTGGTTTACTACCCCCCAGATTTTTAGAATTATGTAAGGATAATAGTATTTCCCCACCCATCCCCTGAGGAGCTTTTAAGACTAGCATCTGTGAGGTGCATTTCCTAGATAAATGCAAACTGCCCTTTGACTCTCTTCAAGATAAGAAAACATTGACCCTTTCAACCAAGTTATTTATGACATTCACATAATGTGAAACAGCGCTTAGACCTGATGGGAACGCCCAGAAGTATATACACTGAAGGCAGTTAAGATTCCCCTCTGCTACTATCCAGGAGAGGCCACCACACAAGTCGAACAATGCCCAAGGCTCATTAAAGAGTTTGATGAATTTAATACAATTCAAATTAAAGAAGATCTCAGGGGAACATGGTTAGAAAAGAAAACCAGATGGGGCTCCAGGGTAGAGCATCCCGGGAGCAAGTGTTGGATGCCGTAAAATCCTAGAGATTCTGGAAACATGAGAAAATGCGATTTATCTTCTCGGTGAATTAACATGCAAAAATGCGTTGGTGGCATGATATTGAGTTTCACATTTTATAATGTAATTTCCAAGATTGTGAGGGAAAAAAGACCACTAGATATTGGAAGGAGTCACCTCCCCTTTCCATGAGACTTGCCAAAGTAAAGGGGAATAAGAGAAAAATGCATGCAATATACCCACACTAGTTATCAAGTGTGAAATGGCAGAATGTGAGCCACCAAGTAAATAGAGATCATAGATTAGAATGTCAGTGGGCCCAGGAACTGTCCTTTCTTTTTCTTAGTATAGGAATAACGATGCTAAATGCTACTGTTGGTCACTGGACTGAAGGGTGATGGGGTGCAGATTCTTTCAAAAGAAAGAGTATAGAAAAAGGGAAAAAACACTGTTTGCTATTTTACAAAATAGACATAAAGTTTGAAAATAAACCTTGAAATAGGAAATAAAGTTTTATTGATTAAACATATTCACAGTATGTTACCTCCGTTTACTCTGGAGTTGTCAATTCGATTTAGTCATCATGGCATTACTACTTGTGAAATAAACCCTGACTAGGCTCAGGCACAGGTGAGGCCTAGTATCTCTCTTTGGTCAGACAGGGGCTCCAAACTATGAGGAAATGATGAATGGAAGGCTTTTGGTTTACTTTTGCTTTGTTTTGCAATATCTCTTGAAAACATTCTTAAAATAGAATGTTGGTCATTTGCATGACTAATATCTTGTTGAAAGTGTTAGCAGAGCTTGAACCCAGGATAAGTATTCCCAAATAAACAGAGAAAGGATTCTGAATTTTCAAGGAGCAGCTTTCTTTGCCAGAAGGTAAGACATTGTAAACATTAAAGTCATCTGAAATTATATTACCCAAATAGAGTTATGGACAAAACCAATCACAATGTAAGTTCATAGCTTATATCTAATTATGTAACATGCTTTTCTTTTATTACATATAATGAATAGCTTTTCATTTCAAAATACTAAAATAATTTTTAATAGCTGCTTAGCACATTATCTATGTACACTATGACTGTCACTAAGAATACCATCTTAGAGAATTTAGGTTATTTTAAAATATTTTCTGTGCTTAAAAACAATGCTAGAGTTAATATACGGAATTATTGGAACAAGTGCAAAGTACTTTAATTATATTTCTGGTTCTTAATAAATAACAACATTACAAAATTAAGGGTAGACTCAACAGTTTTAATTTTATGTTATATAAATTACAATGTATCAGAATTCCATTTTGCCCATAATTCTTTATCTTCACTTATTGACATAAACTGGTAAAAGGAAACGGGAATCATTTAGAGAGGAATTAGAACACAGGAAGCCTGGAATCTCCTACAATGACCTTATCAGAAACCTAAGGAAAAATATGTGTCACATATAAAAAATAACTTGACTGTAGCTCACGTTGGCAAGCTAAAATGGGAAATGAGGAATGATCAGAGATGGTCGAGAGAAGGGATAAGATCATCTTTAAAGGAAATCAAGAGATACACAAACTATGGCAGGTTAAATAGTAAAACAAAGTTGTACTTGGTAAATAAAGAGTTATGCTCTATATTTAATTGACAGACTAGTATAAATAAGTCATCAGGGATTCTGGTGAAACTTTTGGCTAGAATGTGCAAGCTGTCATGCTAAGCTGACTTGTGGTAGCAAAGACTAATGGTTTTCAGTACACAGTGTCCTTTGGGAGGAAACTGGAAGCAAACCTGGGAACTTCAGAGTGGTGATTCGTATCCCCATACTTGTCAGGAGGGCAGCAGCTGGAAAGAATGATGGCATCATGGATTCCTAGAAAAATACAACTTTTGGGGAGATATGTAACGTAGCTTCTATAAGGGGAAAATAGTGTCCCACTAATTAACTCAATCACAATTGGAAATTCCTATTAAATCTTCTAAAAACACATCTTCTCCCTTCCTCTCCTTACTGTTGCTACTCTTTAATGGTTCAGAGCATTGGACTAGATTTTTCAGATAACTTGCAAACATGCCTGCCTGCTTCCAGCCTTGCCTTCCGTAATATATTCTTTATTCCACCATCAGAGTAAACTCTCTAGCACATCTCTTATTGGTACCCACCCCTGCCTGCAAATATTTAATTGCCCAGACTGTAGGAACTCTCCACCATAGCTCAGAAGGCCTTCTGCAATAGGGCCTCTTCCCATCTCATCTTCCTCCATAGCTCCTCTCCTGAAACACCTGCTAGCCTGCATGCCCTCCACCACATCATGATGCTGGTGCCTGCCTTCATGCCTCAATATATGCTCTTCCTTTTTCTCAGAATGCACCTCCTGTCCCTTGGGTATCAAGCGAGTTGTCTTTGAAGACTTAAGTGTTCACCTCAGGTAAATCTCCGTAGACATCCATGAAAGTAGAGTTAGAGGTTTGCCTCTCTATCTCATTACAGCTCTTAGCAGATTGCAGACAGCAAAGCTTTTTGAAAGCAAAATGGGCTTTTCTTGTATGTATCTTTAGAGTCTCTTATAGTACCTGGCACATAGAAGGTTATCAGTACCGATTTATTTAATAAATGAGTGTAGGTTTTTCAGAGGTGATATGGACAAAAGAGAAGGTAATTTTATTTCCACTTTCAAAGAGATTGAAAGTGTATATCCTATAGGTGGTCAAACACAATTTTCAAAAACCGATTTCCTTGTTATTATGGAAAGTGTTTTGTCTTTAAGCGTGGAAATGGCTTAATAACAGGAAGTAATGTGTAGGAATAAATGAGCATTTCTCTACTTAGAGAAGGGTTAGTGTCAAGGTTCCCTAGGGACTGAGGCTGGAACACAATCTCAATTAATACGTTAAATATATTGCTTAGAATAAAGACAAAAAAAAATTTAAGTTTTTTCTCTCTTATTACAAGGTCTTCTGTGTAGTGAAATATTGAGTTGGTAGACATAGCAGGGAAGAATTTAATGAAAGCAATGAAAATAAAGAATAATGACATTTGACTTTGATGTAGGAAAATTAATAGAGTTAAAGAAGACCCATTAATTCAACTCATTTTGAGTACTTATTATATATAATACAAAGTCCTATTTTAAAAACTGCAGGGTTATAGAAGTGAACAAACCTGAGTCATTGTATCTTGAAACATGAATGCAAATTTTCCCCAAAATAAAAGGCATTAAGCCTCAAAGTTACAAAGTTATATAGACGTTTCAACATAGTAAGAGATACATTTTAGTTGGAAGAATCGGAGCTTCATAAAAACCATGTTATTTGAGTAGCTATTGATGTGTGAATATGATTTTTAAAGGTAAAACTAGAGGAAGTGACTTAAAATAAATGATAAGAAAGGATTGAAT
This sequence comes from Theropithecus gelada, assembly GCF_003255815.1. Lineage (NCBI taxonomy): Eukaryota > Metazoa > Chordata > Mammalia > Primates > Cercopithecidae > Theropithecus > Theropithecus gelada. Next base: position 96,914,461 of record NC_037670.1, read on the forward strand.
ATGATTTCCTAAGTAAAATTTAGTGTGACTGAAAGGAGATAGTTACCAAAAAAAAAAAAAAAAAAAAAAAAAAAAAAAAAACTCAGAAAGTTGATTGAAGGGAGAAAAAAGGATCAGTTAGGATGGGGCAAAGTAAATGTATAAGTTACTACACTCTGAATTATAAATCATGACCTAGGAAAAATTCATGGAGTCTAGAAAACACCTTAGAATATTGTTGCAATGGTAACAGCAGCAACAACAAAACCATGCAATTATGCATTCTAAATGTTATTGAAAATAAAGAGTTTTATTGGCAATAAAGCATTTTATTAGAAATAAAGCATTCAGAGAGACCCAACTGTTCTGTAAAGCCACGGTGCTCCTCCACTTGAATAAGACTTAACTTTTTTTATTCTATTTTTTTTTTAAATTTTTTTATTACACTTTAAGTTCTAGGGTACATGTGCACAATGTTCAGGTTTGTTACATATGTATACATGTGCCATGCTGGTGTGCTGCACTCATTAAATCATCATTTGCATTATGTATATCTCCTAATGCTATCCCTCTCCCCTCCCCACACCCAAAGACAGGCCCCAGTGTGTGATGTTCCCCACCCTGTGTCCTGCAGGGACACTACCTGACTTCAAACTATACTACAAGGCTACAGTAACCAAAACAGCATGGTACTGGTACCAAAACAGAGATATAGACCAATGGAACAGAACAGAGCCCTCAGAAATAATACCACACATCTACAGCCATCTGATCTTTGACAAACCTGACAAAAACAAGAAATGGGGAAAGGATTCCCTATTTCATAAATGGTGCTGGGAAAACTGGCTAGCCATATGTAGAAAGCTGAAACTGGATCCCTATACGAAAATTAATTCAATATGGATTAGAGACTTAAATGTTAGACCTAAAACCATAAAAACTCTAGAAGAAAACCTAGGCAATACCATTCAGAACATAGGCATGGGCAAGACTTAACATTTAAAGCTTTTTATTGTTTGCAAATTCTTTCATGTATGTGACTTCACATCAGGTGAAAAAGAACAGGGTTCTTACGTTCATTTTACAAGTAGAATTACATAGATCTAAGTGGTTTAAATAGCTTATGTCAAACTTGCATAGCTAGTGAGAGATAGATCAGTCCAGGGATAGTCTAGGTTTTCTGTAGGCAAATTCTGTTTTTTTTGTTTGTTTGTTTGTTTGTTTTTTTGTTTGTTTGTTTTTTAATCAGTGCTACTTAGCACTCCAGGAAGATATGGATGTAAAGAACTAGAAAAATCCTAAAGGGCTTGCTAAAATAATCAAGAGAGCAAAGGGGATTCTATAGAAAGAAAACTTAAAAAAAAAAAGTATATGTATTAGAAATCTAGTTTGAAAAGCAGTAGATTTTGTTAGTAATTGTATAAAGGTCACAAATAAAGTGAAGATGGCTTAGAACAGCAGTCCCCAGCCTTTTTGGCACCAGAGACTAATTTCAAGGAAAACAATTTTTTCACAGATGGTGACCAGGGACAATGGTTTCAGCATGAAATGGTTCCACCTCAGACTCAGATAATCAGGCATTAATTAGATTCTCTTAAGGAGTGCACAACCTAGATCCCGCACATGAGCAGTTCACAATTGTTTGTGCTCCTACGAGAATCTAATGCCGCTGCTGAGTGGACAGGAGGCTCAGATGTACTCAGATAATTAGAATTGGAAGCTAGACCAGAAATTATAAATACATGGTCTGTCAGTCACACCAGTCTGCTAGATACACTTTGTATGACCTTTGCAGTATATTTTAATTCAATATTTTAAGTGGTTGATATAATTTTGAAATTGAGAAGTTTTATAAAAAGATCCATATATGCAGCTTCTTTTTAAAATAAGAAGCTCTGAACAACATTCATGTTCTTTGACCCAATAGAACACTCAGCCAAAATGGAATAGGAGCTTTGCTCTTTCAAAGAGGAATTTTTTTTTTTTTTCTACTTCAATACATTCTCACCAGGGTACACTACCAGGGTACACTTCTCCCACTGGATTACACCTAGACTGCCTCACATCTTTATATGAACGTGGTAAGTAGGCATTTCAGTCACTGCTCCAGAATCTAAGCACAGAAATGTTTGAGGTGCTATTTAATGATGATGACAGGCAAGTTAGTTGTATCTTCCTCCAGACTAACTGTTTGGGTATGCTAACAGAGAATGAACATCGAATGGGACTTTAGACACATTCTATCCATTAAAATGGGCTTCCATGTTAATGGTAGGTCTCCAGGGGAAAAATCTACATAGTCTTCTTTTGAAATGACATGACCCTGATTCTTTCTGAAGTCACAACTTATTTTTTCTCAGATTTTATAAAATTCAGTTTCAGTCCTTTATTCAACAAATATTTGAATGCTCATTGTATGCCATTTGTTTTAGTTGCTGAGGCCAAAGCAATTGGTCTATATATAAATCTTAAAATTGTATAAAATCTCTGCCCTCATGGATCTTATATTTAGTGAGAGTAGATGGAAAATAAACAATATAAATAAGTCAATATGCAATATGTCAAGTAAAAGGAGTTGAGAATCTATAGGGGATTATAATTTTATTAAAAGAGGTCATGTAAGACCTCAGAAAGTTACACTTGAATAACGATTTTAAGGAAAAACAAGAAAAACTGAGACGTATCTGAGGGAAGAGGACTCTAAGCAAAGACTCTCAAAACCATTCCTATATTTTGCCTTTTATGCTTGTTAGTTCAAGTTGTTTCCTGCTACTGATAAATAAGAGACTTAATAATTTTGATCCCCTGAGTGTGAACGGTCTGATGATTTTTATGTCATTAGATAATTTTTTAAAGGACATAATTTTAATTTATTAGGGGAAGGGTAAATGGAGTACTGAAGGATCTAATAAGCTCAGTATCTAACATTCTTTCAGTTGCTCTTATCAACTCTATACTAGATGTAAGGTTTTCTTTTCATCTCCTCTTTCTCTTTTAAAAAAGAAGTATCAAGGAGCTATGCATTCAAAAGCAAACCATTATTGCCAGAAAAGTGTAGAATTAATTTGGGCTTTTTTGTAAAGTGACACTGGGGAGAAAAACAACATTTATTTCTGATGTTTAGGATTCTTCCAAGGCTCTCAAATTAATTGTCATTTTTGAAAGGGGAAGAAAGAAACTATTATTCATTTTGCATTGAGCATGGGTCAGATATTTTAACATTAGTTTTGCCTTGTAAAAAAATCACAGCACAAATATGTACATTGAGACTCAGGGTAAATAATCTATACAAATTTATAGAGTTAATACAACAAGCCAGCCAGGATTCCACCTCACCTGATTTTAAAGTATGTTTCTATATTGTGATAAAACTGAAGGTCGTTCTTGACTACAATATAAGCATAACCAGGTAAACACAATGGCGCTTACTTAAGATGGCTCTTGAATATAACACTAAGGAAGAAACTGGTGTCATTTTTTGGAAGCATTGCATGATGCTGATGAAAATATATGAATGGGGAGATTCATAAAGAAATTGCTAGTAAAACAAGTGTCTGTTACTGGCCTATGGCCTCCTGCAATTCTATCTATGTACTGTTGGACAACACTCCCACTTCCAAGAGCCTTCTGGAAAAGTCACCAAAACAGCAGTTCCTATATGTAGAAACCTAGAGCAATTTTTAAAAAAAAAAAAAAAAAAAAAAAAAAAACGAAAGAAAAAGCTGAGCTCCCAATGGGCTCCATTGTGCTCAGGACACAGCAACAAAACACTGTTCTCTGCAAAAGAAATGTCAAGCCCATGGTGCTTGGAGAACCATCCAGCACTCTCACATAACTGTTCTGATGAGGTGTCGCCTATTTCCATCCAAAAGCTGTTGTAATATGATAACACCTTTGGGATAAGGCACTTTTCTGTCTATGAAATTATTGAATGCAGGCCTTATTCACCTCTCTACGTTAGACTTGGATGCTCAAAATCTGACTTCAGGCCCTGCAGAAATGAGAGGAGGCATCCAACATACAAAAATCTTCCATCTGGAAAACTCTTTAATAGGAAATAGATGAACTAGATGATCCAATGAGGTCTTCCACATCTTTAATTTCCATGATTCTGCCTAGGAAGTATTTTGGAACTTTCCTAAACCAAGGCAGATTCCATTGATTTCTAAGCAGGGTGGGGGACTGGCATTGAAAAAAGGAAAGGAACTGTTCTTGATTTCTAGAGAAAGATGGAAAGCCTAGGGAGGGAGAAAGTGGGGGAAATTGATCTCATACCACCTTATCTTGGTGAAATACCAAGAAGAGAGAAGCAGAGAACAAGCTGCCAATTTGCTGACTCTTCTGGCAGTGGAGTGGTCACTGAAACTATCCTCCCAGTAATTAACTGTTAAGAAACAGACTCACTTTCCTCTTTAGGGCCTAAGGCCTGTTTTTACATAAAATAGGCAATTAAGTAAATCCTTTTTGGTTTTCAGTCACTTCTTTAACTTCAGTTTTTAATCTGGTTGTGGTTAAATGTCCATAAGAGATAACAACCGGCTGTGGAAGATCTCAGTGTGAGGAAACCAGAAAGGGATTTGCAGTGTTTGGTGAAATATGCATCTTACTGGACTAAAGGAGATATGTGATATGATCTGTACGCATTTCTGAAATGTTGCTTGGAATACTAAATAAAAAATTTTCAATTTCAAATATTTTTGGACATAAGAAAATAAAATATAATGCTCTGCTACTTTAAATAGTCATCAATGTTACGGAATCTTACTGAAACTATTGTGACAGAGCCAGTATTTCAAACTGGATCTGTCTTTCCCAGGGTCAAGGCTCTTAATCAATACACTTTTAGAATTAGAAATTATAGTCTCTCTATTTGTTAGTGAACTGGTTGTATCATGAGTAATACAATTTCCTATTTGAAATTAACCATATTTTCTCTTTCTTTTCTTTTTTGTTTTGAGACATGGTCTCCCTCTGTCTCCGAGGCTGGAGTGGCAGGATCTCAGCTCACTGCAACCTCCACTTCTCAGATTCAAGAGATTCTCCTGTCTCAGCCTCCCGAGTAGCTGGGATTACAGGCGCCCACACCATATCCAGCTAATTTTTGTATTTTTTGGGTAGAGACAGAGTTTCACCATGTTTGCCAGGCTGGTCTCAAACTACTGACCTCAAGGAATCTGCCTGCCTCAGCCTCCCAAAGTGCTGGGATTACAGGCGTGAGCCACCGCACCCGACCCATTTTCTATTCGTTTTTAACTTTAGGATTAGGATTTGGGATCCTTCCTGTGAGATTTGTCAAAAGTCTCTGAGGGTTCACTATTTTTCAGTGGTCTCTTGTGACCTGTATATACAAGGATATCCTAGGTGCTTATTTCTGATTCATATGTTGTGAAGCATTTACTGAAATATAATTGTTCTCTAAAAGGAACACTGACATTTATCTAACCTGATATTCTTAAATAACTGCAATGTAGTTTTGTTTTTTAACACCTTGAGAGTATCTACCTGATGGAAAAGTCCTCTAATCTCCTGACCCTTATTCCTGAACCTAAAGAATACATTTTTGACTAGGCACGGTGGCTCACGCCTGTAATCCCAGCACCTTGGGAGGCCGAGGCAGGTAGATCACGAGGTCAGGAGTTCAAGACCAGCCTGGCCAAGATGGTGAATCCCGTCTCTACTAAAAATACAAAAAATTAGCCAGGTGCGGTGGATAATCCCAGCTACTCTGGAGGCTGAGGCAGAGAAATACTTAAACCTAGAGGGACGGAGGTTGCAGTGAGCTGAGATCACGCCACTGCACTCCAGCCTGGGTGACAGAGCAAGACTCCATCTCATCATCATCATAATAATAAATAATAAATAAATGAATAAATAAATAATTTTTAAAGTAATGTTTTTAGAGAGTAGGAAGTATAAGGAAAACTGCATTCAAAAATCAGTGAAGGGTGCGAATCAATGTCCTAGCATAACCTCCGTTCTCGCTACTTACATGCTGCCTTTCACGATTGTGGTACTAACAGTCAGTGGCACCTGTGACTGATTTTGAAATTTTTTTTTTTTTTTTTTTTTTTTGAGAAGGAGTCTTGCACTGTCACCACCTCCCGGGTTCACACCATTCTCCTGCCTCAGCCTCCCGAGTAGCTGGGACTACAGGCGCCCGCTACCACACCCGGCTAATCTTTTTTTGTATTTTTAGTAGAGACGGGGTTTCACCGTGTTAGCCAGGATGGTCTTGATCTCCTGACCTTGTGACCCGCCCGCCTTGGCCTCCCAAAGTGCTGGGATTACAGGCATGAGCCACCGCGCCCAGCCTGATTTTGAAAATATTAAGGTAGGACCCTTTGATTTTTTTTCACTCCATGTAGCAGGAGACATTGTCTTGGTGCCATGCCCACAGGCCATGAAGAGTCCTCAATGGCCTTTGCTCGTTAAGGACCAGCTCATTCTGATTGTTGCCTGTGGAAGCAGAGAGCAACTCTTTCCTGCTGGGATTCCACCTAATATGTCCAACTCTGGGTCTCCAACTTTTAGCACACTGCCTTGCCTAGGGGAAGGCTCAATACATGTTTGTTAAATGTTGACTGACTAAATTGATTGAATAAATGAATGTTTATTCATTCACTATTCATACAGAAACAGTATTATACTTTATTTATTTATTTTTTCCCTGTTGTAGGGCCACCAGCTGTTTGGAGAACAGTGAAGGTAGAATCGTATTAATACAGACAAACATGGTCTCCCACTAATTATACATGTGACCTTGTTCAGGGGACTTCCCTCTCTAGACCCTGGTTTCCTCATCTATAAAGTGGGTGAATTAAACCAGATAATCTTTGAAGTCCCTTCATGTTATTCCTTACAATGATTCCTGTGTGATGACATAGCACATGCTTTAGCGTTATTTACAGTGTTGGGGCCAGCGGACTTGCATGACACTCACTGCTCTTTAAAAAGGACATGAGTTGAGTTTAACAGGCAAGCGAGGAAGAATGCAAAAGTAAGGGATTTATTCCATTCCACAGCCTGGTAGTTTTTTGTTGTTGTTGTTGTTTATGTTTCCAGAAGCAAAGAAGATAAAAATTGGAGTTAGAGCACAGAAATTCTTTTTTAATGCAGGGAAATATTTTATTTAGATTAACTGGATAATGGTTTTACTCAAAGGATAGTGCTTTTCATATTCATAAAATATTAATGATTCCAGACCCATTTAATTTCCACACGTCTGTTAAGCACAGAAAAAAAAAGAAACCTAATGATCTAAGAGAAAAACACACTTAAGGATAACATTTGGTTTGCAGATCTATCATTCTGTTGCCAAAATGAAGTTACTGAAGCTTTTGTAGTAATTGCTGTGACCGGGCAGAGCAAAGGCACTTATGTACATTCGTGCTGGTATGTATACACATGTATTTACGCCTCTGGAGCCCATATTAGAACCTGCTGTTTATTTCCTGAATGAAGCTTAAATTAGATAGTTGTATTCATTGATGCTGTTGAGAAATGGATGTTCAATGTGTTCTTATTTAAAAGAGAGACAATGAGTAGACAACAATACAGGAGCATCAAATTACTATGTCCCAATTTATTTTTTAGTGCAATTCCTGCTGAAAGGTCTTTCAGGAAAACAACGACATTTAGGGAAGTCATCCTCAGTCTCTGTTGCTGAATGTGTTTATTGAACGCATGCTTGGTAAGCCTTGAACATTCTCTACTTTTTGAAAGCTTTTAATAACTGCTTTTATTAATAACTAATTGCCCTCTTTTCTTCCCCCTCCACAAACTACTCGCTGCTGCCTTTTACCAAACACAGGTGCCCAGAAGCCCATGCTGTGAATCTCAAAGTGGGTGAATCCTGCTACTTAGGTTCTCGGCCTTCTCTGCTTTATGCTTCCTTGGTATCAAAAGTATCTTCTGCTGTTACCTGTTGAACTTCTGTATTGAAAAGGGTTCCTCCAGATACCATAATGATTACCTGTCTGTGTCTTGGAGTTCCTGGCTACTTGGTTTGTGTGCGAAATTTAACTACTTCAGTTCATTCACCTCAAGTTTCCCTTTGGAAGCCAAGTGGTTTCAAATCACATAAAGAAGGCTGCTGGCATTGACACCCTCCTGAATAAAGGAAGGGAGCACACCACATGGCCTTCTTTTACCTAACTCTTTTAATAGCATGTAACAATGTGTTCTGTGGCCAAAAGCGTATTTGTTGACTTGAATCAATATTGAGAGTCCTTTCTGCGTATCTCTACTTCCTTAATGGTTCTTTTAGTTGAATTCTTAAATATTTGAGTGTTTATAATTGGCCACAAAAGATAAAATTAGGCATAAGAGAAATAATATAGTGTACAGTACATCATTCTTGATCTTATTAAACAGGACAGAAACAAAAATCATTAAAGGGCTTCTTAAACATAAGCGTACGAATTTAACCACCACTCTTTGTAAACTCTAATAGAAAGATATGATGTTTAAAACTTTTCCAATCAATTATAGGGCTATATTTTAGCCATTCTAATTCAATGTTGGAAATTTGAGTTATATACACTTTTAAAACAAAAATGTATAATATACAGTAATTATTTCTATTTAAGAGTTGTTTCTTTACAGAAACACACATTTTAATATGTCCATGTCAACCATATTTATTGTATTTTTCCTACTCAGGGCTAGAGTGTGTGATCAATAATATTTGCTAGTTTTTTTAAAAATACATATTTTAATTAATTGCTGACTAAATAAACATATGGCCCACAGGTACATCTTTGATCAGAAGCTAGAATTGACAAATCAATTCATAGAATCCATAGAGTGTGGAACAGGAAACAATTCTAATTAGCTGTTGCTATCTCTTTATGTCTAGGTCTTAATAAATTATATTTTGTTGCTAACAAGTAATTCATACTATGGTGGTATTGGTGATAATGTTTATTTTAAAATCCTGAATTTTCTTATAACTCTTGATTTTCTTAAGACTTTCCAGCAATATTTCCTATGATGTCTAAGAATGGGCTTTTCAGGAATCTCTGGGATCAAAGAGGTTATTTCAACTTGAAAGATGTTAAGTTCACTTAAGTAATTAACCAGCATCCACAGATCATTATGTTCTCCTTCATAATAAAAAGAACAATTGGATGATTATAAATTATATTAAAGTAACAAACCAAATATTGGGAGAGGGGGCAATGCTGAATAAGGTCCAAAAAGGAACTTATATGTGTGGACCAATGTATTTTTCTCTGATTATATATATTTTTAATTGTGTAGATATGAAACTGTTTTCCCTGCCATTTGACAATTCTAAGAAAAAAGAGCTAAATAAAAAGAAAATTCCAAAGTTGTAAGAATTTAAATAGTACAAGTATATATATTTTAAATGATTAGTATACATTTAAAAGAAACAGCTTAATGAAATACAAGTCAGTTTATTTTATATTCAACCCACAGCTTTCCAAAGCAGCAGTTGAATGTTTTGTTGAGTTTATACCATTCATTCATTCATTTTTTTTTTCCTTTCTTTCATTCAGAAAATACTGGATGTTTCATATTTATTTCACTGTGCTAGTTTCTGGGACTGTGTAAGTCATATGCCATAGTTCCTATTCTCTATTTATTTCTAATTTAGGAGGCATTATTTTTATTTAGTGAAATATAAATCAACATAGAGAAGAGTCAGGTGGTCATACTGAGCAGTCAGAGAGGTCTAATTCAAATACCTTCTCTGTCTTTATCAGATGAATGACTAGAAAATCTTATGTAAGTTGAATTTTCTTACCAGAAAAATAGGGGTAATTTTTCTTATCCTAGGGTTTTGTAGATTAACCAGATTGGCAGTTTAATGTGGTTAACTGAGTTTAGACATCCTGTAATAAATTTCAAGGCCTTTTATTGGCACATATATAGCTAAGAGTTCATGAATATCTTGCTTTAGGCTGGAAAAATGGAGGCTTCCTTCCATTAATTTGGAGTTTGTCACAATAACCATTTCTCTTGAATAGTCATTGAAAAAAGTCAATAAATATAAGTAAACTCTGCCGTCAATACTTAGAAATTGAGTAAAACAAAAAGCACCTGAAAAAATGTAAACAACGGAGGATAAAATTGTTTACTGATACTTTTACTTTAGAATTCTATATCATCTAACATATTTACATTTTCCTTAAAAAGTCAAAATGGATCCCAGACCCTCCTATCTGGACTGTAACATTCTTCAATGTATTAAGTTGTTTAAGGAAAGAATATGTACCCTCATGGAGAAATCATGTGGGTCATAGAATTTGGACCATTCTCATCATGCACAGAAGTTCTCACAGCAAAATAATAAACTGGTTGAAATATAATTTGGTTTCCTTTGTGACTTGACTACAGGTAAGGAAGAGGCTGGCTGTGTGGATGAGGGCAACTTGCTTTTTACAATAATCATTTGTCATTGTAAATTAACAATTTGCTCTTCTGGTATTATATGGAAGTCCTTGATCCTGTTGATGGCACTGCCTTTGCTTTTGCAAGATTAAAATGAAATGAAGTTTCTGAGATGTTAACTCAAATCTTGACCCCAAACATGACACCAAGATGACTGGATACAAGAAGAAAATTAATGTCACCTCAGGAAGTATCTCCCCCATACTCCATCAAGAGCACTTATAACCCCATAAGCACTGGCCACATCCCCATGCACCTGGGAACAATCCATTTATTTTCTAAAACTTTAAAACTTCCTACAAACCTGATTTTTCAATTTTCAATATGTTTCTTAAAGTATTTTACCAAGATTTTTTATTTATTTCCAAATACTGGCTTGGATTTTTTTTTCTCATCTGAACACTGAGTAATTCCAGGAAAAAAAAAGTTATATTTGGTACTTTGTGTCTTCAGATTTTGATGCAACGACTTTATAAATTAGTCTATACTGATAGTGTAAAACTGGGTTAAAAAATAAAAAAAGGAAAAAACTTAGACACATGTGGAATATTTACCAATATTTACTTTAAGGTATAAAAATGTGAATAAATGAAAGTAGAAAAACTGGGCTGAAATGTATCCACCACTCTTTTGGTAATAGAGTAGTAGGTATTCATTATGATTTATTTTCCCTTGAAGCATATTTTGTCTTTAAGTTATTTCGGTGTATAAGACCAGAGTACATTCACATTTGTGCTTTTTTTTTTTTTTTTCTTCAATAAAACTGTTGCTGCATTGTTCGTTCTAATATTTATCTCTGCATTGAATTGCTTCTTGAATTTTTCTTTTTTATTTTTAAGTTTCATATTCTACATGAGAATGTGTTTACTTCTCTACTCCGCTGCCAGGAAGTTAAATGTAACTGTAAAACTTTATTGAAAAGTAGAAAATAGAAAATTTTTGGAAATTGAAATTCTATGTCTTTCTTCTTTTGGAGAAAAGATTTTTGTACCTATGTGCTTTGGGGATTTGACATTAGTCATTTGATTGACCCTAGGAAAGGATGTGAACTGAATCCTCTTGAATGAGATCATTTTTGTTGTAAAATTTTTTGGTATTCTTTGTATAAAACTGATCTAAAAGATTCTATCTATTCTGATTGATTTTCCCTCTATAAGGAAGTATATATATTTTTTAATGTTATCAATCCCTGTACCTATTTGTTAACATTTCCTTAAATGTGTTTTCTCCAGATGTTGGACGTTAAAAAAAAGTGCTTGTTATTTTTTCCATTGTCACTCTTTACTACTTTCCATAGGCAGCATATTGTGCAAGCCAAGAACTGGAGGAAATAACAGACGTGTGAGCCCCAAAATTATAGGCACAAAAATAACTTTCATAAAATAGGTTTTAAATGACACCACTTTCCAAAAAGCCAGCTCTAATTGACTCAAGCCTAGAAAGCAGTAACTTAAGGGAACATTAGACACACGTCCACTGATCCCAGAAAGCGTTCCACGGTGTGACAGTGTGACATTAGCGGGGATGATGACATTCCCAGCTTGCTGCCAGCACATTCCAGATGGCAGGCCCGGCATTTTGGTACCAGTTGGGCCAGTTCTCAATAGTACTGTTCTGATATCATTGAGATGATAGTTTACGGATGTAAGCAACTTCCGAGATCCCCAACTACCTTGCTCACTCGCAAGAGATAGTAGAAAAGAAAGAAAGAAAAAAAATGATAGAACGCAGAAATAAGAGGGGAGACTCCTCTGTTTTTTTTCTTTGAATGCAGACAGAATCCTCACCCGGGTTTACGGACTGGAGCAGCCCGGGTTCCTGCTGTTCATAGAATGTTACAGATGGCTGCCTGGGCAGGAAGCCCTCCCCCTTCCTTAACGGGGCTCTGGGGAATGCAAGGGGCCTGGAACCAGCCCTCTCCTTCCCTTCCAAACCTCTTCTCCAAACCCCTACTGAGTAAAAAAAAGAGAGAGAGAGAGAAAAGAAAAAAAAATACGCACGTCCCTGGAAACATTTCTGCCAGTCTGTTTTTAGTGGAATCTTGAATTAACCTCTTCACTCCCGATTAGAATAGCGATTTATAACTTTGCCGACATCTCTTTAATGTCCTGAATCAGTTTCACCAGCTCATTGAAGTACCGTACCATTTGGGCTGAATTATAATAGTACTTTTGAGTTATGCAACAATTTCAAGTGAGAGAAAGCAATTTTGAATTCGAAAATAATTAAAAGTATTTTTAGCACATCAAATATAGTATTAATAGTGTTCTCTCCATTTTTTTTTTTTAAATCACATTTTGAATATTTTGTTTTTTTCATAGATTTTCCCTGGTGGTATAAATTTTATAAATACATTATCTCTTTGGGCACCAATAACAAGGGCTTAATTTCATGATCATACTATTTTATTTATATTTTTAAGGCAATTTCATTATCATAGTCTTCCATTTATAAACTTTTACAGCATACTAGTATACTAAATCAAGATGTTTCTTAAAGATAACTTTTATTTTGGGCTTTTTTAAATTTTTATTTTAGGTTCGGGGGTACATGTGAAGGTAAACTCTTATCACACATTATATGATGATAATCTCATAATAAGGTAAACTCTCATGTACAGATTATTTCCTCACCCAGAAATTAAGAGGAAACAAACCAAATAGGTTATGCTAAAGTATAAAATGAACTGTTATTTTTAACCTCATCATTGCCCTCATAGGAGAAGCAAAATATGCCACATAAAGAGTATATTTTTGTAGAACATTTATATTACATTTATTTAATTCAAAGCTATAGACTATGCAAACTCTATAATGCCTATGATAAAACGGTTAGGTATTTTGTCACATGAAGAATAACATGTTCCGACCAACTATATCTATACTGCAGAAAAAGAAAAAAGCATAGAGAAAGAAAACTATTGAACAAGTAATTAGAGAATGTAACAGATGGAAGAGTTTAAAAAAAAAAAAACCCTTAATTTCATATTAAGCTACATCCAGATATTTTGTGATTGGTTACATCTATTCATTGATTAATTAACTGAATAGAAATTGCCTTCCATGTTTTAAGCATCATGCTATACATTAAGGATTCAATCATGAGTAAAACACACAGTTCGGGGGAAGACATGCCAGTCTGGGTTTCCGTCACCGTCCATGTTCTGTCTAAATGAACACATGTCATTCCTCCCGTTCTGATGCCTCCTTGGTCTTCACACCTGTCATCCATTCTGACTAGTCACTGCATACGCTCTGGTTATTTCCCAAGTTGCACCATTTACAAACATTTTTAGTAGCATGACTTTTTAGATCCAATAGAATTTGGTATTCTCTCAAATATTTTTAACAATGTATTTACCTTATATATGCTTCACTTCTGGCGGAAAACAAGCATACAAATAAACAAATAAAAACGTAAGTGGAAATCCATTGAGGAGTTCTTTAGAAATGCTTTTCTTTGGGGACAAAAAAGAGAAATGTGAAAAGAAAGCCTTCACTACTTTTGTCCTCATCTTGAAGATTCTGGTGTAGGGAAGTGAGGGAGGTGGTGCTACAACAGTCTGTCAATTGTGAGGGAAAGCAAATGGCAGAGGTGCTGACCCAGGGCCCTGCAAACTTGAGTTGCTCAATTAACCCACCTGGAAAGGAACCTCTGAATTTCTTACGTGAGCTATATTGATAATTTTCTTTTTAAAAACCACTTTTGTTTTGAAAATCGGTTACTTGCAGTGAAAAGCATCTGAACTGAAATAATACCTTTAGAGGAAGTGGGATGACTTTTATTTCCTAGGAATAAAAATGGAATGTCTTTACTTATATTCCAAGTAAGGGATTTTGTAATATGTATTTAGTTCATGCAGGTTTCCAAATCATAAAACTTCTTGGGAGGCATATTAAACTCCATAAAATCTAGATTCTAGAATTAAGTATTATTTCTTTGATAACCAGCCTTCCTCCAGGCATTCTTAAATTTCAGTTTATCTGACTCTGATAGCTAACTTCAGGTGACTCTCAGCTTGCCAGTTTCAGAATCAGTGGTAGGGCCTGTAGTTATACCCCACAATTTGATCAACCACATCATAAAACACTCAATAGAAATATTGGCCAACACATTCAAGTGAGAGCCCAGGCCAAAAGCCAAAGTTTCCATCTCTAGATTTAATTGTCATTGACTCTGAGTATGTATTTGAGGAAAAAGAAGGCCTATTGGGCAAATTAGAGCCTGTCGACATCAGCTCACTAACTATATCACAATCATTTTCACATCATGTATATCAAATTCAGCCAAATCGAAGGGTCCAGAAAAAAGACGCATGCTGTTTACACAGCACCTTTTGTCTCCAAGACTACAGACTTCTTTTGCTATAGCACAGTTGATTCCAGTTTGCATGGAGACAAGGCTTTTTGAAAATATATATATTTGAGGAATCTGAACAACTGATGTCACGCAGTTTATTGCTAAGTCGTTGAAGCCCAGGGGTTTTAAAAAGATGCATTGATTTCCTAAGCACAGAGAAAAATTTCATAGATATCCTCAATAAAAAACAAAAAAGCAAAAGTTCTCTGTGTGTATGTGTGTGTGAGTGTGAATGATTTCATTTATTGTGGTTTTTACTGAACAGCTGAATAGAAAGAATCATAATAAAGATACATGAAAGTAGAAAAAGAACCTCTGTTGCTTAAGTGTAATAGATAAAACATGAAGTGTGCTTCAGGGAAAACAATCAAATCACACTGGAAATGCCTTAAGTGTCTACATGTGTAATGATTCAGCAAGGCCCAATGCGCTAATGACAGGCCATTGCCACATGCCACAATGCTGCAAAGCAAAGCCATTCCTTTACATTGCCCTTATCCAAGTCCATTAAGAAATAATGGTTCTAAGATGAAAGTCTTGTTAGGGTTTCAATGAAAATGTTTGGCACACCACGATGAAAAGTCAACAATCTGCTTTTAACGAGAGACACTGGAAAAATGTTGGTTAACATACCACTGAAAATATTAATTCTCCTTAATGGCAGGATGCAACGTAGCTTTTTATAGTTTTTGATCCATGCCATAAATTTGACTATGACAAAGGGGATATTCCGGCTTTAACTCTCTGGCAAGAACATTAGCTATTTTCCAGGCCTAAAAAGTTTGGTCCTTAGTATTCTTTGTAATGCACCAAAGGGCCAGATTTCTATCTTCAGAAGGACGGGCTGTGTTTGGGTATATGGACATACATTCACCTGTATTTGTGAGTGTGTAGTTAATGTGTGTGGGTTGACTGGGAGTAGTTTTCTTTGAACTTTTAGAGAAAGAAAAATACTACAAGTCCCAAGTCCCAGATTGTAGCATCATTGTCAGAATTCCAAAAATTGCAAAGCTGAATGAATGAGGAAGATAACAGCCTTACAAAACACAATGAGTTGGTTACTAAATGCCCCTTTCCACTGGATGTTGTTAGGAAAAGTATATTTTATCCTATTTTTTTTTGGCTTAGCATAATTATAAATTTTTAAATTTTAAGGGTGAGAAGGAATGACCAAGCGGGAGGAGGGGGGGATAGTAATCCTCTCAGCTCAGAGCAATGAATTTTGGCTTTGAAAACTTACATTTTAAAAGAGGGTTATCCTTGTTAAGAATTTTCATGTAAAGTCTTTTTCTTGTAAAATACCTACATATATGTGTATGTGTATACAGCACCCCCCACATACACAGACACATACATATATATGTGACAAGTATTAACATCAGTGCCAGACTTGAACATTTTATCCCTAATGCCTTCTCTCAACTCTGCCAGTGAATGAGTGTTTGTTTTGTTTTTTCTTCAACAGTATTGAAAGGAAAAGGAATTTTTTGAATTAGATAACTATAGGGACATTTACTAAAGGAATATTTTTTATTGCTATAATGGAAGTACATAATTATAACCATAATGTTATAAGTTTATTCCTGATTTTTTGGCATTCTTCAACAACAAAAACTTTTAAATTTAAAATAAGCTAATAGATTTATGTTTCTTCTATTTTAAATTTCAGCGTGTATCCAATGTTTTAGAGCAGTGATTGAAAAGAAAGAAGTGTAAATACAGGAAAAATAATTCATCACTGGAACACCTTAAATTTTTTTTTTTTTTTTTTGGAAATAGAGTCTTGCTCTGTTGCCAAGCCAGAGTGCAGTGGTGCGATCTCAGCTCACTGCAACCTCCGCCTCCTGGTTTCAAGTGATCCTCCTGCCTCAGCCTCCTGAGTAGCTGGGACTACAAGCGTGTGCCACCACACCCAGCTAATTTTTGTATTTTTAGTAACTAGTAGTTCTTTAACTTTCTTTTTTTTTTCTTTTTCTTTTTTTTTTTTTTTTTTTTGTTTGAGACGGAGTCTCGCGCTGTGTCACCCAGGCTGGAGTGCAGTGGCGCGATCTCGGCTCACTGCAAGCTCCGCCTCCCAGGTTCAGGCCATTCTCCTGCCTCAGCCTCCGAGTAGCTGGGACTACAGGCGCCCGCCACCACGCCCGGCTAGTTTTTTGTATTTTTAGTAGAGACGGGGTTTCACCATGTTAGCCAGGATGGTCTCGATCTCCTGACCTCGTGATCCGCCCGCCTCGGCCTCCCAAAGTGCTGGGATCTTTAACTTTCATGAACCCAAGCATCACTTAGTAGTGGTGAGTGACTTGTTAAATATCCAAGTTTCTTGATGCAGAGAGTCTAATTCAGTAGGTCTGGAATTTAAAATATAACTTTCTCCTTTTCCCACTGATGCCATTGGTCCTTTTCTCAATTTTGAGAAAACACTGCTTTAGATCTTATGAAAAAATACCTTGGATAAAGGGAGTTAGACTTATTCATGCCCCAGTTGGTTTCCTTGTTAGGGAATATCTTCATACACTCATAGAAAATGTGTACTCCTTTTGAAGACCATGGAGGCCTCTTCAATGCAAGCACCTGGAGAAAATGTTATAAAAAAAATTTGAATATCAGAGGGATGATTAAATTAAGTTAGCTTCAAGGTCACCTCTAACTTTGACCTTTATTCCATGAGTACTGTGTATGTTCAGTATTAATCCTTTTTTTTTTTTAATTAAACGTCAGAAAAGGGAAAGGGGATGATAAAGCAGTGAGTTGTCTGTTTTGTGTCTTTGATTTTCTTAAACAACATATGGTTGAGGACTAACATTACACACCTGTGTGTAGTGGCCTCCGATTATGTAGAGTTGAAATAATCTGTCTCTTCAGTCATTGCATGCATTTTTTAGTTTATAGGTACTCTAGCAAAATATGTGTTCTTTTAGAATGCACACATTTTTAGTTTACATACATGGAATGGTATTATATATCACATTCTCTTCTGTACTTTCCATTGACCATCATGACTTTAAAATCAATTTACATTGCAATGCATAATCGAATCTGCAGCATCTACCTGCTCCATAATCTCCATAGAGTGAATCCTTTACATTGTACCTATATGTCCTCCAAGAGATGAAGGAGTTTCCAGGTTCCCTCCAATTCCTCACCACCAAAAAAGATGCTAGGGTTAACATCCTCTTACATACCTTTTGATGGACCTGCACACATCAATTTCAAAGCATATAAAAACAAACTTTAACAAAGAGAAATCTATTGGGGTTTCAAATTTTCTGTGTCTCTTAGGAACACTGAAAAGTCGATTTATGATAACCTCATGGAAAATGTAGCTTACTCCTTGAAATAATTGTATCAATATAATTCACCCATTCTCCCCCGTAGCGCTCTCTAGAGTCAGAACCTGATTTAAACAAAAAGGAAAGAAAAAGAAAAAGAAAAAATAAAAATATTCTCTCTTCTTTGCTTTTTCTAAAACAAACGAGAAATAAATCGTACCTACCCCTCTAACCTACTTAGGTGAACTTGACCAAAAACACAGTATTTTTTCCCCTGTGATAATTTTAAAAATCATTCCAAATGTATACAATGGTCTGAATCAAATTTGGAGAATAATTGAATGTTTTTTAAAAAATTATTTCATAGCATTAGCACATTTTGAATTTTATATTTAAGAAATAGTATTTGAGATTCACATACCTTTTAATAAGGTACATACTTAACCCATTAATTCCATTAATAGGTCGGTCTGTTGTGTTCATATTTATTGAATGAACTCTCACATCCTTGCATTTAATGAAGTGTTACTGTAATTTAATTTATCTGGTGCCTATTTCTTTATATTTGAAGTCATCCTGCCAGCCGACACACAAAAGCTGCTGTGCAGAATCAGCAAATATCTTTAAAAACTTAGCAATTTAAAGGAACCTTTTAAGCACATGTTAGAGATGCTTGTACAGCCCCTGAAAGCATCTCCATGTGGCCATTTCTGTTCTTGATTTAATTTCTGCACATTTTAAACAGTTGGATGCCCAGAATGATGGCTCGACTAGCATGTCCCAATAAAATTAGGTTAAAATATATGGATTTTAACCAACTTGGCAAAAGCATTTTTATTGATTAAACCTTTCAATGAGACAGCAGGAAACAACTTTTTAAATGAAAGCAAAGATCTGAAAGCACATAGAAATTCAAGGTGGAAATGAAATTTAATATACAAATTGCCACTTAACATACCACTTCAAAGGAATATTAAATGAGTTTGTAGGAAGATGTAAGGTCATTTAAACATTTATTATTTTGACGATTGAGGACTGATATAAGTTGTAGGCTGTGCTTTATTGCTTGTGGTTCTTTAAAGCAATTGTTATCACTCTTAACGTTAGCTATAAAACCCTTTTCCACCATAGAAACCTTATTCCAAAGCAGAAGTATAAGTGAGTAGGCATAAAGCTGTTCTGGTGGCAGTGGAGACACAGCCTCACCTGTTTGAACTCATGTCTCACAACCTAACCCCTCCAAGGAGTTTTTAGGCTCCATGAGTACCCATTTGGAAAACACTGATTCTAAAATGTAAAGACCATCAAGGAAATGTAAATGCAACCAACCCTTGTGCCTGCTTGCGCTGATTAAAAGCAAAATGAGTATCACTGAGTTTGAGAGTAGGAGATGAGAGGTTATCTCTGTGTCTTTGATTTGGATGCAGACTCTAGAAGTTTCCTGAGTTAACCCGACTTGCATGACACATTTTTTTTTTTCCAGTATGCTACCGCCCCCACCACTGGGTCAGGCACAAAATGAACGCACAATAGTCTTAATTTGCATTTTGTTATGCATCATGTAAGTAACCCTTGACAGAGAAACCATTAGCACTATTAAATACAGTGAATATTTTCTCACTTAATCTTCATTATCCTCTCAGGTAGATGGATTTCACCCTCTTCTACAGATGAGGAAACTGAAGTTTGAGAAGGGGAAAATATTTGTGGTAGCATTTCTTATCACAACACTCTTGAATAGTCAACAATACAGAATATCCCTCTTTGCGTTTGTACTCTAATTCATGAGCAAAACACTACATGTTTTTAAATTTTGGGAACCTTTAAAAGTAGATTTTATAGGTGGAATTTGTATGAAAAATAAAACATAGGAATCACAAAGAAAAACAATATTTTATTGGCTTATTCAAAAAACACAATAGTTATTTTCAAAGGGAAACAACAGATAAACATTGTTTACATAAGGGTAATTCAGCATTACTTGGCTGCACTCATGTTTGTTGATAAAGCTGAAATGAACTTTCACTGAAATATACTTTGAAGCCCAGCTCTGGCCTGGTTCCAAGGGTGGAGTGAAGGAGAATTTGGCCAGCAGCTGGTCCCGATTGTATTCAAGATCCTATGCTGAGCACAGAAGACACCACATTTCCTTTGAACGGCAAGGCCTCTTCCCTACTGTTTGTAACACCTTTTAAATTTTCTTCTCCTCTCAGATAAGCAGCAGGAGGAACAAGCGCTAGGATAGACCTATTTAAAGATCTTACAATTAATGTGTTATTAGAGTGTACTTCCTTGATACTAACTTGATATCCATGTTCTTAATTAGGCCAGAGAGACTCTCTGTCACTGGTGTTATTCTCACAGTGATCTCTAGAGACCAGTTGGTTTTGGATGGGGCTGGCTTTAGACACACTATACAGATGTGTAATATCTACAGAATGTCTGCCAAAGTTCATTTTCAATTAGCTGGATGACAGAGCTCCAGAGCTCTGACTTTCCTCTCATATTCAACAGAAATTCTGATAATCTATATATACACCTTGAACGTATGTATTGTGAATCTCTAAGAAAAGGATAAGAAATGTATATATACAGAATATGTATTCTGTATACAGAAATAGACAATCACTCTATATTTGATCTCTGAGTTCTAGAGGCCATTGGTGACTTATTTAATGTTTTACTTGGGTGTCATAAGGAAGCTAAACAATGAATAAACCAGACTGGAAAGACATTCATTAATCTCATCTTTCTTCTGCAGTGGTTCTCAATCTTGGTTGCATGGTAGAATTATACAGCAAGCTTTAAAAAATACTGATTCTCAGCCCTGCACCAGATCAATTGCATCAAATCTCTATAGATGAGGTATGGCAGTTTTCAAAGTTCTGTGGTGCTGCCAGGGTTAAGAATTATTGAGCTAAGTAAATATTTCTATTTAAAAAAAATGTAAAAGTATATTGTATCTTTAGAATTTCAAAATATAGGAGTTTATTCACCTAAAAATAGATAGGACTGCTCATCCATATTGAGTTTAAACTCACCAGATGACATTAAGGTCTTCACGTACAGAGAGTGCAGTGTATCTTAAGCTAACCCTTTACCAGATGACATTAAGGTCTTCATGTGCAGACAATGCAGTATATCTTAAGCTAACCCTTTATAACCTTACTAAACAACGTGTGGTTCAAAGATCTGGGAGCTTGTTAGAAATGCAGAATCTCAGGCTGCATGACAGAATCATCGAATTTAAAATGTGCCTTTTAACAAGACTCTCTAGGGAGGTTTACATGCACTTTCAAGTTTGGAAAGGATCGATATACAATTTCAGCTATTGGAAAATCTTTTGAAGTTAGTAGATCGTTGTTTTTTGATAGTGCATTAAAAAATGAATGAAACATGGACTTAAGAAAGGGATGGAGGACATTTCCCCAACGCGTGGAGGTCATCCAAATGGAAGCTTTCCCAAGATGATTCATAGGTCTTCATTTCAGTCGTTAATTCTTTTCATCTGACACCTAGTTTCATTTCCTAATGAACGTGCTATCTTTTCACATATGCTTTCTTTCTTTGGCACTACACTGAATTTTTCATCCTATGTAAGAAAATTGTAACCAAAGGCAATAGAGGCAAATATTGAGGGATGAGGGAATTTGGTGATTGGCAACTGGTGACTGAGAGTCTTAGGCAACAGAATATTGAGTTTCCAACATGCTTCATAGTGCAGCAACCAGGGTCACATTGAGTCTAAGCAAAACATCTTTAACTTATATGTGTATGTGTGATTCGTCTGCCTCTCTGCGGGGCTTGGTTTAATTCCTCTTGTGTTTCTCTTCAATCTCACCTTACCCTTCTTCGTAACTGGGGATAGGTTGGAGAGAAGCAGGCAGATAAACTTTCCCTAGAAGACCTAAGGATACTTGTTAACCTTAAAAAGCACATTTCTGGTAAGACTTTAGGTGCACAAACCTTTGGTGCATGGAAAGGCAGGGACTCTAGTTTGACTACCAATCCATTGCCACTTGGAGTACATTCCCAATAAATGAGAGTTTCTTTCTCAAACCCTCTCCTCTTTCCAAACATCCTCCAAAATAGCTAATACTTTAAAAATAGCTAACAATTATTGCACATTTTACATTTATCAGAAACTAAGTACTGCATAACTATTAATTCATTCAATTTTAACAAGAAAACTGTGAGAGCACTGAAACACAGTGTTTTTGTTTTAAATAAATTTTTAGAGCAATTTTAAATTTACAGAAAATTGCGAAGATAGTACAGAGAGTTTGCATATGCCACATATCCAAGGGTATTAGTAACATTATTATTAACACCTTACATTACTATGGTAACAAATAAGAAACCAATAAAAATATATTATTATTAACTGAACTCCATACTTTTTTAGATTTCATTAATTCTTAATGTCTTCTTAGTGTTCCTAGCATAAGATGTTTAAAGTAACTTCCAGTAGTAGTTGACAGATCTTGGATTCCAGCTCTAACTCCAGAGGTCCAAACTTTAAGTGTTACTTTATAATGCCTTGTGAGAGGAAGGTATAGCCATTAAATCAGATATCTCAATAAGAAACCATACCAATTAAAAGCAGGAAAAGGGGTTTTTGCTTTGGTTCTGGAAAAGCTAGTACAATCTGAGGAATCATCCTGATGTTGTGGAAAACTCATATGTGGGGTTGTGGTCAAACAGATCAAGTCCATCTTCATCATTTATAAGTAGTTAGGACTCGGTGTCTGAAAAATGGGAGTGATATCATTTAAGGGCTATTGAGAGGATTTTTATAAAGGGAAAGGAACTAAGATTTTTGTAAAACTGATTTTTGTAAAGGGGAAGATACTTGTTGAGTATATTCGATATGTTTGATGCTAACCTACTTAAGCAACATTGTTTTCATTTTCTTTCTTTCTTGCATATCCCACACCTGTAGTCATCTACATTTACTATCCGTAAAGAGACATTTAATTACTGTAAGGTGATGAGATGTAGGGATGGCCTCATAAGCGAAAACTGTGATATTTTTCTTTGTGCTAAGGAAGTTCGATGGCTCATCTTCTTGCATGACTGCATGTCACTGATGTTATGACAGCATCACAAGACTAGATCCACATGAGCATTTAAGGCCAGCCCCCTTCTATTTTTATAATGTGCCATCTCCCTATCTCGGTTTCAGGATATTTAAATAACTTGATACAAAACCCCAAAAGAATTATTTTGTACACAAGGATGAACTCAATATTTAGAGGCATTTTTCCAAGAGTTTGTCTGGTTTTCCAAAAGCGTTGGCTCCAGGATGTTCCTGCTGCTTCCTGGTGTATGTGATGGCATCAGGAACAGGGAGTTCATCTTTTCGACACAGAAGATGGCTTTGGCAAAATGGCAAAATGTCTGTCCAGCCAGGAAAAAACATTCACACACTCGTTCATGTTCACTCCACCCACATCCAAGTTTGATCCTGGGAGCTGCCTTTAGAGTTGTCATCATATTCCAATGTGGATACTGGAGATCAGATAATACATATTGAGCAGTGCCTGAAGCCTAGTAATTTGTTCCTCCTTTGCTGACCTGTAATTTTCTTTCCTTTTTTTTTCCTGTCATGCTTTATATTGCTCAATATGTCTATGCTATGAGTATGTTAGGATAGACATTTAATTACTTTTACCAAAATTTGCAGAATGTGTTAAAGCCACAGAAAGGACTTTAAAAATGAGATATTTCGAACTTTGTTCCAGCACAGCTCCCTCATTAACTATAAAAGGCATAGTCTCATTTAAATGCATATAGAATAAATTTTTAAAACCTTTTTCAAAATATATGAATATAAATAGAAGCCTAATTTGGAAATTCTGAGTTCTTTCCCACTTAGGATACCAGCTATTTCATTTTTCGCATGGAGGGAAACACATCTGAATCATACATCAAAGAATTAAAAAACCAAATTTTGTACTATAGGCCTCAAAGGGCACCATGAGAAGTTGTAACATTCATTCAGAAATTGCTAAACCATTTCAAATAATATTGTTGAAAATCTCCAGAAAAGAGATTTTATGACTGTTTGAGAAATGATCTATTTTCTTAAATCCTTCCTGTCTCCTGTTCATACCTCAAGGGAAATGGAGGATTATCATTTCCCATTAACATCCCAACAGGCTTACACCGGCTCCACAAGAGGATGGGTAACTCCCACAAGGTCTGACTGCCAATGTGAGTCAAGATGAATAAGAATAGGCCAAGAATACCTGTGGCTCTGGGTAGCAGGATAGCCTCAAGGTCAGGAATGTGTGCTCTAGATGCACACAAAATCAATTGTTTGGTTCTGCTACTTGTTTGTTGGTTTTTTTTTTTTTTTTTTTAAACTATCTGGCTTTAGAAAAGTACTTATTTTATCTGTCAGTCTCATCATCTTTAACTGAAGTGATGCTACTACCCAGCTCATCAAGCTGTGAAAGATGAATGAATGCATTTTAAGGGGTTAAAGATATGTTTGCTAGATGTGATTATTATTCTCTGCTCTACTAGACCCTGTGCTTCCAGAGATATTTTAAATATTTAGTCTGACACATCATTCATATGCCATTATTATTCCCATTTTACGGATGAAGGAACAGGACAAAGTGGGATTAGAAACTTGTCCAAGAAGATATCATTAAACAGTCACAGAACTCAGGACTGAGAGTTGAACTCAAAGCGACCTCACTTCAAAGCTCATTTCACCATTCTGCCTGTATAATGAGGCAATTATCTGCTCGTCCTAGAAAGGATACCTTGAAGGTCATTTCAAGTACCCTGTGAATGTGGTATAATTTTCATTTATAATAATTTGGACTTTTTTTTTTTTTTTGAAAGTGAGTCTCACTCTGTGGCCCAGGCTAGAGTGCAGTGGCACCATCTCGGCTCACTGCAATTTCCATCTCCCGGGTTTAAGCGATTCTCCTGCCTCAGCCTCCCGAGTAGCTGGGACTACAGGTGCCTGCCACCATGCTCGGCTAATTTTTGTATTTTTAATAGAGTCAGGGTTTCACCATGTTGGCCAGGCTGGTCTTGAACTCCTGAACCTCAGGTGATCCATTCTCCTTTGGCTCCCAAAGTGCTGGTATTACAGGCGTGAGCCACCATGCCAGGCTCAGTTTAACTCAACTGAATTTTTCAGTGAGAAATTTAGACTTTTTTCAAGAACGTATAAAGTGCCTTAAAGTGAGAACCAATTTTTAGGTCTGTTTGTTTTGTTTTCTCTGTTTATTCACACATTTATTTATTCAGCAGGTACTTATTGAAAGCTATCATGTATACAATGTTGAAGGTAAAATGCAGATCAAAAACTGTTACTGCTAACTGCCACTTACCTTAAGGTATTATCTAAGTAGAAGAGATGAGACAACTCCTCATTCAATGTATGAAAACAAATATACGACATCATACAATTAATTACTAATCTGAGTGTCACAGGAAAGAAAATACTGTGTAAACTGGGATAACTTTACATAGCTCAGTGAAAAAAGTAGTTCTTGAGCTAGGAATAAAATAATGGAGAGAATTTGCCTATAGCATAGAAACCTTTCCAGACCAATGATACAGCGTGAGGAAAAGAGAGCAAGTACAATTAAACATGGCTTATTTGGAAAACAATGAGGAAACAGTCTCATTTGACCAAAAAACTGTGTTCAGAAGACTTGGGAGCTGGAACAAGAAAGACTATTTAAAGATTACACTGTGCCCAACCATGGATAATAAATTGAAATGTTTGGATTTTATCATATAGGCATTTTAACTGCTAGAAAACAAAGGAGTCATGTCAGTGAGCGGCAAAATTCTATGACCAGCCAAATCTATATATGTGCGAGAGGAACGGATTGACATTATCAGGCATGCAAGGGCATAGGAAGGATGTCACCCACATACTTCCCTGGTAAAGATGACACAAATACATGCTAGGGTAGATTGGAGAATAATGGCATGAAAGAAACTGTGGTGTATCATGAAACCAGTAGACGCAGAATTAAGTCTAAATAATTGACTTCACAGGATATACAATAATATCTGTATTCAAAAGATTCTTACCACATTGTGTAGTTTAAAAAATAATAAGGCATATATCAACAAAAACAGAAAAATGGGAAGAAAATGAGCTGGTGTTATTTTTACAAGAGATATTACATAGATTCTTTTTCATCACTGGAACTGGCAATTCGAAGAAACAGTGATTTAAATATATTTTAGACAAAGATAATAAATGGCACAGCTGTAGCCAAGCCTTACTTGAATCTGCATAATGTGTACATGGAGTTTCACTGAACTCTTTTTGAGTATGTTAAATTATCCTGTTAAAATAACAAAAATTGTCACAAAAAAATCACCCAAAGGGTTCTTCCCCTGTAGAATTCAACCCCTGGATCAGTAATGAGACACAGAAATAATTCAAGTGATATTATTCTAATTACAAAACAGATGCTAAGTAATTTTTTTTTTTTTTTTTTGCTGTGGTTATGATGTATTTTAATAACTAAAAAGTAATGACAACTTTTATAAGAAGGATGCAAAGTATGCAAATTACTAACAAAAATTGCAAGGAAAACATGATCTAAAAGCAAAAGATAGAAGAAGAAAGGAAAACTGGAAAACACAACAAACAAAATCCCAGAAAGCAATGAGGATGACAGCATTGAAACTAAACTTCGATATTAGTTTTAAAAATATATGAATATGGGCCGGCGTAGTGGCTCACGACTAAGATCACAGCACTTTAGGGAGGCCGAGGCAGGCGAATCACGAGATCAGGGGATTGAGACCATCCTGGCTAACACGGTGAAACCCCGTCTCTACTAAAAAAAATACAAGGCCGGGCGCGGTGGCTCAAGCCTGTAATCCCAGCACTTTGGGAGGCCGAGATGGGCGAATCACGAGGTCGGGAGATCGAGACCATCCTGGCTAACACGGTGAAACCCCGTCTCTACTAAAACTACAAAAAAATTAGCCGGGCGAGGTGGCGGGCGCCTGTAGTCCCAGCTACTCGGGAGCCTGAGGCAGGAGAATGGCGTGAACCCGGGAGGCGGAGCTTGCAGTGAGCTGAGATCCGGCCACTGCACTCTAGCCCGGGCGACAGAGCGAGACTCTGTCTCAAAAAAAAAAAACAAAAAACAAAAAACAAAAACAAAAAACAAAAAATGAGCCAAGCGTGATGGAGGGCACCTGTAGTCCCAGCTACACGGGAGGCTGAGGCAGGAGAATGGCGTGAACGTGGGAGGCGGAGCTTGCAGTCAGCCGAGATCGTGCCATTGCACTCCAGCCTGGGCAACAGAGTGAGACTCCGTCTCAAAAAAAATAATAATAATAAAATAAAATAAAAAAAAATATATGAATATGTTAAATTTCTCTATATAAATTTGACAAAACACAAAAATCTAGCATTTTCTATTTTTTTATTATTTATTTATTTATATTTTTAGAGACAGCGTCTCACTCTGTTGCCAAGGCTGGAGTGCAGATGTGTGATCGCAGTTCATTGCAGCCTCAAATTCCTAGGTTCAAGAGAGCTTCCTGCCTCAGCTTCTGGAGTAGCTGGGACTACAGGCATGCACAACCACCACATGTGGTCAATTATTTTATTTTATTTTTTTGTAGAGACGCAGCCTCATTGTATTGTTCCAGGTGGTCTGAACCCCTGGGCCCAAGTGATCCTCCCACCTGGTCTCTCAAAGTACTGGGATTATAGGCATCAGCCACAGCACCAGGCACATTTGCTTTTTAAAAGAATATATTCATAACAGAATGATAGACATGGTTTAAAAATAAAAGGATAGACAAATAAAACAACCAAAAGAAAGAATAGGCTGGTATCATTAAGATCACTCAAAGAATTATTGTACAAATAATTAAATCAATAAGAAAAGGCCCAACATACAAACAATAAAATGGACAATAAATATAAATAGAATGATCACAAAAAATATTGAAACAGCCATTTCATATCTGAAATAATGTTCACTCTACTAAATTAAGTATATTTATATGGTTCTTGGTGAATTCTAAATTGTACAACTGTTCTAGAGAATAATCTTGAAAAAAAACCTCTCAAATCTTTAATAATATATAGAACTTTTGACCCAATAATTTTTTTTGCGAGGAATTTGTCTTAATGAAATAATCATGAATGAATACAGAGATTTGGGTGAAGAGATGAACAGCTGTTTTAAGCTCATTGTTGATAATAATGATGAATTGGAAACATGTAAATGAAATTTCTT
The DNA here is from genome assembly GCF_003255815.1 of Theropithecus gelada. Lineage (NCBI taxonomy): Eukaryota > Metazoa > Chordata > Mammalia > Primates > Cercopithecidae > Theropithecus > Theropithecus gelada. The sequence goes on from NC_037670.1 coordinate 96,942,737, forward strand.
AGATGAAGTATGTCATTAGGATAAAATGTGATGCAACATTTATAAATTATAATTTAGAGGAATATGTAATAAGAAGATAAAATGTCCCCGATATATTGTTTATAAAGCAGATGTAACAAGAAAACAAGAAAAGATGAAATATGTATATATATTTTAAGACAAGGTCTCACCATATTGTCCACCTTGGACTTGAACTCCTGGGCTCAAGCTGTCTCCCCACCCCAGCCTCCTGAGTAGCTGGGACTACAGGTGCTAGCCATTGTACCCAGCTCTCTCTATATTTATCAACATGGTAATGATAATATTTCAAATTTCTAGTCAATATGCTTTTCATCCCTCTTCTCACATCAGGTTACTTAACTTGTTCTCTAGTACCCATTGTGCAACATTGCGAAATTCCTGAGTTCCAGCAATGTAGAGAACCGGATGACAAATTACTCCATATATGGTACACGAAGTGATCTGAGATCAAGGTTGAGAAGTTAACACTCCCTTGCTCCATTGAGATTCATAGCACCTGCACAATCCCGTCTCAAATTATCCTCCTTTCACCAAATTAGGTGGGAAGAAAGCGATTAAAAGGATTTGCATCAAACATAAAATAATTAAGAAATCCTTAAATTTAAATGAGATTAGATATATTTTTTCTTTAGGCAAATAATTTGTTTGGATTCAAAAATAAATGCAACTAAATTTTATAAAACTTAAGAAAATAAAATGAGCTAGAGTTTATATAAAGTTGCATTTCCTTGGAAATATTTTTCATGGATAAATTTATACTGGCACTTTAAATTGTCCTTAATATTAGTCATTTTGAAAAATAACCAATATATTCAAAAATTTGGCCAGAAGAATGGTATTATTTTACATTTTTGGAAATCTCTTTGAAGTCTTAATCAAAGACAATTGGGTTCTTATATTTTTCCTGCAATCACTCTGTAGCAATATATTTCTTTCTACTTGAAGTATATGAAGAAAATCTTCTTTTACACAGATATATAATTGAAAAGAGGAGGAGATTGGAGATAATTGCAGATACTCTTCTTTGGTATTAAATTAACAACTGACAAGTAGTATTTTCTTACAAGTTAGTTGAAATGTAAGAATCTGAAATTATATCAACAAATTTTCTTACCTTGTATAGCAAAATCTACTGGTTTATCTTATACTTTAGATGGCTTTTTTCTCATATATGATTTTGTAACTTAATACATAACTAATTTGTAATATAACAGATTATTGGCTTATGTAGATCTCTAAAGGTTGATATACATTATTGAAAAGTCATATTTTTAAGTATCAGGAAACTACCAAATTCATGAAGGTAGATAAACACTTTCCAAAATTTTTATTTTCCTTTGACTGCTCAAATTTTATTATAATTATTGTCACTTGTGTTTCTCAAAGTGCCAGGCTCATTTTATTCATTTTTAAGGAAATGTCTGCCCAATATCCAAGTCTGCAGAATGATAGTTTGTCTTTCAATCATTTTTTCTAGTAAAATAATATTTCATGGTGTCATTTGAAGTCATTCTGAAAGTAATAATAGGATTATAATCAGCCTTGAAGAAGGAAAAGAGAACTTTCTAAGAAAAGACATGAATGCATTGACGTGAGTGTTATCCTATGGCCCTTGTAACTAAATTAGTTAATCTGGAGCAAGACAGAAAATAAGAGCAAGGCTGGTGGAGGAAATTTTGTGTTATTCAGAACCTTAAATTTATGTTAAAGTTCATGTTAAAAAATGATCTATTGGGAGGCCAAGGCTGGCAGATCACTTGAGGCCAGGAGTTTAGACCAGCCTGGCCAATATGGAAAATTTTGTCTCTACTAAAATGAAAATACAAAAATTAGCTGGGTGCAGTGGCACACACCTGTAGCCCCAGCTACTCAGGAGGCTGAACCATTAGAATTGCCTCAGCCTGGGAGGCAGAGGCTGCAGTGAGCCAAGATCACACCACTGCACCCCAGCCTGGGTGACAGAATGAGACATTTCCCCCCCCACCAAAAAAAAAAAAATTGATCTGCTAAATATTCCACTTATTGAAGCACAATTAATGTACCGAAATTTGGATTAGAGGTTATAAGAAGAAAATAACATTTAAAAAAATCTATTAGCAGCATATTTCACTAGATCTTTTTTCAGGATTATGATAGATATTTTCTTTAAAAAGCTTGCACAGCTATATAATATGAGGCATCATATTGTTCTGGAAATCACTGTCTGTATTTTCACTTAGAATCCAAGGAGCTTTCTCAGTGGTTGTTCAACTTTCATGTTTAGCTCTAACAATGCCTTCACAAGATGAGTTGAAGATGAAGAAAATATCAAAGTGTGCAAAAATGTCTTTGCTGTTTAAAGAATTTCTAACTCATTCTAAACTTGCCCAATAGCTAATGCTTTCTTCTTGTGATTTTTGGATCATATAGGAGTTTTATCCAAACTATTTACCCTAATCAGCAGTTGGAGCTGAAGAATGTTAAATAAACAATCTTATTTTGATTCTTTCTCTGGATGTTTACCAGGCTGTTGACAAAATCCAGAGAATGTTTAATGACTTGTTGGGGGAACTTGAAACAGAAATGGGAACGGCTCTCAAGGAGACTCTTTGCCTTTTTTTTTTTTTTCCCCCAGTACAACAAAAGGAAAACGATGACAGGCCACCTCTTGGTACCCAGTTTGAATTAGAAAATTCATCATGATCCTTGTTGAGAATTCAATTATCTCACATTGAATTGAATAAACATCTTCAATGAAAGCCAGAAAGACACAGGGAAAATTCAGATGTCTTTAAAAAGAAGCTACACAGGGTATCGAAGGATATAGGCTCTCCAAAGTCTCACACATGGACTTATGCAAGGTTGCTCATGTGCCAAGAAATAAGGCAGGCCGCCTCAGCACTGCATTATGACTGAAACCCTATGGGCACTAAATTAAGAGAGTTATCTCTTAGGAATGCAGTGATAAACAAGCAGTTATAATACTGACCAAGGAAATAATTTGGATGCACATCCATTAAAGGAATTACTGGAGTTATTCAATTTTAAATCCTTATTAATCTTTTTATATCTTGGGTAATACTAATTCCCTAGGGCATGCTATTTAAAGCTTAGGGAACATGCATCCTCAAGGACCTACTGCCAGCAAAGAAGCTGTTTTCAACATCTGGGAATAAAAATCACCACCAAATATAGATCATTGGGTCAACTTGCTTTGGGAAATGGTGAAATTCAGAAACGTGAGTTCTGACATTTGCATGAGCTCGTTGGCTTCATGGTAACTAATTTAGAGTCTATTCCTGGATCTGTATGCTGACTGAAAAAGTACAGATGTGGTTGGTTTATTATTTTCCTAACTGCCAAGAGACATGTAAAAACATATTAGTGGACCAATTAATATGGTAACATTGTTCTCACTCTTCTCCTGATTTATTTTATTTTTTCCTATTGATATCAAAATTCAAACTAATTATTTATAATTTTCTGTCTCTATTACCTTATCCATAACTACACAGAACTTGGAATTTGTATTGAGTTGCTCCTCTCTTTAGAATATTTAAAACTGAAACCACATTTCTCTAAACCTAGGATGTGGGGCATCATTTTGATACAGGTGTTATTCCAAAAGTTATCAATCAAATAGTATTTAATAATGACAACTTCAAAATTCTTATTTTTAAATTAGTTGTCATTTAATCATCTTCTAATCTAGATTTTGCTCTCCCTATTACTGAATATTTCTTTTTACTTTTCATCTAAACTTCTCCAAAGAATGGTCAACCATCTTCATTTATCATTGCCCCCTAACTTACTATAGTATTTTCCCAACTCAACAACTCAACAGAAATTTTTCTCATTAACAATAATGACTTCTTCATTGCCCAATCCAAGGGTGATCTTGCATTGAACACATTTTATTTTGTCACTTGAGATGACATTTATTGAAACAATTCTTGAACACCTTTGTTCCTCAATCACTCTTTCTTCTCTGTCTCCTTTTTGAACATCTGTCTTTCTCCACCAACCCCCAAATTTAAGGTTCCCCGAGACTTCGTCTTGAATTTATGAATTTTTCCACTCTTTATTCCCTCTCTGGTTGATTAATTTTTATTCTGATAAAACACACACACACACACACACACATTCTGTAAGTAGAATTCAGAATTTCTCTGGTAAACAACAGCAAGAGTCTTCTTTTATCCAGCTGCATTCTGCATATATCCATTTGGCTTTCCCATAAATAACTCAAATTCACCATGTGCAAAGTTGAACTTTCCCACTGACGCTTCTCTCAATATTCACTAACACTATTTGTTGCACCACACAGTTTTGGAAACTCAAGAGTTTCTAGAATTTCTCCACTCTCTCTCTCATCTTAGTTCCATCTACTCTTGACAGTTTTAGATCCGAAGTATTTATTTATTCTTTATTTCCCCTACCCTACCCTAAGTATAGCTTTTCCAGATTGGGCTTTCATCATCTTCTCATTGAATCACTGTAACAACCTCCTAAATGGTTTTCTGCTCCAATATTGCGTTTTCAAAAAATGTATGAAATATATTTTAGTCAGAAATACCTGAAACAAAAATTCTGATCACACTCTGATTTCTGTTTAATAATCGTTAATGTCTCTGCAAAGCTTATGATGGAATAAAGTGCAAGCACCTAAATATATAGCATAGTTGAGTACTTGTAGTTAGGAGCTTTGGGTTTACTTTGATTTAATAGAAAAATCCAAAATGATACTAGAGTAGCCTATAAATGAGAAAATTATATTTCTGTGTCATATATAAAAAGTGTGGAGGCAGGATGACTTAGGCTGTTATGGAGGTTTCACAAAGTCATCAAAAAACTCAGTCTCCTTTGCTCTGCCATGCTTAGCACAAGATTTCTATTCTCAAAGTCACTTTTTGGTCCCAGTTAATCACTGGAGCTCCAGCCATCCTATCTGTTACAGGTAGCAGAAAAAGAAGACACAAGGTGAAGTTGAAGAAAGGAGAACATCTGAAGCAACTTCTTAATTTTTTTTTCTCCAAATGACACTCAATAGTATGAGAAAAGAAACATGATTTCAAAAGAATGGCCCCAAATAAAGAGATATTATTATGTGAGTATCACGTTATTTTATTTATATTTAAGTATTTGGTATTTTATTATATTTATATTCTATTATCATTATATTCTAGTATATAATATTTATATTCTGGTCATAGATTTTTCAATAATTTTTTTTTCTCAGTCATTAGTTACACAGAGGATTGTTTTGAAGATTAAATTGTGTTATGTATAAAGTGGCTGAGCGATGCATGCTACATAGAAGATGCTAAATCAACTTTTTTAAATTGTAAATTGTGTCACTTATAGATGAGGAGGGAAAAGGAAGATCTTAACATTGAAGTTATGCTTAGAATGCTTTTACCCTGGACTATCTAAGAGATCGAATTTTTTTTTTTTTTGGTAGATATTTGGCTCTCTGTTGCTTTTATTCTCCTAGGTCACCAAGGTCCAAAGTCTTTCATAGATATGACTAGGAAAATAAAAAGGGTAGAAGGGAATGGAAAGGAACATTGAGACATCAGGAGAAAAGTGAACAAGTAGTCAACTCCAAGAATCAAGAACAAAGAACTACTGGACTACCCATTGAAAAAGGGTGAAGTAAAGCCTGTACAAAATTAAACTAACCAAGCTTGCTGTCTAAAGCAAACACATTCACTGTATCTTGGGTACAGTTTTCTGGAATTAGTGAATATTCCTAACCACTTAATGATGTTTTGTATTAATAGAACATGATATTCATCCTCTCTGATGTAAAGGCACATACATTAGTAATTAATACATTAACTAGTAATACTTTTTAGGTTTCCTTACTTAGTGAACTAATATTTTATGGCTAATTTGTTCAAATAAGGCTTCCATCATGAATTTATTGTAAAGAATAGCATGATTAGAAAAATATGATGAGAACAATAAATAGTATGTAAAACTACAAATACATTGCCTGGTATATCTTAAAACCTGAATAAGTAGTTGATATATAATAATAAATTTCTGTCAGACTACTGTTTATCAATTTTCTTTTTAGGAAAATTATACTTTATAGAATGTTTTTATAATAGTATGGCTGAGTTAGACTCTTAGTTGCTCTGGGTTTTGTCACTAGATTCAAAAGCTAGGGACAAATTTCTGATTCTGTCACATTCTAAAAAGAACTGGATACCTAAGAAAATACACAGTGCAGTATTTAAAGAGGCTAACTGTCTCCAACTTTCAGAAAATAGATAGGTAGGTAGGTAGATAGATAGATAGATATGTGGGTAGGATGATAAAATAAAATATACAAAATTGACAAATCTAGGTAAATGAGTTTATTTGCAATATTATTTAAAATCTTCAGGAAATACGGAATTATATCTAAATAAATAGTATTGAAAATAAAATACTTTAAAAATGTGGGGATCAGACCTCCTTAGAATCTTCTTAGGAAGATACCAAATTAACTGTGCTATTCCCAAACATCCTTTCATTACTGCCTCCCAATCAGTCTTTGTAAGTGGAAAGATAAGAGAATGAGTCAATGAAGTACGACTCCTTGGGTCAGTGGGAAATTTTCAACACTTTTTTTTCCTTTCCCTGCAGTGTGAATCGTGGATGTAGCGCTCCCTACTTCCAATCTTGTGAGTGATTCCTTAAGAGTCGCTTAGAAAAATTGAGAACAAAGTGGAGACTGGTATCTCTCATCCAGTTAGATATCTGGGAAAGGGAATTGCAGAGTAGTAGAGAGTAGGAGGGAGTGCGAGAGCAGGAGAGAGAGAGAGAGAGAAAGAGGAAGAAACCTCCATGTTTAGCAAGTCAAATGGACACTGAAGAAAACAGTCAGTCTTGCATGATTTTGCCAGGACAACCTTTCCTTTGACCTTATGATTCTCTCATGGGACTTAATAGATAAATTCTTTCCAAACCCTGCTGAAAGTCTCCCTGCACTTTTCATGACATGGGAGATTCACTTCCAATTATCTGTTTTCAGTGCTCCCTTCAGCTCCAGCTCCTGGTTGTAGAAACTCTTATCAAGCAGCCAGTTGTCTTGGGTGGTGTTTTGGTGAAGTTGGGAATAGCAGCCATTGATCGCACAAGCTTTACTGTCTGGAGAGGGTAGCTGAGCCCAAATTGTTTACATCTTCTTTGTCCCCTGATAGAAAACAATTCCAGAGCAATCCAAAAGTCTCACTAACCATTTCCTTACACTTTCTTTTAAACATACAATGGCAGAAACAAGCTAATCTGGCTGCGATCAAATATGACAAATAAACAACTTTATATTACTCTTTGAGGAAAGGAGTTTCTAATTTATGGAATTGAGACTTTAGATTCCTGGGTTTTTGAATTATATTTTAACTTCATTGCTGTAGAATGAGATAAAAATATTTATTTCACTATGAATAGTCTTCAAACACACTTCCTCTTATGCTCAAAACTTTTTTTGACTCCTTACTATCTAAAATACACAGGCCCTAAACTTGCATTAAAGGCTCTGTGTAATCCAAGGTAGTCTCTCTTGCCTAATATTTCACCATTCCCCACATGCATTATTTAACCCAGCCTGCGATTTCCTTCTTACTGTCTCTGGTATTTGTCTTCTCCTTTATATTCCCACAGCTCACACTCTAGTCTATTCCATTATAACCTCACATCTGGATTATTACAGCAGCCTACTTAGGTAGTCTTGTCAAAGCCGTTTTCAAACCATACTGCAGGCTGCTACCGGATAATTCTTCGTAAAACATGACTTTTACCATGTCCCCTGTTCAAAACCCATCAATGCCTCCTAATTCTCAAGAAAATCATTTTCATTTTAAGATTTTCCATGCTTGACTCCACAACAACTTGCCAACTTTCTCTGCTTTCCAAATAAACTCCATCTCCGAATGTTTTTGTTTTCCCTTTCTTCTACAATGTGCCTTACACATTCCCAAATTCTTTACACTATGCCTCAACCTAACTGGCTCTTTGTTTTTATCTACAGAAATCTTCCCCATTCCTCAAGGCCAAGTTATTTTTTTTCCTCTCTCTTCATGTAAACTTCCAAATAATACATATTCACATGATAACTTCCATTTATAAAGTTAGTCAAATTGTACTATTTTTTCTGGCCATTTGGAAGATGGTATTAGGAAAAAGAGCATGGACTTTCAATTAACAGAGCCAAGGTTTGAGCTCCAAGGCCATCAATTACTGCCTGTGAAACTGGACATGCTCTCTCATCTTCCTGAGCTCCATTTGCCTTGTCTATAGAAATAGAGTAACACAGTATAAGTGTGCAGTCTTCTGTTTCCCAATAAAGTGTAGTCTTTTTTTTTTTTTTTTTTTTGATACAGAGTCTTGCTCTTGTCGCCCAGGCTGGGGTGCAGTGCTGCCATCTCGGGTCACTGCAACCTCCGCCTCCATGTTCAAGTGATTCTCCTGCCTCAGCCTCCTAAGTAGCTGGGATTACAGGCACCCACAACCATGCCCAGCTAATTTTTGTATTTTTAGTAGAGATGGGTGTTCGCCATGTTGGTCAGGCTGGTCTCAAACTCCTGACCTCAGATAATCCATCTGCCTTAGCCTCCCGAAGTGCTTAGGGTTACAGGCGTGAACCACTGCACCTGGTCAAAGTGTAGTCTTATAGAAAGCAGAATCCACGTCTTTTATTCTAGATTGCACAATCCCTAGAGGTATTCAGAATGGAGCATACACACACACACACACACACACACACGCACACACATGCACTCGCACAGTCTTCTAGTTCTATGATCTTCCAACTGAGATCTGTGGGGGTAAATAAAGATTTTCCAAGTAATGCATGGACATGAATAGCTTAAAATGCAGGGCAAATTTCTACATCCTCAACTTACATCTATGTACAGGCGTACCTCAGAGATATTGCAGGTTTGGTTTAAACCACTGCAACAAAGTGATTGTTGAAATAAACTGGGTCACACAAATGTTTTGTTTCCCAGTGGATATAAAAGTTATGTTTACTTTTAAAAGTTAAAAGTTACTATAATCTATTAAGTGTACATTGGCATTGTGTCTAAAAAATAATGTAAATATGTTAATTAAAACAATTTATTGTTAAAAATGCTAATGATCATCTGAGGCTTCAGTGAGTTGTCACTTTTTTGTTGGTAAAGGTCTTGCATTGATGTTGATGGCTGGTGACTGATACGGCTGGTAGGTGCTGAAGGTTAGGGTGGCTGTGGCACTTTTTAAAAATAAGACACCAGTGAAGTTTGTCACATTGAATGACTCTTCCTTTTAAGAAAAACTTTTCTGTACCATGCAATGCTGTTTGATAGCATTTTACCCACAGTAGAACATCTTTCAAAAATGGGGTCAGTCCTCTCAAACTCTGCCACTGCTTTATCAACTACATTTATAGAATATTCTAAATGCTTTATTGTCTTTTTAATAGTGTTCATAGCATATTTACTAGGAGCAGTTTCTATCTACAAGATAGAAACAACTCTTCATCCATTTGAGTTCCTTAAGAAGCAACTCCGCATCCATTGGAGTTTGTTGTTGTTGTTGTTGTTTGAGACAGAGTCTTGCTTGGTTGCCCAGTCTGGAGTGCAGTGGTGTGATCTTGACTCACTGCAACCTCCGCCTCCTGGGTTCAAGCAATTCTCCTGCCTCAGCCTCCTGAGTAGCTGGGATTACAAGCGTGCGCCACCACTCCTGGCTAATTTTTGTGTTTTTAGTAGAGATGGGGTTTCACCATGTTGGCCAGACTGTTCTTGAAGTCCTGACCTCAGGTGATCTGTTCGCCTCAGCCTCCCTGTGGCTCATGCCTGCTGGGATTACAGGCATGAGCCACTGTGCCCAACCTCCATTTCAGTTTTATTGTAAGACTGCACCAGTTACATCTTTAGGTTCTACTTCTAATTTTAGTTCTCTTGCTATTTCTACCATATCTGCAATTACTTTCTCTACTGAAGTCTCAGACTCCTCAAAGTCATCCGTTAAGACTAAAATCAACTTCTTTCAAACTCCCCTTAGTATTGATATTTTGACCTAATCTCATGAATCAAAAATGTGATTAATGGCACCTAGAATACTGAATCCTTTCCAGAAGGTTTTCTATTTACTTTTCCCAGATCTATCAGAGAAATCACTATCTATAGCTGCTATAGACTTATTAAATGTATGTCGGAAACAATAAGACTTGAAAATTGAAATGACTCCTTGATCCATGGGCTACAGGATAGATGTGTTAGCAGGCATGAAAACAAAATTAATCTCCCTGTACACATCCATCATATCTCTTGGGTGACTGGGTGCATTGTTATTGAGCAGTAATATTTTGAAGAAAAAAAATTTTGAGTAGTGGGTCTCAACAGTGAGCTCAAGATATTCAGTAAACCCTACTGTAACAGATGTGCTGTCATGCAGGCTTTGTTGTTCCATATGTAAAGCATAGGGAGAGAAGATTTAGCATAATTCTTCAGGGCCCTAGGATTTTTGAAATGGTACATGAGCATTGCTTTCAAGTGAAAGTCACCATCTGCATTAGCCCTCTAAGAAGAGTCAGCCTGTTCTTTGAAGTTTTCAAGCCAGGCATTGTCTTTCTTCTAGGTATGAAAGTCCTAGATGCCATCTTCTCCAATAAAAAGCTATTTCATTTACATTGAAAATCTCTTGTTTAGTGTAGCCACCTTTATAAATGATCATAGTGCTGCTTCACTTTGCACTTTTCTGTCATGGAAATGACTTCTTTCTTTAAGCCTCATGAACCAAATTCTGCTAGTTTCACACTTTCCTTTTGCAGCTTCCTCATCTCTTTTAGCCTTCACAGAATTGAATAGAGTTGAGGCCTTGCTTTAGATCAGGGTTTAGCTTAATAAGGAAGTGTGGCTTTTTTGATCTTCTATACAGACCATTATAATAGTCTCCCTGTCAGCAATAAGGCTGTTTTGTTTTAGTATCATTCATGTGTTCACTGGAGTAGCACCTCTAATTTCCTTCAATATATATATATATATATTTTGTATTTACAACTTGGTTAACTGGTACAAGAGTTTAGCCTTTAGCTGGCTTTTGACATGCCTACTTCACTGAGCCTTGTGATTTCTAGCTTCTAACTGAAAGTGAGAGATGTGTAACTCTTTCTTTCACTTGAATATTTAGATGCCATTGTGAGGTTATTAATTGACTTAAGTCTAATAGTATTTTATCTGAGTGAATAGGGAGGCCTGAGGACAAAATGATGAGGAAATATCTAGTTAGTGGAGCAGTCAAAACACAGACATTTATTGATTAACTTCACTGTCTTATATATGGGCATCCTTTGTGGTGCCCCAAAGCAATTACAATAATGACATCGAAGATCATTGATCACAGATTTCTATAACTGATATAATAATAGGAAAGAGTTTAAAATATTGTGAGAATTACCAGAATGTGACGCTGAGACATGAAGTGAGCACATGCTGTTGGAAAAATTGTCCCATAGGCTTGCTTGATGCAGGGCTGCCATAACCTTCAATTGGTTATAAAACACAGTATCTATGAAAGACAATAAAGTGAAGCATAATAAAATAAGGTGTGCCTGTACTTTCCTAAGAGTCATCTACCTAACAAAGTGCCTATAGTCAAGAAATTAATAGCCCTCTTTTCTGCTTTACAACAGAAATGTTGAATCTTATTTTATTTGTGACTCATGGTGTTCAAACCTGCAGGCAGCTGAGAAAAGGGACAATTCAAAAATATCGAGACACACACACTCATATTTTAATCATAGCACTGCTCAACATAAAAAAGACATGGAATCAAACCGTGTGCCTATTAACAGTAGATTGGATAAAGAAAATATGGTACATATATGCCATGGAATACTATGAATAATATGCAGTCATAAAAAAAGAACAAAATTGTGTCCTTTGCAGCAACATGGAAGCAGGGAGAGACTATTATCCTAAGCAAATTAATGCCGAAACAGAAAACCAAACACTGCATGTTCTCACTTATAAGTGGGAGATAAACATTGGATACTCATGGACATAAAGATGGCAACAATAGATATTGGGGACTACCAGAGCAGGTGAGGGAGGAAGGGGGAAAGGCTGAAAATCTAACTGTTGAGTACTATGCTCAGTACTTGGGTGAGGGGATCATTTGTACCCCAAACGTTAGCATCACCCAATATACCTAGGTAACATTATGACACCAATGAAAATGAAGGGCACTAATTTCTATTTACTGATTAATGAAATTTTTCTTTGCACATCAGATGGCTTCAAATTCTTTACAATCAGAAATACCAGATTAGACTGTAATCTAGTTATCTACATACTGATTATAAAAAATAATTTTAAACAATAAATTACACTGTCATATAAATCAGAAATTGTTCAAAGAATTGAATGAAATAGCTAAAACAATACTGCCTCCATTCAATTTTTTAAGTTTATGACTACATGGTTCCTCAGGGCTTAGATCTATAAAAATGAAAAATGAGTATCAAATTCATGTCGGAACCCTTATTTCTTATTTCATCCAAGGATTTAAAACCTAACTTGACCAAAAAAATGCCTATCTATCTCATTAAGAAATGCATTTCTTTAAAAACAAAACAAAACAAAACCTTCCCTTTGAATGTTTAATAATTACTTAACAAAATGTGAATTATATCTTACTTGGATCAACTTTATGGCAATAGAAATAATTAGAATAAAATGCAGAAAAAAGCACTTTTTAAAATTCAGAGAATTGTAATTTCAGAAAATGAGAAAAAAATATTAACTTTCCATTTCAGTCCTCATTATTGTGGCAGAGAAGTGTAACACATAAGCAATAAGATAATTTAAGACTAAAAATATATTACATTTTGTCAAAATAGTCTTTGCTGGAAATGAGGTTAAAAAGGAGCCAACACATACATTAAAAAAAAGATTATAGATGATATCAAGTTGCTATGATGTTTATTAAAACAATAAACAATAAAAATAAACATTGAACAAATAAACAGTAAACAAACAACAAATAGTGAGGAGGTTGGTTTAATGCTAATTTGTATAATATTCTGGAAATCTTCCAAAAATATGTAAAAATTTAATAAAATATGTATATTTTACTTGAAAATATGCATAGAGGAAAATAATTTTTAAAAATTCCTTTTGGGAATTAAAGCAAAAATGATTAAGGCACACCATTTGAATTCCAATTATTTTTTTCTTACAAATTAATCCTTGCAATTAGGTGACAATCTAGTATACATGAAGGAACACACAGGAAAGAAAAAAATCTTTTTTTTCTTTGGTAAGTCATACTGATAATCTTTCAACATATAAATTTTCAATAAAAACTAAAGAAAACAATTACACTTCCTTACTTGCTAGAGAAATTGATATAAGACTTACCCTCTTGCCATAAACAACTGGAGAATTGGACAAAATATATTGATATTATTTGGCCCTGTGTCCCCAACCAAATCACATCTTGTAGCTCCCATAATTCCTGCATGTTGTGGGAGGGACCTGGTGGGAGAAGATCGAATCATGGGGGCGGGTCTGTATTGTGTTCTTCTCATGATAGTGAATAGGTCTGACATGCCCTATTCTGATCTGATGGTTTTAAAAATGGGAATTTCTTCCACAAGCTCTCTTTGCCTGCTGCCATACACGTAAGATGTGACTTGCTTCTCCTCGCCTTCCACCATGATTGTGATGCCTTCCCAGCCATGTGGAACTGTAAGTCCAATAAACCTCTTTCTTTTGTAAATTTCCCAGTCTCAGTTATGTCTTTATCAGCAGTGTGAAAATGGACTAATATGGTAAATTGGTACCAGTAGAGTGGGACATTGCTGAAAAGATACCCGAAAATATGGAAGCCTCTTTGGAACTGAGTGTAAGGCAGAGTTTGGAAGAGTTTGGAGGGCTCAGAAGAAGACAAGAAAATGTGGGAAAATTTGGAACTTCCTAGAGACTTGTTGAGTGGTTTTGACAAAAATGCTGATACTGATATAAACAATAAGGTCCAGACTGAGGTGGAGATGAGGAACCTATTGGGAACTGGAGCAAGGGTGACTCTTATTACATTTAGCAAAGAGACTGGCAGCATTTTGCCCCTGCCCTAGAGATTTGTGGAACTTCGAACTTGAAAGAGATGATTTAGGGTATCTGGTGGAAGAAATTTCTAAGCAACAAAGCATTCAAGAGGTGACTTGGGTGCTGTTTAAGCATTCAGTTTTAAAAGGGGAACAGAGCATAAAAGTTTGGAAAATTTGCAGCCTGACAATGCAATAGAAAAGAAAATCTCATTTTCTGAGGAGAAATCCAAGCCCAAGCTGGCTGTAAAAATTTGCATAAGTCACAAGGAGCTAAATGTGAATCACCAGGACAATGGGGAAAATGTTTCCAGGGCATGTCAGAAACTTTGCAACAGCCCCTCACATCACAGGCCCAGAGGCCTAGGAGGAAAAAGTGGTTTTGTGGGCCAGGCCCAGGCTCCCCATGCTGCTTGGTGCCCTGCATGCCAGCCGCTCCAGCCATGGCTGAAAGGGGTCAATGTAGAGTTATGGCCATGGCTTCAGAGGGTGCAAGTCTCAAGCCTTGGCAGCTTCCATGTGGTGTTGAGCCTGCAAATGCACAGAAGTTAAGAACTGAGGTTTTGGAACCTTGGCTAGATTTCAGAAGATGCATGGAAATGCCTGGATGCCCAGGCAGTAGGGACAGGGTCCTCATGGGGAACCTCTGCTAGGGCAGTGCAGAAGGGAAATGTGGGGTGGGCACACCCACACAGAGTCCCTACTGGGGCACTGCCTAGTGGAGCTGTGAGAAGAGGGCCACTGTCCTCCAGACCCCAGAATGGTAGTTGCTGGGGTGACCACTTGCACTGTGTGCCTGGAAAAGCTGCAGACACTCAATGCCAACCCCTGAAGCCAGCTGGAAGGGAAGTTGTACCCTGCAAAGCCACAGGGAAGGAGCTGCCCAAGACCATGGGAACCCGCCTCTTACATCAGCATGACCTAAATATGAGACATGCAGTCAAAGGAGATCATTTTGGAGCTTTAAGATTTGACTGCCCCAGTGGATTTCGGACTTGCATGGGCCCGGTAGCCCCTTTGTTTTGTCTAATTTCTCTCATTTGGAATGGCTGTATTTACCCAATGCCTGTACCCACATTGTATCTAAGAAGTAACTAACTTGTTTTTGATTTCACAGGCTCATAGGCAGAAGGGACTTGCCTTGTCTCAGATGAGACATTGGATTGTGGACTTTTGAGTTAATGCTGAAATGAACTGAGACTTTGGTGGACTGTTGGTAAGGTGTGATTGGTTTTGAAATGTGAAAATGTGAGATTTGGAAGGAGCCAGGGGCAGAATGATACGGTTTGGTTCTGTGTCCTCACCCAAATTTCATCCTGTAGCTCCCATATTTCCCACGTGTTATGGGAGGGACCCAGTGGGAGATGATTGAATCATGGGAGCAGATCTTTCCTGTGCTGTTCTCATGATAGTGAATGGGTCTCATGAAATCTGATGGTTTTAAAAATGGGAGTTTCTCTGCACAAGCTCTCTCTTTGCCCGCTGCCATCCATGTAAGATGTGACTTGCTCCGCCTTGCCTTCCCCCATGATTGTGAGGCCTCCCCAGCCTTGTGGAACTATAAGTCCAAAAACCTCTTTATTTTGTAAATTGCCCAATCTCGGGTATGTCTGTATCAGCAGTGTGAAAATGGACTAATACATATATGAAGCAATGGTTTGCAGACATTGGACAACTGTCGTTATAGGCCACGAAGATATTAATAATCCTGATATTAAGAAAAGATAACCAAGTGTGATGAGCTCTATGATTTTTGTGACTTTTTCTCTAGAGGCATTCTCCAGTCCATGGTGTAGGTAGGGTGGGAATCCCAAATATAGAATAGTGATCTCTCTGAAGAGGCAGAGACTAGATTTCAGGGAGGTGGAGACAGCTGAAAATTGAAGAGTAGAGTGCCAGAAAAGCGGGAGCTGGAGAGTGAAAGTCTCAGAAATCTGTATAGGGTACCCTTGAGTCTGTTTCTAAATTTGAAATTGTCCGTGCATAGGAAACAATTCACTAGTCCAGGAAAAGAAAGACTTGAGACCTGAAAGCTAAAGAAGTGCAGAGTTTACAAGGTTAGGAGACTTTTGAGTTTTGACCAGCTAGAATGGAGAGTTTAGAATGCACACAGCTAGAATGCACACTCAGGACATTCAACATACACAGCAGAGTTAGCAGTAGGACTGGAAAAAAAACTTCCTAGTGCAAAACTACTCCAAACGTGCTCTACTAAAACTTAAAAACAAGCCTCAAAAATTTAGTTTATCTACAAATAACTATCTGACAGACCAAAGTTTAATAGCCTTTAAACAATTTTTTAAATTAGTATTAAAAAATATAGAATTCACAAGTGCCCAGCACTAAATAAGAATGATTAGAAATAAGAAGAAACAGGAAATTGTTACCTATAAGCAGAAATAGAAGAAAATCCAAAAAATGACAGAAGGCCGGGTGTGGTGGTTCACACCTATAATCCTAGCACTTTGGGAGGCTGAGGCAGGCAGATCACGAGGTCAGGAGATCGAGACTATGCTGGCTAATATGGTGAAACCCCATCTCAACTAAAAATACAAAAAATTAGCCAGGTGTGGTGGCAGGCGCCTGTAGTCCCAGCTACTTGGGAGGCTGAGGCAGGAGACTGGCGTGAACCTCGGAGGCAGAGCTTGCAGTGAGCCGAGATTGAGCCACTGCACTCCAACCTGGGCGACAGAATGAGACGCCGTCTCAAAAAAAAATGGAAAAAAAAAAAAAAGACAGAAAAAGTGAAATAAACAGATAATGATTTTAAAGGGGCTATCACTGATATCTTCAAGTATTTAAAACAAAATGTGAGGAAAGAAATATAAGAAATGAAAAAGAACCAAACAGAACTAAAATAAAAGTTTTACTGGATGAGATTAACAGATTAAACACAATGTTAAAAAAGATCAGTAAACTTGAATATGCAGTAGTTCAAACTACAAAATGAAGTCCAGAGAGAGAGAAAAAGAAAAAGAATGAAAAAGATATATAAATAGACACTCAGGGGCTTGTGATAAATATCAGATAGTGTTATACAAATCCTGAAGTGAGAATCATTACAAATATTAGAAGAGGGGCTGGATGCGGTGGCTCACACCTATAATCCTAGCACTTTGGAAGGCCTAGGTGGGCGGATCACCTGAGGTCAGGAGTTTGAGTCCAGCCTGGCCAACATGGTAAAACCCACAAAAATTATCCGGGTGTAGTGACGGTCACTTGTAATCCCAGCTACTTGGAAGGTTGAGGCAGGAGAATTGCTTGAACCCAGAAGGTGGAGATTGCAGTGAGCCAAGACGGTGCCACTACACTCCAGTCTGGGCGACAGAGTAACACTCCGTCTAAAATATATATATATATATATATATATATATATGCTCGCTCGCACACACGCACATATATACACACACACACGAAGAAATAATAGCTGAATATTTTCCAAATTTAATAAAAATATGACTTCACTGATACATAAGGATTAATAACCCACAAATAGTATGAATTCAAGACCTTTCCAGCTTCTAGAACCACCCACATAATCCCATTTCTGCATCTCCAAGGATCGCAACATTGCACCTCATTGTGAACTTCTTACATAGACATATCTTCTTCTGACTTTCTGAGTCTCTCTTCTAGTTTTAAGACTCCCTGTGAATACACTGAATCTACCTACATAATTAAGACTCTATTTTAAGGTCAGTTAATTAGCAAGCTTAATTCCATCTACAACCTTAATCTCCCTTTGCCACGAGAAGTAGTGTATTCACAAGTTCCAAGTATTAGAGTGTGTTTATCTTTGGAGTGCCATTATTCTACCTACCACAAATACCTAGGCACATCATAATTAAATTGCAGAAAACTAACAATACAGAAAAAAAATCTCAAAAGTAGAGAGAAAAAAGTGCACATTATATACAAAGGAATAAAATAAGTGTGACAGCAGAATTATTTTAAGAAGCTTTGTAAGATCATATACAATGAAATGGCATTAAAGCACTGAAAAAATTAATGTGAACGCAATAGAAACATCTTTCAAAAATGAAGACAAATTAAAAGGGAATATAAAGGGAGATCATGTTTAACAAGTGTACCAAGATAATTAAATGAGGAAAATATTTATTTCCAAAAATGGTTCTGGTATAAGTAGACATATACTTGAAGAACATGTTCCTCAATGCTTACCTTAACCTATACGTGCAAAATTAGTTTCATGTGGATCAGATATAAACATAAAAGTTAAAACTTATAAAATGTCTAAACCTTTGTAACTTTGGGGGTGGGCAAAGCTATCTTGGGACACAAAGAGTGTAAATCATAAAATTTTAAAAATCAACATTTGAGTTATATTAGCAACTTCTGCTCTACAAAAATATATTACTGAAAATGAAAAGAAAATGTATAGAGTGGGAGCAAATGTTCACAATACATATTAACATTTCTGACAAAGGTCTGGTTTCTAGAATACATAAGAATTCCTACAAATGTAAAGAAACCAAAGAAATCAAAATAAGCAAAACATTGATAAATCTTTCATAAAGGAAAATACGTGAAAGACTAATAAGCACATGCAGGATTCTCAATATCATGAGTCATTCAGAAAATGCAAATTAAAATCACAATAACATGCACTACACATCCACTGGAAGGGCTAATATTAAAATGTCTGGCAGGCATTCTGCTTCTGTCCATAAAGGATTTACTGTTGCAGAGAATGTCTCCTCAATGTAAACAGAAAACTGGACAAAATAATGGAAACAACTGTTTCCAGATATTGAACAACAGACACCAGAGGATTATAATCTCTAAGAGAAGGAAAACAAATGGGGTCAGCACTCTAAATGCTCCAGTGCTTCCTGGAAGCAATTTCCAGGCCTCAGGGTAGGATGGATGAGCCCAAATGGAGCCTGGTGTCCTTGTAGATTCAGAGTTTAAAAAGATAGAGTTTGAAGAGGACAACATGCTGGAATTTGTGAGTCAGAATACTTAAGAGGAGGAGGAAGCTACAGAGGGAGAGGCTTTTCTTTAGAAAATAGGCAGACTGATTCTAAAAATCCAAAGGACATAGACTATGCTTATTAACACTGAAATTAATGGCAAAAACTGCAATTGCTTTTGCACCAACCTAAAAGCAGTAGAAGTAAAAGTCAAAGTTAGCACATTCTCTGAATTAAGAATTTAACAACACTACAGTAATCAAGACATGGTCATAATAGTCTTAAATATGCAAATCAAACAGAATAGGGAGTTTACAAATATAACCAGTCCATAAATAAATATGAACAATGATTTTGTTAAAAGTGTGAAAATAAGTATGCATAAAGTATAGCCATCTCAACAAATGTCATGGAAGAACTGAATACCTACACAAGAAAGGAAAAAAGAACCTCAGCATAACTGTAAACTTCCAAAAGACTAGAGACCTAACTGGGAAAGCTAAAACAATACAACTAGAACAAAGCAGAGAAAATCATTATAATCTTGGCATAAGCAAAGACTGATCAGGATATATAAAGCTAAATTCACTTAAAATATTAAAAAATGAGCTTCATTAAATTAAAAACATTTACTTTTCAAAAGAAATTATTTAAAAATTAGAAGACAGGCCACAAACTGGGAAAAATATTTACAAAACAACGATCTGATAACTGTCTTGTGTCTAGAATACACAGAAAACATACAAGTCAATAAGAGGAAGAAATATAAAAGTAGGCTGAAGATTTGAGCACACGTTTCATCAAAGAAGATATAAAAATTACAACACAAGAAAAGAAATTCAACATCATAAGTAATTAGGTATATGCAAATTGAAATCACAGTAAAATTTCTATTTCTCATCTGTTGTAATAGTGCAATATTTAAGAAATCACTGCCTGACCCAATATGATGAAACTTTTCTTCTCTGTTTTATTCTCAAAGTTTTATATTTTAAGGTTTACATTTAGGTCTATGCTTCATGTTGAGTTAATTTTTATATATGGCGTGGAGTATAGATTGAAGCTTTTATTTTTCACAGTAGCCAATTGTTCCAGCACCATCTCTTATCTCCTTTTGCCATTGAATTGATTGTGCATTTTATTTTGCTAAAAATCAGTTGTTTATACATGTGTAGTTCTATTTCTGGAATTTCTATTGTATTCCATAGATCTATTTTTTTTTGATGCCATTAGCAGACAATCTTGACTATTATAGCTTCATAATCATTCTTGAGAACAAATGTTAGTTTTTTTCAATTATTTTATTATTTTCAATAGTTGCTTTGATTACTGTTGGTCATTTCTACCTAAATTTTAAAATCAGTTTACTTTTCCCAAAAAATAGCTTGCTGAGATCTGATTGTAATTAATGTGACATAGAAATTAAGTTGGGGTGATTTACATATTAAAATACTGAGTTCTCTCACCTGTATGCAAGTTTACCAATTTATTTAGGTTTTTAAAATTTCTACCAACATTGTTTTGTGAATTTGTTTGATATAGGTCCAGTATATCTGTTTTAGGATTTGTCCCTATCCTCTTCACACCCTTTTGGTTTGCATGGGATATCATCAATCTAGACATCCAAACCAAATTTTATTGGGGGTCCATCCTGTTTCTGTGGAGTGGTCACAACTGCAGGGAACATGACCATTGCCTTGAGGCAAAATATTGAAAAGAGTGTTACCCTTCTCACTCAGTCAGAAAGATCTTGAGTAAGAATGTCAATTGGCCTGGCTTGTTTTGTATGCCCAACTCTGGCTGTCAGGAGTGCTTTTGGCAATAAAACAGAAGAGAACCTCACAATAGTGGCTTAAACAATTGGATAATATTTTTTCCTATGACAAAACCAAAGGTAGACAGTTTGTGGCCAGAAAAGTGACTGAAGGACCCAGGCGCTTTCCATCTTCTTGAACCAACATCTTTAGTGTTGACTTATGCCCTCGGGCTTATTACTTCATGGTTATAGAATGGGTGCTGTGCCTCTAGGTATTACATCTGAATTTCAGGCTGGAGAGAGAACAAATGGGCAAAAGGACAAGCCAACTGAGTCCGTTCTTTATTATCAGGGAAGTAAAATCTTTCCCAGAAATCCTATTCAGCAAACTTTCACTTACATCTTATAGACTAGAAATGGACCACATGGCTACTCTTATCCACAGAAGAGTCTGAGACATCAATTATTTTGTCTTTTTCAGTCTCTGTGATAGAGTCAAGTAGGGGAAAATGTGATTATATTTGAGTATTGGGTGAGCCAAACTACAATGGCTGCCACACTGACTGATATTATGACAGGAGAATAGGAAAGTGTTATTGTCCCAGCCTGAGTTATGGGTCTGTCTCTGTGGTCAGGGAAGATCTCCTATTTTCACAAAAGAAGGTTAGGGCATGACTAAATTGATAGAAAAAGTTATCAAGACACACAGAATTAAGACAAATCTCTGGAATCTCTCTCTTATTATAATGATATAGCCTGGGCAACATAGTGAGGTCCTTATCGCTACAAAAAAGAAAAAAAGTTAGCTGGATTGGGTGGTACATGCTTGTAGTCCCAGCTACTTGGAAGGCTGAGGTGGGAGAATCACTTGAGCCCAGGAGGTTGAGGATGCAGTGAGCTGTGACTGCACTACTGCACTCTAGCCTGAGCTACAAAGTGAGACCCTGTCTCAGAAAACACACAAACAACCAACCGAAAGATAATGACAATCAGTTTGAATTTTCAGGACTGTTTTCCTATATTTAAATTGAATTAGCGATAGAGTTAAAAATGACATCTCTTATCCACTCCTAAGGCCTACTGATGTTTCTCTAGAGAAAATGTACTGTGTATGGAAAACTGAAGAGCAAAGTAAGAAGTCAAAGCAAGTCCTGTGTTCAAATCCTAGCATTCCTAGTACCTGAATTTGTCATCATTGGTAAGCTACTTAAATCTTAGGAGCCTCAGTTTCCACTAGTATAAAATGGGGATAACTATACCCAATGCCTGTAGTATTTGGGGAGATTCAGTGAGGTAATTGATATACAGCATCAAGTTTCTGCTTGACACTTAAAAATGTCAATTTTCTTCCCTGTTGCTTCTTAATTTTTATCCTTTTATTTCTGCTGACTAGATTTAAAGCATCTCTCAAGCTCCTATTTGTGCTCTTCCCCAAAGGACTCCTTAAATGTCAAGTTAAGTCCAGATTTTCAGAAGTTTGCATAATGTTTGTGAAGGAGCCATGGAAACATATATGTCTGGCCAAATGACCTTAACCTTCCCAGGTCTAACCAAACTATAGTTTAGAACTTCTCAGCATGGCTGTTTTCAGGAGACAAACTGCTTCATGATTTTGAGACTTACTTGCTCATATTATAGGTCAGCTTCATGATATTTCTTCAGAAAAGCCTCCCCTAGTCAATTTATACATTTTATACTCATATTAACAGGTACCTCTCTTTTCTAGCACTCATGACAATTCTAATTTTGCATCTGTGGGACTGTTTTTAAATTATGATCTGTCTTCCTTAAAGAAGGAACAGTATTTTCTTCTGCTTACCACTGTGTCCTATGTGCCATGGCCAGAGAAAAGAGACAACATTCCAGAAGAAATAAAATACCTTTCTTGAGTTTTCCCTGAAACCTGTCTGTACCCCTCCCCTTTCCACAGTTTGTGTTATCAACATTCACCTGCCTTCTAGGAGTTAGGAAGCTGCATTTGTGTCCAAGATAACAAAATTAGGTTTCTCTACCACTATCAACTTAAGGACTTCCTTCCAAACATTTACTCCTTTAAATTTTTCATTCACTTGCTGAAATAATTTACTCCTTTATTTTTTCATTCACTTGCTGAAATAATTTTAAGGAAGAAAATATCTCATGCAGCTCTCATTTTTATTTTTATAAATGACAGGTTCCGTTTTACAAAAGTGGGGATTGGGTTAAGAGGCTCTAAAAATGCATTTCCACTTAAGCTGATGCACTCTAGAACAATGTGCAGCTGAATGGACATTTCCTGTCCTACAACCACAGAAGAATGGGAAAGCAAGCTAATGATTGCCTGTTGGGGCCTGGGATTCAGAGTTTAGCCTTGTAAGAGCTGTGCTAAGAGGTTTCTGTACTGTCTACCACCTCCTATTTGGAAACCCATTTGACTTTTTCCATTAGTGTTTTTCTTCTTTTTGAAGTGTTGTAATTCAGCCTCAGTGTGTGGTCTGGCTTCGTTCTCACTAGAGCAGAGACTGGAAGAATTGAGCCAAACTGTGGTGGGCCAATGATAAAAATTGCTTCTATTTTCCATTTTAACAATTGTTTTGACTTTAACAAGTTTGAGGCTGGAACTTTTTGGTTGGGAGAACGGAGTTTTGAATATCAATGAATAAAAAATAAATAAAAGTAAAGGGATGCATCTATAGGACATGGTGCACAAGAGGAAAAATAATTTTCTATCACAACATTACCCCAATTTGTTTAATTTTAATTTTTTAAAGAAACTACTTCTATGTCATTTGTCAAGAGTCATCAAGTTGGTATGCACTACCACTGTGCCACCACAAACCCACTTTCTCTGCTTTATAGTACCATACTTCCTTTAAGATTCTAATTTGGGTTTCAATTCATGTCTTTCCATAAGTCAGCTCACTTTTGAACCTGAACCAACTCCCTGACAACACATTTTGAATGAGTTAATGGGGGAAATGTCCACATTTAAGACCTCATGTTATATTCATTGCCTTTCTGGTTACCCATAATTGAATGATTATAGAAGAGAAATCTATTCTAGAGCACAGAGTGTGATGCTTCTCTCACTCTGTTGAAAGTTATGTTCATAATATAAATTATGTCATAAATGATGTCACAAATTCAGGAACAAACGTGGCTACAAATTGATATTCAACATGACACTATCAAATTAATGTTGAAACGTTATACAAACCATTTACTTTTTACTGCCTCAACTTTTTTCTTTTTCTTTTTCTTTTTTTTTTTTTTTTGAGACAGAGCTTCGCTCTTGTTGCTCAGGCAGGAGCACAATGGCGAGATCTCGGCTCACCGCGACGTCTGCCTCCCGGGTTCAAGCGATTCTCCTGCCTCAGTCCCCCGAGTACCTGGGATTACAGGCATGCACCACCACGCCCGGCTTTTTTTTTTTTTTTTTTTTTTTTTGTATTTTTAGTAGAGACGGGGTTTCTCCATGTTGGTCAGGCAGGTTTTGAACTCCTGACCTCAGGTGATCCTCCTGTCTTGGTCTCCCAAAGTGCTGGGATTACAATCGTGAGCTATCTCTGCTAAATGAGATAATGAAGCCTGTCTCCACTTATGTTGAAGAATTAAGGAGTTATTTTTACTTATTTTTTCTTTTTTTGTTTCTTTTGTTTGAGACGGAGTCTCGCTCTATTGGCAGGCTGGCGAGCAGTGGCGCGATCTCGGTTCACTGCAACCTCCGCCTCCCGGATTCAAGCAATTCTCCTGCCTCAGCCTCCTGAGTAGCTGGGACTACAGGTGCGTGCCATCACGGCTGCCTAATTTTTGTATTTTCAGTAGACACGGGGTTTCAGCATGTTGGCCTGGACGGTCTCGATTTCCTGACCTCGTGATCCGCCCACCTCGGCCTCCCAAAGTGCTGGGATTACAGGGGTGAGCCACCGCGTCCGGCCAGGAGTTATTTTTAATAAAGTGATTCTAAAGTCATCTGGCCCCCAGATGCACTGCTTTTTAGAATAAGGTTAGACATAGATAAATAATGAGCTTTATTGATTATTTACCATATAGCTCAGTATTCAATGTCGGCTGAATTTAGAAGTTATAAAGCACTAGCACATCTTATCGTTTTGTAAAAGTAATTTGCCCACAACTCACATTCACCCTATTTTTAAAATTAATTATAACCACAGATTCTGAGGTTGTGCCTTCTTCCTGTATCATTGCTATATTACTCTGTCTCTCAGGATTTTGGTTTCATTCACTCTGAACTAATGCTATGAATTAGAAGTTTTTCTTTTTGTCAAACATTATTGCAAGTGTCTACACAATTTGTTCATTTATTTATATATTCAATACATATTTACTGAACACACTGTATGTGCAAAACTTGGAGATACACCAAAAATAAGAAACACAAAATCCCTGCCCTTGGGCAGCTTATTTTTAGGTAAGAGTGGGTGAAGCTATGAAGAAAAACAAAAGTGAATATTGGACAGGGAGTGACAAGATGGATAATGACCTCTCTATGGAGGCAACATTTGAAGAAAGACTGAAAATATATGAAGAGTCAAGCACTGTGAAGACCTGGGAGAGCATTCCAGGCAGAGAGAAGAATAAGACTAGACTGAGAGGGAGGGAGGGGAGAGAGGTAAAGAATAGAACCCCAGGGAACTGGGACAGAGCTAGATCCGCAAGACCTGTGGCACATGGCAAGTCATTAGGATTTTTTTGCTGAGTGTGATGCCCTTAGAATTAAAGTAAACTTTTGTGGTGTTAGTCTCTAGCATTATAAAGGCCTAATTCTTGGAAGGTTTTCATTGTGCAAGGCATTGGGCTCAATGTTTGAGAAAATAAAGAATACAGTTAGAAGCTTGACTTCCTGAATCTAACAGAGTATTTGAGTAGATGAATCACATACAGATAACGAAGCATTTTACATTGGGGAGCTGTGCCTGTCAAATTAATGATATGGACAACAAACCCATATTTCTTCTCTTTAAAGAGCTTATACGTTATGAGGTAGATAAAATGGTCATGGGTAAAGAAAATGTATAACAGCATAATGTGATACAATTTCTACCTAAAAGTATTTAGAAAATAAGCACATAAGTGACTGTTAGAGCAGTAAGGTAAGGTGATGCCTGTTGGAGGAAAGAAGGCTTGAGGTGGAGCCTTGAGCAATAAGCATTTACATTAACATTCCATTGCAACTGAATTTCATGTGTGGGGTGTGAAGAAGAAATAAATTATCACCTCTTTAATAAAAATTCGATTGACCTAGCACCATTTACTGAAAAGATAACCCTTTCCTTGTTGCATCTTCTCAGTTTTGTTGAGGTACAGTTGAAAATTAAAATTTGTGTATATATTTGCACATTGTGAAATACTCACAATCAAGCCAAGTAATATATAGTTTCTCAAAAGCAATTTTGGAATTGTTCAAATCTCACAGTTGTCTTTTTTCAAAAACAATTTTGTTGTAAATCAGAGATTAGAGGATTCAATATTATTAAGATATCTGTTCTTCCTGTATTTCTTACCATGATATTTTCCTCCCTTTGATATATTTTCTTTGATTTCACTTGTAGTATTTTCTAGATTTCTATGTAGCAGTATTACAATTTTTATTAGACTTATTCCTAGGTATGTGGTGACTTTCAAACTATTGTAAATTGATTTAGCTTTCAACTTTCATTTATAAATGTTTGTTGCTAATATAGGAATGTAATTAACTCATATAGAAATTATACTTGGAAACACTGCTATTTTTATTAATTCTATTAATTTATCTCTATATATGTCGTTTTCAGTCCTTTCTTTGTGCTTCATTACAAATTATTTTCTACTAATCTATAGGCCTGTCTTCTGCAGTTTCTAAGGTGCCATTAGATTAATCCTTTAATTCTTAATTTCTTTTTTAAGAGTTGATGTTTAGGAAATTTTCAAATTGTACTCTATCTTATTATATATATTAAACTCAGTTATTTTAAATCTATGTGTATCTCCAACAAAATTTAGATTACTTGGACACCTGTTCCTATATGTTTTCTCTTTGGGTTTGGTTAATGACTGTGTTTATTGACATGTTTTGTAAGTTTTTATTAAATGCTGGACAGTATGTGGGATAAAATGTAGAATATTTAGATGACATCTTCCTCCAAAGACAATTTCATGTGTTTTGTTTTTTCCAGTCCCAAGTACAGACAAATCATTTTCATCTAGGCAAAACTGGCCTATTTTTAGTTTGTTCTCAGTCATTTCTATGCAATGTTTATAGAAATCTCAACTAAAAAAGAGCTTTGGTGCTTAGGATCATTCTTATTTGGGGTATCTGAATACTACTTTTTTGTCTTTCTAGCACAATAAAAGTTTCAAAATCATTGCTAAGCTATTTTTTTAGTTTCTAATCTCAGTGTTTTAGAGTTGGTAAATGCCAAGAGTAGAAACTGTGTAAAATGTCAAAGTCACTTTTCTGAAGTTTGCTGATTTGGGCCCCTCACATTTTTAGACTTGCTGCATGATCAGTTTCTATGCTTAGAGCTAATAATTGGTTGCTAATGCAAAAAAGTGAATGCAAATGAACATTCATCCTAATGTACTTCCATTCTCTTCAGGAACTCAGTTCCTCAATTTCTTGTTGACTTAGTTAATCTCCAATAATTTTAAGTAGTTGTTACTGCTTCATTTGTTTTATGCAACTTTTATAGTTGATCTCATTGAAAGTATTTGTATTATGCCAAATACTGCACTGCAGAAAGGAATCCAGAGTAATAAATACAGTATGAAGTAAATGAAACAATGCTGAAGAGAAAAATTGAAAAAGGAAAATCTATACATTATTATGCAATTTTTGCCTATTTAATGTAATTTTATAGTTCAAATGCATGACATATAAGAAATTTTATGATCTGACTCTAAACTCTTCTCCGGTACTATTTCCCACCATATTTCCTAAACCAAACTGAACTTTTCAAGGTTTCAAAAATAGTTTATGCATTGCCTCAAATCTTCATTTTTGCATGCTGTTTTATATGCATACAACTAAGC
The DNA here is from genome assembly GCF_003255815.1 of Theropithecus gelada. Taxonomy (NCBI): domain Eukaryota; kingdom Metazoa; phylum Chordata; class Mammalia; order Primates; family Cercopithecidae; genus Theropithecus; species Theropithecus gelada. The sequence goes on from NC_037670.1 coordinate 96,970,521, forward strand.
TTCTCAACTGAATATTTGCATGCAACCAGTGGACTAAATGTGTGATATTAATTCCACAGTTCACAGGGTAGCTGGTCAGAGCCAGGGTGGCCAGATAACACAAGAAAGTTGCTTCCAGTTGAGAATCACTTTATTTCCAAAAGTGTGCCATAAAAATATTAATATATGTGCCATGATATAAACAAATTTGAAAGCAGTGGCCAAGAATATCTGATCCCCATATACAATCAACTTTTGTTCCGTGAAAGATTTTGCTCATTATTTAAGACACTCCTCAGGTGTAATCTTCTTTTAACTCACTTTATTCATTTCTATAACAATTTAATTTTGTAATTTTGTAGTTTTTGATATTGTACCAAATATATGGGTCTTGAAGTTAGAAAAACTAAATTTGAATCCTACATAAGGACCTGTGATCCTTGGTAAGTTTTCTCTGAGTGTCAATTGTCACATCAGGAAAATGAGGGAAATACTAACTATACTATTTTACAAATATTTACTGAATGCATATTTTATACTAACCACTGAAGTGGGTATCAGATTAAAAGAGAAAATGTCTATGAACGTGTAGCAACAGCACAGGAAATGACATATTATAGTAACTTAATTTTTAATTTTTTTATTACTTTTTATTTATTTTATTATTTTTTATTTATTACTTTTATTATTTTAAGATTAATACATTAGATTAATAACAGTTGATGAAGGAGTAGGACCAATTCATGGAAATTCTGAATGTTAGAGCCTGAGTAAATACACAAATTGTATCTTGCAACATTAGGCCCTCTCAGCTCTTATTGTTGTATAGGTGAGTTGTAAAGAATCTTCTTTGACATCCATTGCTCATAAGATTTATTAATATAAGTAGAGTATCATATTCGTATTGTTTGCTTGTTAATTCATGATTATATTTATTGCAGTGGTTCATTCATTCTATAGTGTAGGTTGTCAAGAATATAGGCCCTGAGTCAGGCAGACCTGGAGGTTGAATCCTGTCTCTACCATTAACTATTATAGCTCTTCATTACATGTTTATAATATATTCATTGGCTAATGAACCAACCTGGGCTCAGGCTTCCTCATCTATAAATCCTGGTGTGATGTTATATGCTTCATAGGATTTTTGTGACAATAGAAGGAGATTCTACATGTAAAACAACATGGCATGGAGCAGTCAGTGTTCAATAACTGCTGTCTATTGTTATCATTTGAACCTTAGGCTCTTTTTTTCAGGGTCCTAATATATTAGCCAAGGAGCAATTTAATATATTTCCATCTTCCATTTCCATTTTCTAAAACCCTCAATCCCAGGTGAGGGTGCTGGAAAAGGTTTTCTTTCTTAAACGAATTTACGCAGACCAGTTATTCCACATAAATCAAGTACCCCCTTGAGGTTCCCCGGTTTTAAAAGCATGGGAATGTGGGTAGTCTTGGCTTCACTGTCTTTGTCCGGTGTGTAGGATGTCCTGGCAGTCCATCCACTTGAGCTGAAATTTGGCCTTGGGGCTGGGTTCTGTTCACTTCCTCCTAACTAGGCTTTCAGGCCAGGAAAATGTTGTAATAGAGTTTCTTCTCTCCAGAAAATCCCTAGAGATTCTTCCTCTTGGACTTGAGGGTAGACATTCAAATACTGCCTTCCTTGGATGTTTTTTAGTTTAGCTGAGGATTAAATTTTTCAAATTGTCTGCCTTAATAAGTATGTCCAACCCTTCTATTCATTCCTTATTTGAACCCAAGGTCAGGGGGCTGTTTATGTTTTAGCCTCTTCCAGAAACCCATATTCTTTTCCTTTGTAACATTTTAACCCACTTTCTTTCTTTTTTTTAAGTAGTAGGATTTTTAGTTGCTTGCTGACTTTTCCGTTTATACCTTTAATCTTCTTTTATTTTATATTTTATTATGTGCACTAGGGCACAATGAGGTTACTTTTATAATAACATTAAAGGCAGAGAAAAAAATAGTTTGGATCAATAACAAAATATTCAGGAAATGGACATGGAAAAGACCCATTTTTAAGTTTAGCTGGTAAAAACATAAGCTCTTTAGGGAAGGAGAAAGTGCTTCCAAAGGACAACCCTTGTAAAAGAAGAGACTCCCATGGCCCTGATTCACAGTCTATTTATTTTAGACTTGTGTTTCTGAGTGCAGTGTGAAAAATGAAAGAAGTCATATAGCTCAATTTATTGTTGAGGCCCACAGGTCATGGAGCAGAAATTTATAAACATACCGAGGGATATATGTAATGGCACAAATGACTGCACTGCTTTTCAAAGAGTAACCCACACAAAGCACCATTGCTTATAAATACTTCACTCATTGATATGATTTGGTTCTATATCCCCTCCTAAATCTCACCTTGAATTGTAATAATCTCCATGTGTCAAGGGTGGGACCAGGTGGAGATAACTGAGACATGGGGACAGTTTCCCGCATGCTATTCTCATGATAGGGAGGGAGTTCTTAGGAGATCTGATGGGTTTATAAGGGGCTTCCCCCTTCACTGGGCACTCATTCTCTCTCCTGCCACCCCGTGAAGAGGTACCTTCCACCATGATTGTACGTGTCCTGAGGCTTTCCCAGCCATGTGGAACTGTGAGTCAGTTAAACTTCTTTTCTTTAGGAATCACCCAGTCTCGGGTATTTCTTCATAGCAGTGTGAGAATGGACTAAGACACTCAACTATCTAGAATTTGTTGTTTTCCGATTGAAGGCACAGGGAAGGGTGCGGTATGTGCAAAGGATTACCCCAGAAACACGGAGATGACCCTGTAAGATCTTCATAGTATTCCTAAGAAACTTCATTAAAAGCACTACAGTTGATGACTGCAGAGGAGAGTATGTCTCTCTTTAGCTAAGAGTTGCATGCTAAAATTCAATCTATATAACCTAACGGTATTTTTTTTTCTCCCTTTTATAGAAAAAAAATCTAATATGCTATTTCAGTCATCTACACAGACACTGGTTCTAATGAATAATGCAGTGAGACCTGAATTCCCTAAAGAGTAGTCAGTGCCTTCTGGAATTAGGGTTTCTGAAGGGTCTTGGATGGACATCCACATCACCTTAGAGTATGAAATTGGCAAGTTTCACTGTCAATTCCTCTCTCTGTATTTCCATCCACCCTTCCAATTACTACATCCTATAACAGATGTAGCACATAGTCCATTCTTACAGAACATATGAAAATAATTAGTTAATTAAATTAGACTGACCCCTGTCCAGGGAAGTGGAGGATACATCTGCAGGAAGCTGTAGATCTAGCTTTGCCCTCCACCCCTATGCTCCCCTTCCACCTTCTCTTCTCCCTGTAATGTACATAAAGGAAGGCCTGATTTGTCACTTGGGATGGTTACTGGACCCTTCTAAAATGTTCTTAGGTGAGGTTTTATATTCTCTGAAGTTTGACATTTCCTGAATTTTTATTAATTCTGATGACTGGGAAATTATCACCTAGTGAAATTTGTAAAATCAAAGTAGTCATGGGCCTCTCTTAAATACCATCTTTAAAATGCTGGTGGAGCCTGGCAAGCTAATTGGCTTTTTTATGTATTCCTTCTTGCAGAACAATTGCAATTCAATACTGAGAGGATTTCCAGAAGAATTTCATCAAATAACAAGTGTGTTATTCAGAGATCCATAATGATATGTTCAGACCCAAGTTCAGACACTTCTTTGGAATGATTGTAGCAGAAAAGAAATTCAAAACAGACAGTAAGAATTTTTATAATTTTTAGTAATAGTACTATAAATAGTTTGTTGGGTGGTAAATAGTACTTTCTTTATTGTTTCCAACGTTTTGACTAATAAAATTTAAGAATGCCATATTTAAACATATTATAAATGCTGTTACTACTGAAATATATTTATATTGACCATGTTGTTGACAGATAGCAATGTTTACTTTGATCTGGGTAAAGAAAGCTAAGCTCATATATTTTTAAATTTTCTATATTTTTGTGGGTATATAGTAGGTGTATATATTTATGAGTTACATAAGATATTTTGATAGAAGCATGCAATGCATGATAATAACATAAGGGTAAATGGGGTATCCATCACCTGAAGGATTTATCCTTTGTGTTACAAACAATTCAATTATACTCCTTTTGTTATTTTAAAATGTACAATTAAATCGCTTTTGACTGTAGTCACCCTGTTGTGCTAGCAAATAATACATCTTATTCATTCTTTCTAATTATTTTTTGTATTAATTAACCATCTGTGCTTCCTCCAGTCCCCCACTACCCTGCCCAGCCTCTGGTAATCGTCCTTCTACTCTCTATGTTCATGAGTTGAATTATTTTCATTATTAGCTTCCACAAATAAGTGAGAATGTGTGGAGCTTGTCTTTCTGTGCTGGACTTATATTACCTAATATAATGACCTCCAGTTCCATCCATGTTGTTGCAAATAACAGGATCTCATTCATTTTTATGACTGAAAAGTACTCTATTGTGTATATGTACACATTTCCTTTATCAATTCATCTGGTGATTGACATGTAGCTTGCTTTCAACTTTTGGCTATTATGAATAGTACTGCAATAAACAGTGCAGTGCAGATAGCTCTTTGATATACTGAATTTCTTTATTTGGAGCATATAGCTAAAGTGGGATTGCTAGATCAAATGGTAGCTCTATTTTCAGTTTTTTGACGAACTTCCAAAGTGTTTTCCATAGTGGTTATACCGATTTGCATTCCCACCAACAGTGTAGGAGGGTTCCCCTTTCACCATATCCTTGTCAACATTTGTTAGTGCCTGAAATTGAGATAAAAGCCATTATAAATGGGGTGAGATGATGCATCTCAATGTAGTTTTGAATTGTATTTCTCTGATGATTAATGATATTGAGCACCTTTTTATATACCTGTTTGCCATTTGTATGTCTTCTTTTGAGAAGTATCTATTTAGATTTTTGCCCATTTTTAAAATCAAATAATTAGATTTTTTTTTCCTATAGTGTTATTTGAGTTCCTTGTATATTCTGGTTATTAATTTGTTAGATGGGTAGTTTGAATATATTTTCTCCCATTCTGTGGACTGCCTGTTCACTTTGTCAATTGGTTCCTTTCCTGTGCAGAAGCTTTTAAGTTGATGTGATTATATTTGTCCATTTTTGCTTTGATTGTCTGTGTTTGTGGGGTATTACTCAAGAAATATTTACCCAGTCCAATGCCCTGCACAGTTTCCCTTATGTTTGCTTTTAGTAGTTTTATAATTTGAGGTCTTGCATTTAGATCTTTAATCCACTTTGATTTTTTTTTTTTTTTTGTATATGATGAGAGATAGAGTTCTAGTTTCATTCTTTTGCATATGGATATTCAGTTTTCCCAGAACAATGTATTGAAGAGACTTCTCTTTCTCCAGTGTAGATTCTTGCACCTTTGTCAAAAATGAGTTTACTGTCTATGGATTTATCTCCGGGTTCCCTTTTTCTGTTCCACTTATCTATGTGTCTGTTTTTATGCCATTACTATGTCGTTTTGGCTACTATGGCTCCATAGTATAAAGTCAGGTAATGTGATTCCTCCAGTTTCATTCTTTTTGCTTAAGAGAGCTTTGGCTGTTCTGGGTCTTTTGTGTTTCTATGTAAATTTTACGGCTACTTTTTATATTTCTGTGAGGAATGTCATTGATATTTTGATAAGGATTGCAATAAATCTGTAGCTTGCTTTTGGTAGTGTGGAGATTTTGGTAGTATTGATTCTTTCTATCCATGAATATAGATTGTCTTTCCATTTTTGTGTGTCCTCTTTAATTTCTTGCATGAGTATTTTATAGTTTTCATTGTACAGATCCCTCACCCCTTTGGTTAAGTTAATTCCTAGGTATTTCATTTTATTTGTAGCTATTGTAGATGGGATTACTTTCTTAATTCCTTTCTGAGAGTGTTCGGTGTTGGCATACAGAAATGATACTGATTTTTGTATGTTAATTTTATATCCTGCAACTTTACTGAATTTGTTTATCAGTTCTAATGGTCTCTTTGTGAAGTCTTCAGGTTTTTCCAAATACAAAATCATATTATCTGCAAACAAATATAGTTTGAATTCTTTCATTCCAATATGGATGCCCTTTAATTCTTTCTCTTTTCTGATTGCTCTAGCTAGGATTTCCAGTACTATGTTGAATAACAGGAATGAAATTAGGCATCCTTGTTGCATTGCAGATCTTAGAGAAAAGGGTTTCAGTTTTTTCCCATTCAGTATGATATTAGCTGTGGTTCTGTTGTATACAGCTTTTATTGTGTTGAGTTATTTTCCTTCTATACACAGTTTTTTGAGGGTTTTTATTGTGAAGCGATGTTAAATTTTATCAAATGGGTTTTCAGAATCAATTGATATGATCATGTGGTTTTTATCCTTCATTCTGTTAATATGATGTATCACATTGATTGATTTGCTTATGTTGAACCATCCTTTCTTCCCAGGAATAAACTGCACTTTGTAATGATGAGTAATCTTTCTAATATATTGCTAAATTTGATTTGCCAGTGTTTTGTTGAGGATTTTGTATCAATATTCATAAGAGATTTTGTCCTATAATTTTCTTTTTGATGTATCTTTATCTGGGTTTGGTATCAGGGTAATATTGGCCTCATAGAATGGGTTTGGAAGTATTCTCTTCTCCTCTGTCTTTTTTGAAATAGTTTGAGTTGTTATTAGTATTAGTTCTTCCTTAAATGTTTGGTAGAATTCAGCAGTGAAGGCATTGGGTCCTGAGATTTTTTTCCCTGGAAGAATTTTTATTATGGCTTTTATCTCATTACCTGTTATTGGTATGTTCAAGTTTTGAATTTATTTGTGGTTCAATCTTGGTAGATTTAAGTCTAGGAATTTGCCCAGTTGTAGATTTTTCAATTAATTGGCATATAGTTGCTTATAATAGCCACTAATGATCCTTTGAATTTTAGTGGTATCAGTTATAATTTCTCATTTTTAATCGTTGATTTTATTTATTTAGGTATTTATTTTTTTCCTTAATCTGGCTAAAAGTTTCACAATTGTTTATCTTTTCAAAATAACAACTTTTTGGTTCATTGTTCTTTTGTATTGTTTTCTTCAAGTTCATTTATTTTTGCTCTGATATTTATTATTCATTTTCTTCTACTAATTTTGGGTTTTGTTTGTGCTTGCTTTTTTAAATTCTTTAAAGTACATAGATTGTTTGTTTGAAGTATTACTTCTTTTTTTTAATCTAGGCACTTGGAGCTATAAACTTCCCTCTTAGGTTCTGCTTTTGCTGTGTCCTATAGATTTTGGTATGTTGTGTTTCCGTTATTATTTGTTTCCAAAAATTTTTAATTTCCTTCTTAATTTCCTCATGGACCCAGTGGTCTTTCAGGAGCATATTGTTTAATTTCCATGTGTTTCTATAGTTTCCAAAAGTTCTCTTGTTATTTATTTCTAGTTTTATTCCATTGTTTTCGGAGAAGAAGATTCTTGATATTATTTCATTTATTTTGAATGTTTTAAGACTTGTTTTGTGACCTAACATATCATCTATCCTTGAGAATGGTCTGTGTGCTGAAGAAAAAATGTATAATCTGCAGTCATTAGATAAAATGTTCTGCTAACATGTATCAGGCCCATTTGTTCTATAGTGTGATTAAGTCCCATTTTTCTTTGTTGATTTTCTGTCTGAATGGTCTGTCCAATGCTGAAAGTGGGTTGTTAAAGTCTCCAGTTGTTATCATATTGGAGTCTATTGCTCTCCTTATCTTTAATAATATTTGCTTTGTAAATCTGGGTGCTCCAGTGTTCAGTGGATATATATTTAACCCTTTTCCTATCTGCCTCAAGAATACTTGCCAGCAGAGTTTGTGGTTCCCAAGTTTACCCCAAGATAACTTGGACATGAAATTATCTCGCTTTTGCTATTTTTGTATTGCTCTAGTAGATCAACATTGGACACAAGACATCATTTTATTTGTAGCATTCTGTTTTTAGTAGCGTGATATGGTGTGGCTTTGTGTCCCCACCCAAATCTCATCTTGAATTGTTATCCCCATATTCCCCATCTGTTAAGGGAAGGACCCAGTGGGAGGCAATTGGATCATGGGGGCAGTTTCCTCCATGCTGTTCTGGTGAAAGTGAGTGAGTCCTCATTAGATCTGATGGTTTTATAAGTGTCTGGCATTTCTCCTGCTCACTCTTCTCTCTCCTGCTGCCATATGAAGAAAGCCTTGCTTCCCTTTAACCTTCTGCCATGATTGTAAGTCTCCCGAGACCTCCCAATACATGTGGAGCTGTGAGTCAACTAAACTTCTTTCCTTTATAAATTACCCAGTCTCAGGTATTTCTTTATAGCAGTGTGAGAATGAAATAATACATAGTGGTATTTCCATTTACAAAATATAGTAATTCTTGATTACTGAAAATGTCAGACCTTGGAAAATGTGACATTTCATGTAATGTTAACATCATTCTTGAACAGTTGTTGACAAAGATTCATTTGATAAATCTTATTTTTTCCAAAAGGAATGATTCTGATGATTCTGATGTTAGTTCTGTTTAGAAATAACTCCAAAAGTAATTTTTATATTTTATTTTTACATTGAAAATCAGTCAGATTTGCTTCAGCCTCAAAGAGTGTATTTATGTAAAATTACATGAGTGCTGGCAATGAGCTGCACTTTTTTTTTCTAAATAGGAATAGGGTTAAAATTATTATATCTTCTTGCTGAATTAATTCTTTTATCATTATATAGTGACCTTCTTTGTATCTTCTTATAGTCTTTGTCTTGGAATCTATTTTGTCTGATATAATTATAGCTACTTCTACTCTATTTTGGTTTCCACTGGGATGAAATATCTTCTTCCATTTCTTTTTTTTCAGTCTATGTGTGTGTCTATAGGTCAAGTATATTTCTTATTGGCCCGAGATCACTGGGTCTTGGTGGTTGTTGTTGTTTAATCCATTCAGCCACTCTATGTCTTTTGACAGGACAGTTAGTTCATTTACATTCAATGTAATTATTGATAAGTAGGACCTACTCATGCCATTTTGTTATTTGTTTTCTGGTTGTTTTGTGGTCTTCTCTCCCATCTTTCTTTCCTTCCTGTCTTTTTTTTTTTTTTTTTTTTTCAGTGAAGGCGATTTTCTCTGGTGATATTTCATTACTTGCTTTTTACATTTTGTGTATCCATTGTATGGTTTTTGACTTGAGGATACCATGAGGTTTGCAAATACTATCCTATAACTCATTATCTTAAGCTGATAATGATTTAACATTGATTGCATAATCATATAAACAAACTAAGAAAAAACAAAATTAATAGAAATTCTACACCTTAACTTCATCTCCCTGCTTTTTAACTTTTTGTTGTTTCCATTTATATCTTGTTGTCCTGTCTTAGGTCTCAAAAAGTTGTTTTAGTTTTTATTTCTGATTGCTTTATTTTTTAGCCTTTCTATTTAAGATAAGAACAGTTTACACCCCATAGCTATAATATTGTAGTATTCTAAATTTCTCTGTGTGCTTATCATTAGCAGTGAGTTTTGTACCTTCAGATGATTTCTTATTGCTCATTAATGTCCTTTTCTTTCTAACTGAAGTACACCCTTTAGCATTTATTATACGTAAGGGCTGGTGTCAATAAAACTCTTAAGCTTTTGTTTTCCTGAGAAAGTTTTTATTTCTCCTTCATGTTTGAAGAATATTTTCAACAGATATACTATTCTAGGGTCAAAAAAAATTTTTTCGGCTGGATGCGGTGATTCACAACTGTAACACTAGCACTTTGGGAGGCTGAAGCTGGTGGATCACCTGAGGTCAGGAATTCGAGACTAGCCTGACCAACATGGTGAAACTCCACCTCTACTAGAAATACAAAAATTAGCTGGGCATGGTTGTGGGTGCCTGTAATCCTAGCTACTCAGGAGGTTGAGGCAGAAGAATCGTTTGAACCCAGGAGGCAGAGATTGCAGTGAGCCGAGATCATGCATTGTACTCCAGCCTGGGCAACAAGAGTGAAACTTGCCTCAAAAAAAAAAAAAAAAGAAAAGAAAAAAAAATTCCCAGCACTTTAAATATGTCACACCACTCTCTCCTGGCCTGGTGTTTTCCACTGAAAAGTCTGCTGCCAGAGGTATTGGCATTCCATTGTATGTTATCTATTCCTTTTTCTTGCTGCTTTTAGGATACTTTCTTCATCCTTGACCTTTGAGTGTTTGATTATTAGAATTTCTTGAGATAATCGTGTTTGGGTTAAATCTACTGGGTGTTCTATAACCTTCATGTACATGGATATTGATGTCTTTCTCTAGGTTTAGGAAGTTCTGAGTTATTATCCCTTTGAAAAATTGTTCTACCCCTATCTTTCTCTCTACGTCTTTAAGGCCGATAACTCTTAGATTTGCCCCTTAGAGACTATTTTCTAGATCCTGTAGACATGCTTCATTGTCTTTACTTCTTTTTTTTTTTTTTGTCTCCTCTGACTATGTATTTTCAAAAAAACCTACCTCCAAGCTCACTAATTATTTTTTCTAGTTGATTAATTGTGCTATAAAAGACTCTGATGCATTCTTCAGTATCTCAATTGCATGTTTTAACTCCAGAATTTCTACTCGATTCTTTTGAACAATTTCAATTTCTTTGTTAAATGTATTATGAATTCCTCCTCTGTATTATCATGAATGTCTTTGAGTTTCCTCAAAACAGCTATTTTGTATTCACTGTCTGGAAGGTCACATATCTCTGTTTCTCCATGATTGATCCCTGGTGCCTCATTTAGTTCATTTGGTTAGGTCATGTTTTCCTGGCTAGTCTTGATGCTTGTGGATGTTCATCTTTGTCTTGGCCTTGAAGAGTTAGGTATTTTTTGTAGTCTTTGCTGTCTGTATTTATTTGTAGCCATCCTTTTTGGTGAGGCTTTCAGGTATTCCAAAGGACTTGGGTGTTGTAATCCAAACTTTATCTGCATTAGGAGGCATCTTAAACGCAGTAACACTGTGGTTCTTTCAGACTTGTAGAGGTACTGCTTGATGGTCTTTGATAAGTTCTGGAATAATTCTCTGGATTACCAAGCAGAGTCTTTTAGTGTCTTCCCTTACTTTCTCCCAAACAAATGGATTCTCTCTCTCTCTCTGTTCTGAGCCACCTGAAGCTAAGGGTGGAGTGATACAAGTACCCCTGTGGCCACCATCACTGGGACTGCTGGGTCAGACCTGAAGCCAGCACAGCACTGACTCTTACCCAAGACCCACTGTAACCACTACTTGGCTAGCTGCTATGTTCACTCAAGGTCATGGGGCTCTACAATCCGCAGGGAGGGGGGAAGCCAGCCAGGCTAGTGTCCTTCCCTTTAGGGTGGTAAGTTCCCTCTGGCCTCAGATGATCCAGAGGTGCCATCTGGGAGCCAGGGACTGGAGTCAAAAATCTTAGAAGTCTACCTAGTGTTCTATTTTACTGCAGCTGAGCTGGCACTCAAATAATGAGTCACAGCTCTTCTCACACTTCTCTCCCTTTCCACAGGCAGGAAAGAACCCCATGGCCACCCCCACCACAGGTCCACGGAGACTACTTCCAGGGTACCACCGATGTTTCCTTATGTCTCAAGGGCTCTTTAGGCAGCTTGCGTTGAATGCTGTGTGGCCTCAGACTCACTCTTCAGGGAAGTGGGGTGCCCTCTGTCTCAGGAGAGGTCCAGAAATGCTGTCCAAGAGGGAAAGCCTGGAATCAGGAAACCCAGGAGTCTGTTTGATGTGCTATCCTCCTATAGCCAAGCTAGTACCTAAGGTGCAAGACAAAGTCCCCTTTACTTTTTCCCATGCTTTTCTCAAGCAGAATTAGTCTCGCTCCATAGCCACCACAAGTGGGAATGTGCTGAGTCTCACCTGAAGTCAGCAAGCCTCAGAGGCTCACCCAAGGCCCACGGTATACTACCTGGGTATTGCTGCTGAATATTTAGGACTTAAGGGCTCTATAGACATCATGTGATAGATGCTGCCAGGACTGGGTTCTTCCCTTCAAGGCAATGGGTTCCCTTCTGGCTCAAGGTATCTCTAGAAATGTCATCTGGGAGCTAAGGGGGCCTGGAAAGGGGAACTCCTACTGGTTCCCTATCCTACTGTGGCTGAGCTGGTATCTAAGAAGCAAGAGAAAGTCCTCTTTATTCTTCCCTCTCTTCTCCCAAGCAGAAGGAAGGGGTCATTTTTGGAGCTGTGAGCTATGACACCTGGGGTTGAGGGAGGTGTGGTGCAAGCACTCCCTCAGCCACTCTGGCTGGTATCTCAGTAGGTCACAAGCCTCCCAAGTTCACTGGCTCTGAGCAGTAAGACTCACCTACAAGTTGCAGTCCTTGTGGCCTAGACAGCCTTTTAAGCTTATTTAGAGCCCCAGAACACTTTAGCTTGTGGTGGTAAGACTTGCTGAAACTCAAATTTCAACCGCTTGCAAGGGTGATTCCCCTCTGGCTAGGGCTGTTTTAAATACACATGTCAGCTGAGTTCAGCCCAGTTTTGCTTTCTTCTGTGACAGAGGATAAATTCAATGAAGTGTCTCACAATTGCTGCACTCTCCCTCTCCCAAAGGAACAGAAACACTCTCTGTACTACATGGCCACTGCTGGGGGATGGGGGAGAAGTAGTGCCAGCTATTCAAGACTCAGTGATATAAAGTTAAAGCAAGTACTATGAGTGCTAACTGCTTTTTGCTTCTTATGAAGGTGCTTTTGTTGTGTAGATAGCCGTTAAATTGGTGTCCTTGCCAGAGGAACAATCAGTGGAACCTTCTATTCAGCCTTCTTGCTCCCTTGCTCCACTCCTCCCTAAGCTCCCTCCCTTTTTTTTTTTTTACTCCTTGAGTTATCTCTGTTACTGAAGAGCCTGGAAACTTTATAAAACCAAACTACAAGCTTAACTGTTTTCAAGTAACAAAAAACATTAATGCAGCTTTTTGTAGTGCAATGGGTATAGCACAAGCTAATGTTTTCTGTTATATGCCATGATTGGTATTAAAAATTAATAAATATGTAATTTAAAAGTATTTTTATCTTTTAAAATATATGAAGTAAATCACATATTTTACTAGACTTAATATTTTACATCTTCTGGTGTTCCATGGAAACAGTCATAAAATATTTCCTTCAAAGCACAATTTTAAGAGGTGTGAATCCCTATGTATCTTTTCAACTTTTTAAACTAGAGTGGGAATCTCTCTTTTTCCTATTTATTTTTTAAAAATTCATGCCCCTATTAAAGTCAACAAATAAACATTGTATCGAAACTATGTACTCAGCACTCTGCTCATAGGAAAATTATCAGCAATAACAAAAATTATGGCTTTCACTAGGCATACAGAATTTTGTTGGAGGGAAAATAAAAACATAAATAGACAACAACATAAAACTTCATGCCAAACTGAGTGGAAGGAAGCAGATATAGTACATTATTTCAGGTAGTATTAGAGAAATTTTGCAGAACAATTGAGGTGATAGAGGACAGTGGACAGAAAAATGCCATATTTTAAAAGGAATAATTAAAACATACAATTTGGTAAGTTTGACAAAAAGTACTGACTAAATTCTTGTGCAGATTATTACAATTTTTTTGATTATTTAGAATAATTTCAATTGTTAGGCATTGGCAAGGCTCATTTTAAAAATAGGGCAATGTCTCTATTCTCTGCTGGGTGAGTATCTTTAGAGTAGAACATAACTGATATTCATATTTGTAACTTTTCTTTGTGCTTCAGAAGTGCCAAACTCTATGCACAGCACATCACACATATAACCCTTGTAATGCCTTCTCACAACAATTCTGTAATTTTGGAACTCTGTTATTTCTATTTTACATATAAGGAAACTAAGGCCTAGCGTGAGTAACTACTTTGCTTACATTCAGGCATCGTAAAAGCAATAAATTTGTTTTCAAAGCACAATAATCTGACTCATAAACCTGCAATCCAATTTCTAAATTATAATATAAAAAAGATATTTGACAGACTTCTGCTTCTAGCTATGTCAAAGTAACCAGAGATATGTATTATACTCATGTTGCTGATTAGTTCAACTACTGTAAAAAAGCTGAGTAAATGCAAAACACAAAAACAGAAACAGACAGTTGAAGGGATTAGAAAGCAACCAATGAGATCAAGAAGAGAAGAAGATGCATCAAAATAAGTCATACATCTGTCACTGCAATTACACATTGGGAATTTGATAATTCAAAGCACTGAGCATAGAGGTTACCAGAAAAATAAGGTTAAAGGTTTTTGTGATCAATCTGTATTTGGGAAGTAAAATATTGCAATTTAAGACCATTGAGCCAGCCAGAATTTGAGGGGCTGATGTCCCAGATAATAAAGAAAATCACAGAGAAATGGACCTAACATTCTGTGTACAATTTCCTCTTGAGGGATTTCCTGACTCCTAAACTACTCTTGTATGGGCCATATTTAAAATATTTTTTTAAGATTAGAGATTAGCTGATAATGAAACCACCTTTGCAAAAATTGTATCAGTGAGAAAATTATGGCAGTGAAGGATTCTGATTTAATCCTTTCCTTATCTCACCTTCTCCTTAATTATTCCTGGGCTTTTGGGCCAAGCTAACTTTGAGAGGCTTTTGGGTTATAGTTTAAATGATAATGGCCATTCTCCAAAAGTCAACTGCCTTTCTAAAGCTAATGAAAGGTCATCAAACTAGGGAGAGGAGCTAATGTCTAGACTAGTCATTAGATACACAACTTTTTTGTATATGCGACACTCATAGCTGTACGTGGACACAGAGGCTCCATCTGTACTTGCTGACCCCCATTCCTGTGGGCCCACCCAGAAACCACTACACTCAAGAGAACAGCTTCGACCACTTATGATTTTGTCTCCATCCCAACCTATCAGCAGTAAGCACTGAAAAATCACTAACTACATGCCTTCAAGGAGACTGATTTGAGGTGGCATGGCTGGCTTCATGTCTATTAAATGCTTTCTTTACTGCAATGTTGTTGTTTTTCTTTGTGCAACAGGGAGGTAGAACTCCTCAGATGGTTACAATAAGGAGCTAAAAAATGAAACATACATTTTATCTGTCCCACAATGTGAGAGCTAGAAAAAATAGAATTTAGTGCTCACAAAGAAGAGAGAACACTTATAAATTGAGGCCCTACAAAAAGATCTTTCCTACATTTAAGAACATACCAGATATAATCCAGATAGCTCAATGACATTGAAATCTAAACTAAAATTATTTCAAATTTTAACTGAAATAACTGAACTCACCCATATTATGATTCATTGCCAGAAAAAAAATTAAGTCTCTGACACATAAAAAGTCCATACATTTTTATATATACAATGTTTAGCATGCAATAAAAAAATTACCAGGCATGCTAGAAAATAGAACCAAATTATTGAAAACCAGGATAACAACAACAACAAACAGAAAATAGAAACAGTCACACAGGTAATTTAGACATTGAGTTTATCAAATGTGAATTTTAAAATATGATTAAAATGTTCAAAAATGGGTACAAATGGAGAATTTCACTATACAAGAGAAATCTACAAAATAGAATCAAGTGAAAATTTGACAACTGAAAACTCCAATAATTAGAGTTAGGCACTAAATAATGGAAACTCTAAACAGAAAAATGCAATAAAAGTCACATCTCATTATGAGTTAGAAAAACTTTTCAAAACCAAGATCTAAGAGATCTTTTTCAAATGAGACAGATAAAACAATCATATTACTATCATAGGTGCAGTGTAAGACTGAGACTTACTGTTCAGCTGACAAAAGATAGTAGAATGACATCTTTAAAATGCTAAAACAGTAGCAGCAACCAAACAGTCTATAAGCAAAAGTAATCTTTGCAAACAAAGGCAAAATATATAGATTTTTTTTAGACAAATATGCATTGGCAAGAAAGTACATAAAGCTAGTATTTCTGAGAAAGTGACAAATGTACTAATTTGAAATATAGTTTAATAAATGGTAAATATTGCAATCTCTGGGGTAACCACAAAAATGAGGAATGCAAAACAAACAGAGGGGAAGTAAAATAAGAACATATATAGATTAAAGAGAAATAAAGAGTCTCAAGAAAAGAACAAAACTACTAGTAAAATTAAAAAGCTATAGCAAAATGCTAGATTGAAATACCAATATATAAACAAAACTTTAAATGTAAATTAACTAGGCTGGGGACAGTGGCTCATGTCTGTAATCTCAGTACTTCAGGAGACTGAAGTGGGAGGATTGCATAAGCCCGTGAGTTTGAGATCAGCCTGGGCAACATGGCAAAACCCAGTCTCTACAAAAACAAAACAAAACAAAAAAACCCCACAGGCCGGGCATGGTGGCTCACACCGTAATCCCAGCACTTTGGGAGACCGAGGAAGGCAGATCAATCACGAGGTCAGGAGATCTAGATCATTCTGGCTAACATGGTGAAACACTGTCTCTACTAAAAAAATACAAAAAATTAGCCGGGTGTGGTGGTGGGCACCTGTAGTCCCAGCTACTTGGGAGGCTGAGGCAGGAGAATGGCATGAACCTGGGAGGTGGAGCTTGCAGTGAGCCGAGATTGTGCGACTGCACTCCAGCCTGGGCAACACAGCGAGACTCTGTATCAAAAAAAAAAAAAAACCCACAAAAATTAGCCAGGCATGTTGACACATACCTGTAGTCCCAGCTACTCAGGAGGCTGAGGCAGGAGGACCACTGAGGAGCAGAAAGTGGAGGCTGCAGTGAGCTGAGATTGTGCCACTGAACTTTAGCCTGGGTGACAAAGCAAGATTCTGTCACAAATAATTAAAAAAAAAAAAAAGTAAATTAACTGAATCTTCCAGCTAAAATTCAACATTGTCAGACTGTATAAAACCACAGAAGTCAACTATATGCTGTCTAATATACAGTCCTTGAATGTTTAAAAGTAAAATTATTGGGCCAGGCATGGTGGCTCACTCCTCTAATACCAGCACTTTGGGAGGCAGAAGCGGGTGGATCACTCGAGGTCAGGAGTTCAAGACCATCCTGACCAACGTGGTGAAACCGCATCTCTACTAAAAAAATACAGAATTAGCCAGGTGTTGTGGTAGGCGCCTGTAATCCCAGCTACTTAGGAGGTTGAGGGAGGAGAATCACTTGAACACAGGAGATGGAGGTTGCAGTGTGCCGAGATCGTGCCATTGCACTCCAGCCTGGGCAACAAGAGTGAAAAATCCATCTCAAAAAAAAAAAAAAAAAAGTAAAATTATTGGGCATGTACTACATGTACTCTAAAAAAAATAAACTAGTATGGTTCTACAGATATCTGATAAAACAACTTTAAAGGAGAAATATTACTAGGCACAGAGACAGTCATTTTCTGATGAAGTTATCAATCCAACAGGAAGATACACAATTCTAAATTCTGCACAATTTTAAAAATAAATTACACACATTTATTTTGGTAGATTCTTGATACCTACTTTTAGAAACTGATAGAAAAATGCAGGTAAACATTATGATGTTAAGGAAGATTAAGAACATGATTTTCCCACAGTCAGAGTTCTTCAGTTGTGCTACAACCTTACTGTATGTAGAGAATCCATCTGGTCCCATCTGCATAATTCCTATGGGGTGGTGGGGGAGTCTGCATAATGACTAAGCAAAATTGCTAATAATTGCCCACTGTGCTGAGAGTAAAAGATAACTTCGTCGCTGGCTGAGGAGTCTCATGTCTGCTGCCAGCAACTATCAAACACTAACAGGTTAACAGTGTCTAATTTATTAACTTACAAGTAAGTAAAATTCCAGACTACCTCATCACATTTCATTATTGATTTAATTATTATGTTTATTTCTTATTACTTTAAAATTTATTATGTTGATCACTTATAAATATTGCTTGTTATTTTCCCACTAAAATGTAACTTCCTTGAAAGTGCAGAACCATATTTTATTCCTGGATTTATGCCCAGCCACTAGATTAAATTTGGGGCATAATAAAACACTCAATAAGTATTTATTGAATAAATAAATGAATAATAAACAAACTTCCTCACAAAATAGTAAGCACCTAAAATTAGATACATTTAAATTCCATGCTGGGAACAAAAGGCTATATTACATGATTTCTATATTCCCTTCTATTAAAATTCTATACTTCTATGATTGCTACAGGCAACCAGTAATGTAATACATTATAAAAAGAGGATTTTAAAAATATGTATATGAGAAATACCTAGTAATTCCACTTCCAAATAACTGAGGAGCAAGATGGTATAATTACTTTTCATGAGTTAATATTCAGAAATGAGTTTTTAGATACTATATTTCATTAATGTCATGTGTGTGCACTTGTGCATTTACTGGAGAAATTATAAGAATAAAATAAAATAAAATGATTTCTTACATCTAGATTGATGTATCTAGTAGACTGGTGATATGTTTTAAAGGGGGCTATAATTTTTCCCTTTGATATGTACTTTTTGACACTTGAGAGAGAAATATGAAAATTCATTTTCACCTTAGTGAATGGTTGGCAGAGAAGCAAGATTGTTGCAGATATTTTACCTCCAGGGAGTAGGTGGGTTTGACAGCTGGAAGGAAGAGGTTAGAGCTCATCACTAGGGTAGAGTGGGAGGAAATTAAAACTCAGAGGTGGGTCAGAACATCTTTAAGAAGGAGGAGGATTTTGGCAAGTGACTAGATAAAGTTCCAGCTGGGTTAGTTAGTGAGTGAAGTGGTGTGGAATAACGGGCTGTGCCTGGGAGGAAGTTCAGTTCAGTCATTCATTGTGTGGAGTTAGCTTAGGTAAAATCGAACAATTCTAAAGGCTTTTTCTCTGTGACGGGAAGTGTAGGGGCTACGAAGAGACAACTCTTATTTCCTGCAAGTTTTTTGTTTTTTTTTCCTAATTATCTAGAAAGCCATGTTTGTGCTTCCTAAAACAATGTAGTCAGAATCCAACCATCTCTAGTACCTAAACCAGATAAATCTTTGATGTTAAACTCATTGTTTCAGACATCAGTTTGACAAACCATAGCTCTATTGAAAAAACAGTGAAAGAATGAATTCATTTTCTTTTTTGCCTTCTCTTGAATCATTAGCTGTCATAATTTTAATTCTAAATTTTTAGAGAGAGCTAAAAGAACATAACTATTTTCTTAGAGCCAACAAACTCCAAATTTCCTCAGAAACAGTGAACTGCCATGACATACCAAGAAAAAAACAAAAATGGAAATTATATTATATGATTTCTTATACTAATAGTCTTATTTTTATGTTAAGGCAAGATCTTTCTATATCCTTTTCTTTAAAAAAAATGGAATTTTTGATTATATGAACAGATTGCTGTGACAGACAATAAGAAGGTTAGTCACCAGGCATGGCGCTGTGGCTCACGCCTGTAATCCCAGCACTTTGGGAGGTTGAGATGGGAGGATCATGAGGTCAGGAGATCGAGACCATCCTGGATAACCCGGTGAAACCCCATCTCTATTAAAAATACAAAAAAAAAAAAAAAAAAATTAGCTGGGTGTGGTGGCAGACGCCTGTAGTCTCAGCTATTCGGGAGGCTGAGGCAGGAGAATGGTGTGAACCCGGGAGGCAGAGCTTGCAGTAAGCCAAGATTATGCCACTGCACTCCAGCCTGGGCAACAGAGCAAGACTCCATCTCAAAAAAAAAACAAAAAAACAAAAAAACAAAAAAAGATTGATCAGCAAATGTTATATTAATAAAATATTTCTGGCTTGACTCCAAATTAAATCTATTTAAAAAGAAGAAAAACTATTTTTAAATTGAAAATTATTCTCAATAGTATTAGAAAATGAGAGTTAATGTCGAAGATGGCCGAATAGGAACAGCTCCAGTCTCCAACTCCCAGCGCCAGCGACACAGAAGACCGGTGATTTCTGCATTTTCAACTGAGGTACTGGGTTCATCTCACTGGGGAGTGCTGGACGATCGGTGCTGGTCAGCTGCTGCAGCCCGACCAGCGAGAGCTGAAGCAGGGCGAGGCATCGCCTCACCTGGGAAGCGCAAGGGGGAAGGGAATCCCTTTTCCTAGCCAGGGGAACTGAGACACACAACACCTGGAAAATCGGGTAACTCCCACCCCAATATTGCGCTTTAGGCAAACAGGCACACCAGGAGATCATATCCCACACCTGGCCGGGAGGGTCCCACGCCCACGGAGCCTCCCTCATTGCTAGCACAGCAGTCTGTGATCTACCGGCAAGGCAGCAGCGAGGCTGGGGGAGGGGCGCCCGCCATTGCTGAGGCTTAAGTAGGTAAACAAAGCTGCTGGGAAGCTCCAACTGGGTGGAGCTCACAGCAGCTCAAGGAAACCTGCCTGTCTCTGTAGACTCCACCTCTGGGGACAGGGCACAGCTACATAACAACAACAACAACAACAACAACAAAGCAGCAGAAACCTCTGCAGACGCAAATGACTCTGTCTGACAGCTTTGAAGAGAGCAGTGGATCTCCCAACACGGAGGTTGAGATCTGAGAAGGGACAGACTGCCTGCTCAAGTGGGTCCCTGACCCCTGAGTAGCCTAACTGGGAGACATCCCCCACTAGGGGCAGTCTGACACCCCACACCTCACAGGGTGGAGTACACCCCTGAGAGGAAGCTTCCAAAGCAAGAATCAGACAGGTACACTCACTGTTCAGAAATATTCTATCTTCTGCAGCCTCTGATGCTGATACCCAGGCAAACAGGGTCTGGAGTGGACCTCAAGCAATCTCCAACAGACCTACAGCTGAGGGTCCTGACTGTTAGAAGGAAAACTATCAAACAGGAAGGACACCTACACCAAAACCCCATCAGTACATCACCATCATCAAAGACCAGAGGCAGATAAAACCACAAAGATGGGGAAAAAGCAGGGCAGAAAAGCTGGAAATTCAAAAAATAAGAGCACATCTCCCCCGGCAAAGGAGCGCAGCTCATCGCCAGCAACGGATCAAAGCTGGACGGAGAATGACTTTGACGAGATGAGAGAAGAAGGCTTCAGTCCATCAAATTTCTCAGAGCTAAAGGAGGAATTACGTACCCAGCGCAAAGAAACTAAAAATCTTGAAAAAAAAGTGGAAGAATTGACGGCTAGAGTAATTAATGCAGAGAAGGTCATAAACGAAATGAAAGAGATGAAAACCATGACACGAGAAATACGTGACAAATGCACAAGCTTCAGTAACCGACTCGATCAACTGGAAGAAAGAGTATCAGCGATTGAGGATCAAATGAATGAAATGAAGCGAGAAGAGAAACCAAAAGAAAAAAGAAGAAAAAGAAATGAACAAAGCCTGCAAGAAGTATGGGATTATGTAAAAAGACCAAATCTACGTCTGATTGGGGTGCCTGAAAGTGAGGGGGAAAATGGAACCAAGTTGGAAAACACTCTTCAGGATATCATCCAGGAGAACTTCCCCAACCTAGTAGGGCAGGCCAACATTCAAATCCAGGAAATACAGAGAACGCCACAAAGATACTCCTCGAGAAGAGCAACTCCAAGACACATAATTGCCAGATTCACCAAAGTTGAAATGAAGGAAAAAATCTTAAGGGCAGCCAGAGAGAAAGGTCGGGTTACCCACAAAGGGAAGCCCATCAGACTCACAGCAGATCTCTCGGCAGAAACTCTACAAGCCAGAAGAGAGTGGGGGCCAATATTCAACATTCTTAAAGAAAAGAATTTTAAACCCAGAATTTCATATCCAGCCAAACTAAGTTTCATAAGTGAAGGAGAAATAAAATCCTTTACAGATAAGCAAATGCTTAGAGATTTTGTCACCACCAGGCCTGCCTTACAAGAGACCCTGAAGGAAGCACTCAACATGGAAAGGAACAACCGGTACCAGCCATTGCAAAAACATGCCAAAATGTAAAGACCATCGAGGCTAGGAAGAAACTGCATCAACTAACGAGCAAAATAACCAGTTAATATCATAATGGCAGGATCAAGTTCACACATAACAATCTTAACCTTAAATGTAAATGGACTAAATGCTCCAATTGAAAGACACAGACGGGAAAACTGGATAAAGAGTCAAGACCCATCAGTCTGCTGTATTCAGGAGACCCATCTCACACGCAGAGACATACATAGGCTCAAAATAAAGGGATGGAGGAAGATTTACCAAGCAAATGGAGAACAAAAAAAAGCAGGGGTTGCAATACTAGTCTCTGATAAAACAGACTTTAAACCATCAAAGATCAAAAGAGACAAAGAAGGCCATTACATAATGGTAAAGGGATCAATTCAACAGGAAGAGCTAACTATCCTAAATATATATGCACCCAATACAGGAGCACCCAGATTCATAAAGCAAGTCCTTAGAGACTTACAAAGAGACTTAGACTCCCATACAATAATAATGGGAGACTCCAACACTCCACTGTCAACATTAGACAGATCAACAAGACAGAAAGTTAACAAGGATATCCAGGAATTGAACTCATCTCTGCAGCAAGCAGACCTAATAGACATCTATAGAACTCTCCACCCCAAATCAACAGAATATACATTCTTCTCAGCACCACATCGTACTTATTCCAAAATTGACCATATAATTGGAAGTAAAGCACTCCTCAGCAAATGTACAAGAACAGAAATTATAACAAACTGTCTCTCAGACCACAGTGCAATCAAACTAGAACTCAGGACTAAGAAACTCAATCAAAACCGCTCAACTACATGGAAACTGAACAACCTGCTCCTGAATGACTACTGGGTACATAACGAAATGAAGGCAGAAATAAAGATGTTCTTTGAAACCAATGAGAACAAAGATACAACATACCAGAATCTCTGGGACACATTTAAAGCAGTGTGTAGAGGGAAATTTATAGCACTAAATGCCCACAAGAGAAAGCAGGAAAGATCTCAAATTGACACTCTAACATCGCAATTAAAAGAACTAGAGAAGCAAGAGCAAACACATTCCAAAGCTAGCAGAAGGCAAGAAATAACTAAGATCAGAGCAGAACTGAAGGAGATAGAGACACAAAAAACCCTCCAAAAAATCAATGAATCCAGGAGTTGGTTTTTTGAAAAGATCAACAAAATTGACAGACCACTAGCAAGACTAATAAAGAAGAAAAGAGAGAAGAATCAAATCGACGCAATTAAAAATGATAAAGGGGATATCACCACCGACCCCACAGAAATACAAACTACCATCAGAGAATACTATAAACACCTCTACGCAAATAAACTGGAAAACCTAGAAGAAATGGATAATTTCCTGGACACTTACACTCTTCCAAGACTAAACCAGGAAGAAGTTGAATCCCTGAATAGACCAATAGTAGGCTCTGAAATTGAGGCAATAATTAATAGCCTACCAACCAAAAAAAGTCCAGGACCAGATGGATTCACAGCTGAATTCTACCAGAGGTATAAGGAGGAGTTGGTACCATTCCTTCTGAAACTATTCCAATCAATAGAAAAAGAGGGAATCCTCCCTAACTCATTTTATGAGGCCAACATCATCCTGATACCAAAGCCTGGCAGAGACACAACAAAAAAGAGAATTTTAGACCAATATCCCTGATGAACATCGATGCAAAAATCCTCAATAAAATACTGGCAAACCGGATTCAACAACACATCAAAAAGCTTATCCACCATGATCAAGTGGGCTTCATCCCTGGGATGCAAGGCTGGTTCAACATTCGCAAATCAATAAACATAATCCAGCATATAAACAGAACCAAAGACAAGAACCACATGATTATTTCAATAGATGCAGAAAAGGCTTTTGACAAAATTCAACAGCCCTTCATGCTAAAAACGCTCAATAAATTCGGTATTGATGGAACATACCTCAAAATAATAAGAGCTATTTATGACAAACCCACAGCCAATATCATACTGAATGGGCAAAAACTGGAAAAATTCCCTTTGAAAACTGGCACAAGACAGGGATGCCCTCTCTCACCACTCCTATTCAACATAGTGTTGGAAGTTCTGGCTAGGGCAATTAGGCAAGAGAAAGAAATCAGGGGTATTCAGTTAGGAAAAGAAGAAGTCAAATTGTCCCGGTTTGCAGATGACATGATTGTATATTTAGAAAACCCCATTGTCTCGGCCCAAAATCTCCTTAAGCTGATAAGCAACTTCAGCAAAGTCTCAGGATACAAAATTAATGTGCAAAAATCACAAGCATTCTTATACACCAATAACAGACAAACACAGAGCCAAATCATGAATGAACTTCCATTCACAATTGCTTCAAAGAGAATAAAATACCTAGGAATCCAACTTACAAGGGATGTAAAGGACCTCTTCAAGGAGAACTACAAACCACTGCTCAGCAAAATAAAAGAGGACACAAACAAATGGAAGAACATACCATGCTCATGGATAGGAAGAATCAATATCGTGAAAATGGCCATACTGCCCAAGGTAATTTATAGATTCAATGCCATCCCCATCAAGCTACCAATGAGTTTCTTCACAGAATTGGAAAAAACTGCTTTAAAGTTCATATGGAACCAAAAAAGAGCCCGCATCTCCAAGACAATCCTAAGTCAAAAGAACAAAGCTGGAGGCATCACACTACCTGACTTCAAACTATACTACAAGGCTACAGTAACCAAAACAGCATGGTACTGGTACCAAAACAGAGATATAGACCAATGGAACAGAACAGAGTCCTCAGAAATAATACCACACATCTACAGCCATCTGATCTTTGACAAACCTGAGAAAAACAAGAAATGGGGAAAGGATTCCCTATTTAATAAACGGTGCTGGGAAAATTGGCTAGCCATAAGTAGAAAGCTGAAACTGGATCCTTTCCTTACTCCTTATATGAAAATTAATTCAAGATGGATTAGAGACTTAAATGTTAGACCTAATACCATAAAAATCCTAGAGGAAAACCTAGGTAGTACCATTCAGGACATAGGCATGGGCAAAGACTTCATGTCTAAAACACCAAAAGCAACGGCAGCAAAAGCTAAAATTGACAAATGGGATCTAATTAAACTAAAGAGCTTCTGCACAGCAAAAGAAACTACCATCAGAGTGAACAGGCAACCTACAGAACGGGAGAAAATTTTTGCAATCTACTCATCTGACAAAGGGCTAATATCCAGAACCTACAAAGAACTCAAACAAATGTACAAGAAAAAAACAAACAACCCCATCAAAAAGTGGGCAAAGGATATGAACAGACATTTCTCAAAAGAAGACATTCATACAGCCAACAGACATATGAAAAAATGCTCATCTTCACTGGCCATCAGAGAAATGCAAATCAAAACCACAATGAGATACCATCTCACACCAGTTAGAATGGCGATCATTAAAAAGTCAGGAAACAACAGGTGCTGGAGAGGATGTGGAGAAATAGGAACACTTTTACACTGTTGGTGGGATTGTAAACTAGTTCAACCATTATGGAAAACAGTATGGCGATTCCTCAAGGATCTAGAACTAGATGTACCATATGACCCAGCCATCCCATTACTGGGTATATACCCAAAGGATTATAAATTATGCTGCTATAAAGACACATGCACACGTATGTTTATTGCAGCACTATTCACAATAGCAAAGACTTGGAATCAACCCAAATGTCCATCAGTGACAGATTGGATTAAGAAAATGTGGCACATATACACCATGGAATACTATGCAGCCATAAAAAAGGATGAGTTTGCGTCCTTTGTAGGGACATGGATGCAGCTGGAAACCATCATTCTTAGCAAACTATCACAAGAACAGAAAACCAAACACTGCATGTTCTCACTCATAGGTGGGAACTGAACAATGAGATCACTTGGACTCAGGAAGAGGAACATCACACACCGGGGCCTATCATGGGGAGGGGGGAGGGGGGAGGGATTGCATTGGTAGTTATACCTGATGTAAATGACGAGTTGATGGGTGCAGCAGACCAACATGGCACAAGTATACATATGTAACAAACCTGCACGTTACGCACATGTACCCTACAACTTAAAGTATAATAATAATAAATAAATTAAAAAAAAAAAAAAAAAAAAGAAAATGAACAGAAGTGCCTTTAATTCCTGCCTGACCTGACACAAACAGAAACAACTATGCAGGACATGACTCAAAAGGTAACACATAATATAGCATCCTGCACTTGTAGATGAGAGAGGAATTTCTGCAAGATACAAAGGAGATATAATCAGATTGACAAGAAACTGCAGCATAACATGGCATAAAACATTTTAAGATAGCATATCTATAGTGGAAGATAAAGCAAAGTAATTAAATATAAGGAGCAGCCTGGTAACCCTGGGATCTGCTGAGGTAATTAATTGTAAACTTCACAGGAATTGCTGACTGACTAGACCCTCTCCTGTCTCTTAGATTGTCCAAGTTAGAGGAAACAAAGATATTTGGACAAAGTCTGAGGTAGGTAGCAACTCTTTAAAAGGAGATTGAGCTTCCATATGCAGAGGACAAACTACAGTTGCACCTCATCCAAGAATATTATGTTCATTTCCCATAATCAACCATGCAAATTCTTATGATCAGAAACAGTTCTAATAAAACTTGAACAGGTGTTTTCAAATACAGCAATGATCATAAGATAATAAATCACTAAATACAGAAAAAAAAGCCATAGTCATCATAACATAGAGGGAAATTTCCGTAATAAAAATTGGCATCATACATGAATACACATGAATAAGTCCTAAGACAAATCAATAAAGAAAGAACTACGTATTGAAATGCCATGGTAAAATGCAGAACTCTGAGGATAAAGAGTAAAGTTAAATCTTCTAAAGAGACAAAAATGAGTTACTACAATAGAACAAGAATTATATTTGAATAAGTCTTCCTTGTCAGCAGCAGATGCTAGAGCACATAAAGTAGTATTTAACAAATTGAGGAAATATGATTGTGAGTTTAAATCTTAGTCTTCTATCTAGTCAAACCATCAATAAATGAAAAGGGCAAAATAAAGACATCATAAAACATATAAATACTCATAAATTTCCCTAAACACAGACATTCCAGAAAAGAACAACTAGGGGATTATTTCTAGCAAAATTCAAAATAAGTCCAATAAACTAGGCTAAAAGTGGTAATAGACACATGGTAAGGAAAAACACTAAATTTTAACTGCATGTAGCAGTTATTTCTAATGTAAAATATAACATATGGATATAAAATCCAGATTAATGGAACCTGGGAGTGAAGAGAAATGCAGAAATGGAGAAATAAAAATATGTAAAATTTTGAGAAAGAGAAAATTGGTTTGAGGGAGAGGATATTGCTTAATCCTAGACTTTGGTAGAATAATTTAAGGGCAGATCTACAGAATAAAAAGCATACTGTTCATTAGCACACAAGATATAGATGGAAGCCCTCAAAATAACTTGAAAAAAAAATGAGGAAAAATAAAACAACAAAAGGAAGAATGGACTAGAATCTATCAAGAGCACAGTAAATAGGAAATACAATATACAATTACAGAAATATTCCCAAACATATAAATAGTTAAAACTTGCATTGGTGAAATAAAACCTATTAAAAGTTTTAGATTCACAAATTGTCTGAGTATTATCCTAATAATATATACTTACACAACATCTACCTACTGATATTACAAAGTTTTGAAATAAGAAGTAAATTTGCAGGTAAGTACAAAATAAAGTAGGCAGAGCAATAAAAATAAATTTATTTCAATGTGAAATTATTAAATGGAAAAAGGGAAATTATTTCTGATAAAAGATATACCTCACCAAGATATCCCAGGAATTAACCTAACAGTTTTGAAAAATTCAAGGAGATTTAACAAACAAAAATGTCTAGGGAAATGTAAGGCAAATGACAAATATCATTCTACAAATATATACACTTGTATATACCCATACACATAAACACTCTGTATTCTTAAAATAAAACTCTGCTTTAGAAAATGTGAGGAATTCACAAATTAGTCACTAAATCGTAGACCAAATAAATCTCCATAGATTTTTAAAAACGGGAACCATGCAGCCTAAATTATTTTTCTTTAATCACAAATTATCTACTCATTAATCTTAAAATGTTATTTTATAAATTAGGATAAAGAAGAAATAAAAATAAAAATAAGAAACTCTTTGGAAATGACCAAAGATGGACTACTATGTCTTAACATCTTTGGGAAGTGACTTAAATAATGCTCATGACAAAATGCGTTTATCTACGAATGAGTTTATTAAAAAATGCGAAAATGTAGGCCAGTCAAGGTGGCTCATCCTGTTATCCCAAAACTTCAGGAGGCCAAGGCAGGAGGATTACTTGAGCCCAGGAATTTGAGACTAACCAGGACAACATATTGAGACACCATCTCTGCAAAACTAAAAAAATTATCTGGATGTGGTGGTGCATGCCTGTAGTTCCAGCTACTCTAGGGGGCTGAGGTGGAAGGATAGCTTGAGCCCAGGAGGTTGAGGCTGCAGTGAGCCATGATCTTGCCACTGAATCCCAGATTGGGTAACAGAGCAAGACTATCTCAACAACAACAACAACAACAACAACAACAAAGAGAACAAAATACTCTCAAAACAACAACAAAAGCAAATGTAAAAATGAGTTATCCAAGTTTCATATTGATGCAGGATTTTTTTCTTGACCCCTTCAATGGACATGCGACAGGGGTGCCCCATTTACTCAGTCCATCATGCTCAACCTCTTGCAGGAGGGAGCACATGAGCGATCAAGTGCAGGATCCAGCCAGCTGCTTTGGGCACCTACAGGAGCAGGCTCTTTGCGGTCTCTACTGCGGCGACCAGGTGGGGGTGTCTGTGACCCTGGAGCCCCAGAGGGCATGTTGCAATGCTCTCTAGCTCTGCCATCCATGAACAGTGCTGTGTTATCTGCTCAGTGGGCCCCTTGCCTCCTCACATGGGAGAGCTGCCCTCCACTAGTGAGGGCAACGAGCCAGTGTGACAACCTTTTTTGGGCACATGCACTCAGTGAGTGCTGAGCTCTTGTCCAGCGTCCAAGAAGAATGAGGTTGCACAGACACTTGAAGGATGGTGGAGGTGGAGAATTTTAGTGATGAAAATGGCTCTCACTGGAGAGAAAAGCTGGAGAGGGGACAGGATGGGCAGATAATTTTCCCTGAAGTCTGGTTGACTCTAGCCGCCTCTTCAAAGTTAAGCTGTCTCTCCTCTGAAGTCCAGGTGTCCCTCTGAAGTGAAGTCAAACCTCTCTCCAGTCAAGCCAGGTCTCTCTCCCTACTGGCTGAGTCTGGGTTCTTTATAGGAACAGGGTGGGGGCCAGAATGGGCCATAGGTAATTTTGGAAAAGGCAATATTTAATTGGTAAAAAGACATTATTCAAAGAACCAATTGGGAGAAAGCAGGCAAACAGAGATAGAAGTTCTCACTTTGGACCATGGGTTTCCAGCTTCTCAGCTTGAAGGTAGGGTTATGCCAGGGACCTGCCCCTGTCTGCCCAGAATTTCTTTGCCTCCTGCCTCTATCAATATCAAGAAAGTAGAATAAAAAACATATAAAGCGGAAGAAAGGAATACATAAATAAGAACACAATTTTCAAGAATACTAAATACACTGCGGCAAGACTAACAAAATAAAATAGCAGAAAAGAAGCACTAAGTAATATTAGAAATGAGAAGTTAAGCATAATTACAGATATTAAGTGATATTAAATTTTTTAAAAATGATGACATGTACTATGGATTAAATTGTGTACCCCCGAAATTAATATGTTAATGTCCAAACCTCAGTACCTAATCTAATGTGACCTTATTTGGAGATAGGGTCTTTACAGAGGTAATCAAGTTAGAAATAAGGTGATTAGACTTAAATCTGATATGGCTGGTATCCATACAAAAAGAGGAAATTAGAACAGAGACAGACACATGTAAAAGGAAAATGATATGAAGAAACACGTGTAGAAGATTGCTATCTACATACAAGGAAAGAGGCCTACAACAGACTCTTTCCTTAGAGCCTTCAGAAGAAGAAATTCCTGCCACCATCTTGAATTTGGACTTCTAGACTGCAGAACTGGGAATTTATAAATTTCTGTTATTTAAGCCACTTCATTTATGGTACTTTGTTATGCCAACCCTAGCAAATGAATATACCCTGTATGTATGCCAATATATTTGAAAATATATGCAAAATAGATGATATCTGTGAATACTTAAGTGTTATCTAAATCGTCCTTATTATTGGCTCAAGAATTAGAGAAGAAATAGAGTAGAAAATTTCAACATACCAATAACCATTGCAGAAATACAAGACTGCTGAAAGTCAGTTTATATTAAAGATACCCAGATCAGATAATTTTATGAATGAGTTCTATGATCAGATAATTTTATGAATGAGTTTTATTTAAATAGATTATTCTAATCTTTTATACACTGTTTTAAAGAGCAGAAATAGATGTTAGTAGATATAAAGTTTCCCTGTTCATTTTACAATACTAGCATAATCTTGAAACAAACCAAAAAAACTTGGTTCACAGCAAAAGATACAGAGATTTCCCATATAACTCCTGCCCCTCCTTATGCCTAGCCTCCTTCATTATCAACATTCCCAGCCATAGTGATACATATGTTACAGAGGATGAGCTTACTATGATACATCATTACACCCAAAGTTCAGTTTACATTAGGGTTCATTCTTAGTGTTGCACATTCAATGGCTTTGTTTGTCAGCTTTATGGGGATACAGCTGACAAAAATGGTATATATTTAAGGTATACAATGTGATGTTTTTATATGTGTACACATTGTGAAATGATTTCCACAATAGAGCAAAATAACATATCCATCATTTCACTAGTTGCCATAGTTTTTTGTGGTGAGAACATTTACGATCTACTCCCTTAGCAAATTTCAAGTATACAGTACAGTACAGTATTATTAACTATAGTCAACATATTCTACATTAGATTTCCAAAATTTATTCATGGCACATAACTGAAATTCTGTACTGTTTGCCCAACGTCTCCCAATGGCCCTTTCTGCCCACCTTCTCCTGACAATCAGCATTCTACCCTATGCTTCTATGAGTTCAACTTTTTTAGATTATACATATAAGTAAAATCATGAAGTATTTTATTTTTTGTGACTGGCTTATTTCACATAGCATAATATTCTATAGGTTCATCCATATTGTCACATATGGCAGGATTTCCTTCTTTTTCTAAGGCTCAGTAATATCAGATTGTGTGTGTGTGTATATACATACACACACACATATATGTGTGATTTTAATATTATATCTGTGTATATATACACACACAAATATAATTTGTGTGTATTTTAATATTTTATATGTGTTTGTATATATATATACACACACACACATATATAATATTAAAATCTTCATCAGTCTTAGATTAATTCCAAGTAGATTTAATCAGCTCCATTTGATTCCATATTTTGGCTATTGTGAATAATGCTGTAATGAATATGGAGTGCAAACTTCTTTTTGAGATGCTGGTTTAATTTCCTTTGGATATTTACCCAGAAGAGGAATGACTAGCTTATATGGTACTTCTATTTTTTATTTTTTTAGGAACTTCTATGCTTTCCATAGTGACTGTGTCAATTCACATTCCCACTAAGGGTACAAGGGTTCCTTAGTCTTCATATCCTCCCCAACATTTGCTATCTTTTTTAAAATAGTAGTAGCCATTTTACCAGGTGTAAGGTGATAACTCATTGTGGTTTTGACTTGCATTTCCCTGATGCTTAGTGATACTGAACATTTCTTCATATGCCTGTTGGCCATTTGGATATCTTCTCTTGAGAAATGTCTATTGAGGTTCTTCACTCATTTTGTAATGAGTTATTGGGGAGGGTATTTTGCTATTGAGCTGTTTGAGTTCACTATATATTTTGGATATTCACTCCTTATCAGACCTGTGGTTTACAAATATTTTTTCTCTCATCTTTTAGGTTGTCTGTTACTCTGTTGATTATATCGTTTGTAGTGCAGAGTTTTTTGGTTGATGCAATCCCATTTGCCTATTTTTTTTTTTTTTTTTGCTTTTGTTGTTTGTGGTTTTGGGGTCCTCTCCAAAAAAACCATTACCCAGACCGATGTCAAGAAACTTTCTCCCTACATTTTCTTTCAGTAATTTGAACAGTTTCAGCCATTACTTTTAAGTCTTCAAACCATTTTGAGTTGATTTTTTTTTAATATCGTATGAGATAAGGGTCTTATTTCATTCTTCTGCATATGGATATCCAGATTTTCTAACACTATTTATGGAAGAGTCTTTTTTTCCCCTATTGTGTATTATTGATACCCTTGACAAAAATTAGTTGACTGTTTAAGTTTGGGTTTATTTCTGGGCTGTCTATTCTTTTCCATTGGTCTATATACTTGCTTTAATGCCGACACTATACTGTTTTTATTTCTGTAGATTTGTAGTTTATTTTGAATTCAGATGCCTTCAGATTTGTCCTTCTGAAGGTTTCTTTAGGTATTATGGATGCTTTATGATTCCACATGAATTGTAGGATTGTTTATCCTATATCTACAAAATAATTTCGTTGGGATTTTGATGGCAATTGTATTAAGTCTAGATCACTTTGAGTAGTATCAACATTTTAACAATAAGAATTTTTCCAATCCAGAAATATGAGATATCCTTTCATTTATTTATGTTTTTTAAAATTTCTTTAGAATTGATTTAACCACTTTATGTCTTTTGATTGAAGAATTTAGGCCGGGTATGGTGGCTCATGCCTGTAATCCCAGCACTTTGGGAGACTGAGACGAGCAGATCACTTGAGGTCAGGAGTTCTAGACCAGCCTAGCCAACATGGTGAAAGCCCATCTCTACTAAAACTACAAAAATTAACCAGTTATGGTAGCGGGTGCATGTGATCTCAGGTACTCAGGAGGCTGAGGCAGGAAAATTTCTTGAACCCGGGAGGCAGAGGTTGCAGTGAGCCCAGATCGTGCCACTGTACTCCAGCCTGGGTGGCAAGAGCAAGACTCAATCTCAAAAAAAGAAAAAAAAAAACTAAAAAAGGAAGAATAACATTACATTTAAAATAATTCTTCATAGGTGAGTACCTTCAACTGCCATTTTGTTAATTCTTTTCTGAATGTTTTGAAGTTTCCCTTCTCTCTCTTCCTTCCTTCCTTCCTCCTTCCTTCCTTCCTTCCTTCCTTCCTTCCTTCCTTCCTTCCTTCCTTCCNTTCTCCCTCTCTTTCTTATCTTTCTTTCTTTTCTCTTTCTTTTCATCTTTCTTTCTTTTCTTTTTTCTTTTGTTTCTTCTTTCTCTCTTTCTTTTCTTTCTTCTTTCTCTTTTTGTCTTCCTTTGTGATTTCAAGACTTTTGTAGTCGTATGTTGTGATTTTTTTCTCTTTATCTTTTGTGTATCTGATACATATTTTTTTATTTGTGTTTGCCATATGGTGTACATGAAGCATCTTATAACAGTCTATTTTAATAACAACTTAACTTGACACACAAAAATTCTACAATTTATCTTCTCTTCCCCCAAGATTTTATGTTATTTGTGTCGATTTACATATTTTTATATTTCATATCATCTAACAAATTATTGTAGCTGTAGTTTGTTTTATTACTTTTGTCTTTTAAGTTTAAAATAGAGTTAAAATTGATTTGCACACCAC
The DNA here is from genome assembly GCF_003255815.1 of Theropithecus gelada. Taxonomy (NCBI): domain Eukaryota; kingdom Metazoa; phylum Chordata; class Mammalia; order Primates; family Cercopithecidae; genus Theropithecus; species Theropithecus gelada. Next base: position 97,004,068 of record NC_037670.1, read on the forward strand.
CATTACACAGTATCAGATATTGTAAATCTGACTATATTCCAACCTTTACAGTGAGCTTTATACTTTTATGTAGTTAATTAGGGTCCTTTTTCAACTCGAATAATTTCCTTCAGCTCTTCTTTTAAGGTAGGTCTAGTGGTCATGAACTCCTCAACTTTTACTTGTCTGGAAAAGTCTGTATCTCTTCCTCATTTTTGAAGAAAAGCTTGGCTAGATATACTACTTTTGTGTGGTAGTTTTATCCTTTCAGCATTGTGAATAAGCCATCCCACTTTCTCCTACTCTTCAGTTTCTACTGAGAAGTCCTCTGATGACCATTTTAAGATTTTCTTGCAGTCAACAAGGTACTCTTCACTTTTCTTTCTGCTTTCAAAATTCTCTCTTCCTTTGAGTTTTGAGAATTTCATTATAATGTATCTAACTGAAAATTTCTTTACATTTAATCTAAATACTAATTTCCCTCTCCAGATTCGGAAACTTTTCTGTTATTATTTATTTAAATAAGTCTTCTGCCCTTTTGTCTTTCTCTCTTACTTCTTAGAACTCCCATAATGAGAATATTCATTTGTTTGATGGTGCCTCATAAGTTTTATAGTCTTTTTCACTCTTTTTCATTCATTTTTCTTTTTGTTTCTCTATGTGGGTAATTGCAAATAACATGTCTGCAAGCTCACTGATTCTTCTACTTGAGTGAAACTCTATGGAATTTTTTACTTCAATCATTGTGTGCTTCAGCTCCAGAATTTGTTTCATTCTTTTTTATGGTTTCTCTCTCTTTGTTGAGCTCATCATTTTGTTCATGTTTTGTTTTCCTAATTTGTATCTATATATGTTCTCTTGTAGCTCACTGAGCTTTTTTAAGATGATTATTTTGAATTCTTTGTCAGATATTTTTTAGGTTCAGTTATTGGTGCTTTATTTTGTTTCTTTGTTGGTGTTATGTTTTCCTGATTATTTGTGATCCTTGTGCTCACCTCGGGGTGAGCCTAGCACCAGATCCATGGAAACAAACCTGATCCTGAGTCCATGGGGGCCAGTCTGGGATCCTGTTAGGTGGACTTACAGCCTTGGACCATGGGGGAAGGTTACAGGGTCTTGCTCCCATAAAGGCTGGCCTAGAATCTGGGACTTTAGGGGCAGGATGTGTAGCCTAGATCCATGGTGGCTGGCAAGTGCCAACGTTTACTGAGACAGGTCTGGATCATAGGTTTGTTAATCTAGGGCCGTGATCAGCCTGGTGCTGAGATTGGCCTGGAGCCTAGAACCATGAGGGCTGGTCTGGTGCTGCAGTGGGTCTGGAACCTGGGTGTGCTGGGCAGTCCTGGAGCCTGGGGCCATAGGGGTGAGCTCAGAGCCTGGGGATAAATCCCAGGGAGTACGATTGCTTGATTGTATGGTAAGAGTAGGTTTAGTTTTGTATGAAATTACCAAACCATCTCCCAAAGTGTCAGTACCATTTTTTTATGCCCATTAGTAATGAGTAAGACTTCCTATTATAATTTGTTTATAATCTCCATTTTTTACAGAAATTGTCTTCTATATTAATTCATTTACTTAAGGTCTAATTCTGTTGCCCCTTAATGGGATGTCTTATTATTGTTTTCCTAGGACAAAAAATAATAACTAGTTTTAGTTACAAGAAGCATCTTTAGTAAATATAACTTGACCAAATAAACCATTCAATGTAACTACCCTGCAGAGACTATATGAACAGTTCTAGTATAACAAAATATAAAAATAAAAATAACCTAAAATATACAAGTAAAACATACAGATGCATTTAAAAGTGGTTTAAAATAATATAAGTAGTAGTAACATAAGTAGTTTAAAAATGCATTGAAATATGCTCAAATTAGTATCAAGAGAAAGGCAAATAAAAGAGCAAGAAAATATTATGTTTTATCTATAATATTTAAAAAATTTGATTTGAAGGATAGCATTGCATCTTGTTATAGTTATTGGAAACCAGGGATCTCATATGGTTTCATTGAAATTGTAAATTGGTCATTTGTCATACATTACAAAATAAATATTTGTAGAACACATAGGAGAATAAAAAATATAGAGTCACTGTTTTCAAAAATTTTTGCTACTGGTAATATACATTGCAGAACTAGTGGCCTGGTTGTGTTATGTATTGTATAAATATTATACAACACGTGTATCTTCATGAATCACTTCTGTAATTTGAACAACATGTCTAAATGAGTAGTTAATGATTACAATCTTATACCCAAATATTTATACTTTACCAACTGGACCAGTGAGTGCCTTAATTTTAGGAGGTGAAACAATTTTTTTTTTCTATTTTTGGAACTCTTTATTTTTATTTTTTATTTTTATATATTCAAAGGAGTCATGTTAGTCTTCAAAATGCTACAAATTGATCATATTAGTCATTTTTATTTATATCAATGAATTTTATGAAGATATTAGTAATACTTTTTAAATTATACTTTATGTTCTAAGGTACATGTGCACAAGTGCAGGTTTGTTACATATGTATACATGTGCCATGTTGGTGTGCTGCACCCATTAACTTGTCATTTACATTAGGTATATCTCCTAATGCTATCCCTCCCCAGTTCTCCCTCCCCACAATAGGCCCCAGTATGTGATGTTCCACTTCCTGTGTCCAAGTGGTCTCATTGTTCAATTCCCACCTTTGAGTGAGAACATGTGGTGTTAGGTATTCTGTTTTTGTGATATTTTGCTGAGAATGATGGTTTCCAGCTGCATCCATGTCCCTGCAAAGGACGTGAACTCATCCTTTTTTATGGCTGCTTAGTATTTCATGGTGTATATGTGCCACATTTTCTTAATCCAGTCTGTCATTGATGGACATTTGGGTTGGTTCCAAGTCTTTGCTATTGTGAATAGTGCTACAATAAACATACGTGTGCATGTGTCTTTATAGCAGCATGATTTATAATCCTTTGGGTATATACCCATAATGGGATGGCTAGGTGAAATGGTATTTCTAGTTCTAGATCCTTGAGGAATCCCCACACTGTCTTCCACAATGGTTGAACTAGTTTACAGTCCCACAAACAGTGTAAAAATGTTCCTATTTCTCCACATCCTCTCCAGCACTTGTTGTTTCCTGACTTTTTAATCATTGCCATTCTAACTGTGAGATGGTATCTCATTATGGTTTTGATTTGCATTTCTGTGAGGGCTAGTGATGAGCATTTTTTCATATGTCTGTTGGCTGTATAAACGTCTTCTTTTGAGAAATGTCTGTTCATTTCCTTTGCCCACTTTTTGATGAGGTTGTTTGTTTTTTTCTTGTAAATTTGATTGAGTTATTTGTAGATTCTGGATATTATCCCTTTGTCAGATGAATAGATTGCAAAATTTTTCTCCCATTCTGTAGGCTGCCTGTTCACTCTGATGGTAGATTCTTTTGCTGTGCAGAAGCTCTTTAGTTTAATTAGATCCCATTTGTCAATTTTGGCTTTTGTTGCCATTGCTTTTGGTGTTTTAGACATGAAGTCCTTGCCCATGCCTAAGTCCTGAATGGTATTGTCTAGGTTTTCTTCTAGGGATTTTATGGTTTTAGGTCTGTTATTTAAGTCTCTAATCCATCTTGAATTAATTTTTCTATAAGGTGTAAGGAAGGGATCCAGTTTCAGCTTTCTACTAATGGCTAGCCAGTTTTCCCAGCACCATTTATTAAATAGGGAATCCTTTCCCCATTTCTTGTTTTTGTCAAGTTTGTCAAAGATCAGACGGTTGTAGATGTGTGGTATTATTTCTGAGGGCTCTGTTCTATTCCATTTGTCTATATCTCTGTTTTGGTACCAGTACCATGCTGTTTTGGTTACCGTAACCTTGTGGTATAGTTTGAAGTCAGGTAGCGTGATGCCTCTAGCTTTGTTCTTTTGACTTAGGATTGTCTTGGCAATGTGGGCTCTTTTTTGGTTCCATATGAACTTTAAAGTGTTTTTTTCCAATTCTGTGAAGAAAGTCATTGGTAGCTTAATGCGGATTGCACTGAATCTATAAATTACCTTGGGTAGTATGGCCATTTGAGTGAAACAAATTTTTAAGTATAAAAGCATTATTTTGCCATTGGAGATATTTTGTGTGTGTATGTGTGTGTGTGTGTGTTGGTGAGAATTGGCAGCTTTTTAATATCAAATTTTCTAATATATTTATATATTAACGTAATTTTACATTAAAAATAAAATAAAATATTTTCTTAATGAAAATTTTCCCTTGTGAAGATCAATTAGAGATTTTAAGAAGAGGCCTAAATCTCATCCTTTGTAAGAAGTATCTAATATTATCTGAATAGAGATATAGTTATATGAGGCCCTACCTTCTCTCTCTCTCTCTCTCTCAGATATATATTCTCTCTCTCTCTCAGATACATATTCTCTCTCTCTCTTTTTCTCAAATACATATTCTGTCTCTCTCTATCATTCTTGTGAGATATAGAAAATGAAAAAGAACACTAAGGATTTCCCTATCATTCTTCCAAATCAAGCTTTTTTAACTTCAAACTGATAGTGCACAGTTTGAAAGTTCCTTGAAAGCCTGCTGTACACATTCATTTCAGTCTCTTGAAGGTGATGTGCTTAACTTAAACAGTGTGGGAAGTTGTTCCCTGATGATGCTAGCAATATAGATTTATTAGTAAATTGCTGACTAATAAAGAAAATACTTTGATCATAATTATTACAAATAAACACTTTGTGTTTCAAAAAATTCACAATTAGGTTATATAAATTGGAGGAAAGTAAAAAGGTCTAGCAAACATCTAATATTCAATTGGACATTTCCTTTGCTTCTTATTGGTGAAATAAAAGCAATCCAATGGATTAATAACATGCATATGTTTAAGTAATAAAATGACGTTGTTCTGAATATATGGTATCTTTACTAAGATGAAAGACATTATTATATCTTTTCAGTTATCTAAACAATTCATAACTGCTCAGTTTTGTTATTCAGAGTTGGCTTCATAGCTAAAATAATTTCTGAAATCTGCTTTCTGAGATTAGCAGTGCCCTCTCCTCTAATTTGAACAAAAAAATAATTGGAAAGGCACATGTATCAGCTTCCAGTTTATACAAGTTCATTTATTTGAAATCCCTTGAGCTCCTCCAATTAGAAAACAAGTTTTTGAGTTAATATCCTTCAATTGTTAGAAACTTGCGTCACTGCAAGAGCACAGTGAAACGTAAAGGTCCCAGCACGCTGGCAGTGGATTGTGAGGGGATGTGATTGTTCCACATTTAGACTGGAAAGGGTTAGGAACTCTGCTTCCTAATGTGCTTAATGAATGAAAGGAAAATTGGACCCCTGAGCTAGAGTCAATGACCTAAGAGAGTGAAAAATGTTCACAGGTTAACAAGGGCAACTGTTCCTTGCTGTAATTCCCAGCGGAGGTGAATGACAAAGGGGCCAATGAACCTCTGTCTTGATATTATCAATTAATCCGTTTTATTCCAAGGAAAAATAGCATAGTTCTGGAAGACTCCAGTGTTGAACATCTTAAACTCTTATGTTTGTTCCCTTTTGCTACTGATTCATTCTTTGATTAATATATATTGTTTTAATAATTCATTTTGATATGTTTTACTTAAATGTACTAAGAGATTTAGTGTATCATCTAATAAAATTTAAAATTTTAAGGATCTAATACACCTTAATGTAATAGACAAAGTCAGAACTGCTCACTTTATGTTCACACAGTAACAGGTTCATTGGAATATAATTAGTGCAAGTGACTGTGGAAAATCTTTTTTTTCCTTAAAGTGGGGATTATTTCAAACTTTTGTTTAAAACTATTTGTTACTGTTGAATTGAAGGGAATTTTCATAGCCATAGCCAAGCCACCACCCTGGTCATGTTCACAGATAGAAAATCCCTGATTGGCTCTTGATGAGTCATTCCTGGTGAGGAATCTTATCTAACACCTGCTTTATCTTCAATATCCTTTTCAAATTCTTGTAGTAAAACAATAACCAAGAAGGAAAAAAAGAATTGGGACGACTCCAGTTTTGAAACACCTGCCTTAGAGATAAAGATTGTAATTTTAGGCATTTGTAATGCCTTTACTTTGGGGCTGGAATTTGTTCTGCATGCTGTGAGCATCCGCCAATTTTTTTGAACACGTGCTTGGCCTGGGCCTTACTAGTAAATTGTGAAATGACAAGATCATCTCTGTTTCCATGGAAAAATCTGTGTATCAAAAAAATCTCTGAATCTCTGGCTTCATAGTATATGCATTTTATGAATTGAAGAAACATTACAACATCAGCCCTAATGAATCAGTCAATAATCTTTTATGACTTAATTCCAGCCTGATACTGATAATCTGCAATTTAAAGTTAAAGAGGATGTCCCAGGTTTATGTGACCACTGTGAATGAAAAAGGTCATTTAAAAAAAAAATTACAGACAGGAATTACACAGCTGGAAAGCAGAAGCACTAGTTTTACTTGGGCTATTAAGAAAATTCACAGTTAACTGAATAAAAAATATTTATTTTATCTCATTTATTTTTCCATCAGTATTTAGACTTCTCCCACATTGGAGAGGTTATTGGAAGGGTGTAAATTTGTTCTAAGATCATGAGTTAATTTGCTATGCAAACATAACTAATTACCAAGAGCATATATAATTTATGCGATTACATTAATTAGTTATATTGATTTTTTTAAATTTAGTTTTATCCTCATGTGTAAAT